>NC_133538.1:43208218-43558843 GCF_048544455.1 Silene latifolia
AATGTTCAGTTAGAAATGAAGTAAAAAACCTTTGACCATCAAGTTAGAGGTTTGCAGCTTTGAGAGTCATGACTGCAGTATTATTTCGTCTTGGACGCTAACCTTCGACCATCAGTCTTATTTGGAATCACTAGCCATTCAGATATGAGTAGTTATTTTGAAACTAAAATTCCTAAGCAATTCCACTAACAGTCCTAAACATCATTGACTATTATGTAATCGCACTAAATACCCATGTAGGTGCAAATATGCCTAACATTCATATGTACACATGATAGCAATGCAGTTACCTTATATTTATTTGAAATATCAAAAAGCTAAATAAAATGATGAAAAGCATATGAGTACTAATTTATCACAAGTACTGAGGTATACGATATTTATCACATACACTAAAATGGTTGTTCCTGCATACATTGAGAAGGTTGGTAAAATACTTTAAAAGAACAGTACATAGATTTGGACGAAAAACTCAAACTCTTCCTTCGTTCTCACCCTCATCCCCTTCTCACTATTGACCTCCACTTTTGCTAACAGTACACACCCTAAGGGTGTGTTTGGATAGCAAAAATGGGGGGAAAGGAAGGGGAGGGGGAAGGAGGGAAGGGAAAGGGAGAGAAAGGAAGGGGAGGGGGAATGGAGTGTGAGTGTTTGGATACAATTTCCCTCCTCATCTTGCCTATTGTGGAGAGATTTTGATTAGTCTTGGAAGAGGGAAATTGGATCCCTCCAAATCTATCCTCCTCCATTTCCCTCCACCCTCATTTGCTATCCAAATGAGGGATTTTAAATCCCCTACTCCCCCTCCCTTTCTTTTCCCGCCAAATCCCTCAATCCAAACACACCCTAAAGCTAATACCTAAATTGACAACAAGCTCTTTGCTAACTATAGTCTTTTCAATTTGAACAATCAACACCAACAAGACATAATTGTTGATAAAAAGATTCATATAACTGAGAAAACACACTCATAATATATCACATGCTTACTGAAATTGCAAATTAAATACATAATTACTACTGCTACTGAATAGGCCATGTCTTTACCTCCCCCTCATCCAGGGATTAATAAGATCATTGCTTTATGCATTTAACAACGAGTCACACAACTTCAATGATGATTACTCTCAGAAAACATGTGAGACAATCCAACACTGTTTAATATAGAAAATGGAAACTGTATATCTTGTTGAGGAAGCTAATTTCCACCGAGACAAGCACAATAGAACACTAGAAGGTTTAATTTATTCACATATATAAAACTTGGCTTCAAATAACTAATCTACAAGAGTTCCCTACTTCCCTGGCAGTACAACTTCCCGAAGCAGGAAGAGGTGATGCAGTTTGTCATCGAGGCCATTCAAGCAGAATCGTTCAACCCCAAAACTCTGTTTCTTATTGGGAGAAACAAATGAAGATAAAACACAACGATTAATTGGATTTCTGCATATCGATGAGGTTATTGTCAAATAGACAAAGACGAGTCTTTGCTTCAAATCAACGATAATTAGACAAAAAAAGATCATACATGATGAAATTAGAGTATGTATTATGGAAACGAGATGGCATATACTATGAGAATAATTAATTAACTTACGAGATGGAAAGAACTTACATGAATGAAGCAAGATTAGGTTGAAATACCTTCAATTAAAGAGAAAACAATAAGATCTCTGATAAATTCATGAGATATTGATTGTGATTGATAGAAAGGTGAAGAAAGACAAAAATAAGGTATGTCGTTTTGTTAGCATTATTGTGAAAAAAGAGAATAGGGAAGAGAGAGAAAGTGTTAGGGAAATTGGTCAAATAATTTCGTAAGATGTACTATAGAAAACATTAGAATGACAGAAAACGAAGGGGTTGATCCAGCTCCTTGGATTAGATTTAATCTAAGGGTTGTTAAGTGGTTCTCATTATCCTATAGGTTCTCACAGGATCCCAAATATATATATATATATATTAATTAAGTTTATCATGCATTCCTCTCTATCATCTTACTTCTTCTTTGTTTTATTTTATTTAATTTGTTTTACTAGCTAATTAAGCGAATAATACTTAGAGAAATAACATAATGATCGATAAAAACACATACCTGCAAATGAAATAATTAGAAAAAGAAAATAATGACGGTGAAAGACGATGAAACCAACAGTGATGGCGAGATTTACCTGATAATTAGAGAAAGTAAGAGATGATGAAACCAATAGTGACGGCGAGATGATAAAGCGACGATGAGAAAGAGAGGAAGAGACGATGAGAAAGTGTGTGTTTGTGTTTGTGTTTGTGTTATGGTTTGTTTTTTTTGGTTGTAGCTGATCTGTGTTTGTATGGTTTATAGTATGGAAAGTATTGACAACGGTTGTTAAACAAAAACCGTTGTTAAAACGTTTTAACAACGGTTGTAAAACAAAAACCGTTGTTAAAAAGTTTTAACAACGAGTTTAAAAAATAACCGTTGTGATTACTTTTCACTAACTTTGCGCCAAATTATTAACAACGGTTGTGCATGTTTGACCCGTTATTAAAACTTATAACAACGGTTATATAACCATAACCGTTGTAATTAATTTTAGTAAAATTCGCGCCAAACGTTCTACAACGTCTATGGTGATTTTCGTGAATAAGCGTTGTTAAAGGGGCGTTGTAGTTGCCTGGATTTGTAGTAGTGATTAAATCACTTGACCGACCACTTTGACCAACTACACAATCACAAAACTAAACAAACACTATTTACATTGCTAAAACGGTTTTCAACCGAGTTTTCCGATCTAACAAGTTTTTACACTTTCGTCGATTTTTCGTCTTCAAACCTAGCATGTAAGTATGAGGGTGTAATAATCCTCTTCTTTCATGTCTTTTTATCTGTTTTTATGACCTTAACATGTTAAAACATGCATAAGATGGTCCAAAATACGGATCGAATGAGTCAAAACTGAGTTTTGACCGGAAACAGAAGCCCCTAGTCACAACTAGGTGGCTCGCGCCTCAATGGGGTGTCCAGTTTAGAACTCAAACGTTTTTGAGTTCATTCTTTCCATTTCCATTTTATTTTACAACCAGTTTTTACCATTTCAAATCCATTTTATGATAAATATTTTTAACCATAAATGTGTTCACCCTTGGTTCCTTATACCATGACTGTTTAATCCGTTTTTCGGTGATAATATTTGGTTAATCACATTTTAAAAGGCATTTTAAAACCTTTTATTCATTTGTTTACACCTTCAAAAACAACCATATTAGTCATATATGCATAATCATCCTTGGTTTCACATACCATGTCGGTTTAAACCCGAGTACGATGATAAACATTGACTAATTACAAAACAATGAACTTAATACAATTAAGTTCATAATCATTTTTCAAAATTATTCATGTCAAGCTTGCAAAATCGAACCCGACATCGAATATCGTCAATATAATGATGATTATTCAAGTCCCGTTCTTCACATTAAACACAAAAGCGGTCTAAGCGACCTTTTCAAACGGAAACGGGTTCAAACACCCCTTTACAAACCACTTCACAAACGTTTTCAACAGTCAAGAGACGTCCCTTTGGATCGTCTGCTGCCTCGCGCCTAAACAGGCTTACTGATTTCCAGTTTTCAAACCAGGACAGGTCTACTTGCATCGCCTGAAGGCTCGCGCCTCAATAGGCTACCTGATGCAGGTTCTGCTTCCTTTCCAGCACTTGTCTAGGACGATCCCGACATCGGTTAACCCAAATACAGGATGGATAAGATGGCAAGCCTGCCCTTTTACTTTGTATTTTCAAAACGCCTTTCTAAGACAAATGGATCACGTTATGCACCATAAACCTAACTCGGTAAATGGATGTTTAATTTCCGTCTTGCATGCAAATCAACTTTAAATCTAACTTGACATCAATTACTTGATATTTGGATAAACAACCGACATATAAAACTCACATGTTAGGCTTAAACTTTTGGATGCGCATTCATGCATTTACCTGTCTTATCAACTTTTGCATTTAACCAACCAAGATCGATCAGTATAGGCCGCTACCGCGGGCGGGATTGGGTGTCCGATTAAAGGGCCTCCCAATACGTACCTTCACCTCATACTCAGAAACTTTGGATAGTGTGCGACCTTATCCAGGGCGAACGAGAGTCATTCTAGATATAGGATTCTTAAGAGGGACGACTCCTTATCTTAGTACCTATGTCAAACATCGATTTTGCCTTGGTTGACCTAGGTACAAAGTGGATTCGAGCGGGTTCCAAGCATCCCACAAATGCTTGGTGGCAACTCCGAACATCTCTTGCATCGTTTCGAGACCCTTGTCGAGACGAAACCGACCGATCTAAAACGATCCGATCGAAAGCATTTTTACGCCACCGATCGTGACTTTCAGAATGCTACACGTCCACAGATCGGCTGGCGTCGCAGGTGGCCCATGTCCACACACACACAAGCAAATATGTAAATGCTCATGTCAAACTAGGATTTCTTAATAACGATAATTGTTTAGGCTTAAATACAACCACCTCTCGGCCTTATTGTCAACCATAGAATGGGTTCTAGCAAGCTCTCGCTATTACTAGATCGGTCTACTAAAACATGCTTATTCTAATTCAATTCCGTGCCTCTCGACTTTTAGAAAGAATTAACAAATTTAATCTAGGATTGTGGCCAATAATAAAAGACTAACAATTCAATACAAGCATGTGATAGAAATTTTTAAGCGATATTATAACATCCTAATTCAATATTTACAAGTACTATTTATGCATGGCTCCCCTAATCCCTAGACAAAATACACTACTCACACATATTCAAAACTAAACAAATGACATATGATATAATAAACATGATGATAATGGAATGAAATAAGTACTAGAAATAGAATTACCTTAACAATAGAAATGGAACTTGGAAATGAAGAACAAGGTAATAAATGGAAATAACTTGAAATGTAACTTGTATATGACTTGAAATGCTTAAAAGAAGTGTTTAGAACAATAAGGAAATACAAAAGGAGAGCTAAATTATTCTGAAAACTAAGACTAAAGCATATGAAAAAGTGTGTGAAAAACGTATTCTAAATGATGGATACAACACCCCTTATATAGCAATAAGGGGTGAAACAAAAATGCCATAATGGAAAGCAACCCCGATCGGGAACACCCCTTCTTGCTTTATAGTGATGCGGAATCCAATGCTTGCATATTCATAAGTCCGTCAAAGGCATCTTAAGGGTCATATGACATCCAATGCATCCTCTTAACTTGGGATTTTACTTGGACTTCACTTCTTTACTTGTACACCATCCAAAGTTGGTTTCCTCATGCTCAAGATTATCAATTTCTTCCTAAAACGCCCCTATACTTCCCGAAATGCCTTTGCATGGTCAAGACTTGCTCTCATTAGCCTCGTGAATTTGGGTGATTGCTAATTTAACGGAAAAAAGCTACCAAAGGCTTCATGTAATACCCGCCCTTTTAGAGACCCGTTGACCGACCTTCGGAGCAGTAATAGTCCTTAGAAGTATGTACCAAAGTTATCCCGTATTTTGAGTTATGGGTGGTACTCGATAGAGTAGAGGCTACTCGATCGAGTAGCTTGGATACTCGATCGAGTAGGGGCCACGCGATCGAGTAGGTGGGCCACTCGATCGAGTAGCGTCTTTTCAGCGAGGGTTTATAATCGTGTTTTGTTAAAACCGCAAATCATTTCCGCCTCATTTTTTCAGATCTCTAAGTCGCCTCTTTCCCTTCCCTTCACCATATACCTTCCATGGGAGCCTTTGAAGGTCCTTGTGCCTTAGGAGTGCATAGCTTAAGTCGGGTAGCAGTCCTTTGCCAGGTTTTCTCTTGTAGGTATATCGTCATCATCATCCGTATCTTTGTCTTTTCAATTAGGGTTAGTTTGGTAGTGATAGATAATTGTGTTGTGTATATAGGTGTTGCTTGATTGATGGATATTGCGTGCGTGGGCATGGAATTGTTGTAGTCGCTTAAAGGTAGGTTCGCCTGCTCCGCTTCTGTGGATGGTCTAGTGTGTCGGTTGTTGCGTCGTGGTTGCTGTGTTGTTGTTGTGTTTGTGTGGCAGAGTATAAGCGGTAGTTAGTTGGTGTGTACAGTTTGTTGGTTGTTGTTGTATTGTAGCTGTCTGTGATTGATTGTCTCCCGTTTCTCGAGGTGCGTCCTCGGCTGAGTGGAGTCACTTGTGGGAGTGGCTTCACGCCCTAGTTTCGCCCTCCGTGCAACCCGCCACGGGAGGGGATGTGCACATTAATGAGACAGGGTTATCCTCAGTATGATGAGCGGGGCTTAGGTGGGAACGGCTGCGGTCCCCCACTGGCAGAGCTGGTCTAGTGGACAGTCGGTGACGGAGATGGATTGGAGTGGGTGTGATTGTGTGTGACTGGTGGTGTTTATATCGCGTTGACGATTGTTGTTGGTTTGTGTTGTGTCTTGCCTTAGTTACTAAGCTTATGTGGTTGTCTTATTTGTTTATGTGTCTGCCGTGATCCCTTATGGTGAGCAGTCAGTCTTAGCAGGTGTTGATGTGGTTGATAACTGGAGTCCTGGCAGGGATGAGTCATCACGAGTTCTGATAGTGTTAGTGTGTAGCTGGCTAGTTGTATCTTTATTTTGTTGGTTGATTATAACACTTGTATACTTAACTATAACTGTTCTTTTATCAACTTTTGATGATTACTTACCTCGGACAACCGAGATGGTAACGCCCTTATATGATAAGGAAGGTCTAGTTAAGGCTCCTCGGTATATGGGGGTGTTACAAAGTGGTATCAGAGCGACGATTTTGGAACCTGTAACCAATGAACCTAATGAACGTAGTGAGTCTAATAAAATGAACCTGATGTATGTATAATGGGAGCCCCAGCTGATGCTAGATTTTGGGTGAGTAGGCGCCCCCATTTCAAAATCTTGGCCCCATTGTGCTTAAGCCAGTCACTGGGTATGGGAATGTGGAGTCCGTAAATATGTACTTGATGTGTACGTTTATTATGTTGGAATTGTTTGTGGTTAAGTCTTTGTTGAAGCTGATATTGGTACAATAGTTATGTTAGAATCATGTTGGGTGAATTGGTGATGGAGTGGAGGAGCGTATGTGGTGATAATGAGGAACGTATAAGGTTTTATATATTAGAAGTGCATGAAAAGTGTAGAAGTGTATGCTGTAGTAGGAAATGTGGTAATGTTGATGTTTGTTTCAGGTTGTTAGTGATAGTGCTCCTATATGAGTTTATAAGTCTTACCATAGCCATAATAATGATAGCTAAAGAAGTGTTGAGATATAGTATGAGAAACATCAAGGTAGTTATGGGTATATGCAATGTTTAATGGTTGAAAGTTTCCGCTGTGTGGTGATTAATTTGTGTAGAATAATTTGTTTATGTTGAAGCTTGAACATGATAGCAATACACTTGGATAACGTATGTAAAATTTGTTGTTAGTTATGTGTTTTGATTAACGTAAGTATACGTTTGCCAGCAAGGTGGAAAGACGAGTTTAGACATGATACAATGACATAATTGCGTATACGGATGACTCCGTAGCAGGTAAACCATGTTGTGTGAAGTTTGTTGTAGCATAATGTGATATGAATCCTATATGATGAGACGGTATGATATATTTGAGTAGTAATGATAACATATGAGTGAGTACGATAACCAGTGACGATTTCCGAACTTGGTTTGGAATCGACACGTAATGTTGTTTTGCAGGAATCTTCAGCTAATTTGGTATTTCTGACCGTGTACTCAACCTTACTTGACCGAGTGCGAGTGCTTACTAGACCGAGTAGAGGGCACTTGATCGAGTACCCTAGGCACTCGATCGAGTAGGCTACAGTACAGTGGCTTTTACGGGATTCATAAAACCCTTGTTTTTCCTCATTCTTCTTATTCTTTTCTCTTCTTTTGAAACCCTAACCTCTCAAACCTCTCAAAAACTCTTATAATTTGTGTTTGTGGTGATTAATCTGGGTAGTTTTCTTTGCTTTGATTCGTTCTTTCACTTCCTATTTGATAAAGGTATGAATTTCTTTCCTAATTTCATGTTTTCATCACTTAGAATCTATTGGAATGATAGAATAATCTGAAATTTCGATTCATATGGATGAAAAATTGCTTGTAATTGTTGTAATATGATCCATATGCTTCCCTTTCATGATTGTTGATGTTTATTGTGCTAAAAATATATTAGAAATTGCAAATTTGGGGGACGAATTTTCTAGGGATTGTGATATCAAATTGATTTTCGGGTGATTTCTACATGTTGGATGATGAAATTGAGTAGTATATGTTGCATATATCATGTTGGAAGTTGGATTTTGTGATTTCCACCTTAAAATTTGCCTTAAAACTCCGTCTTAAAAGTGCCCCAAATTGAAATTTGTTTTCTATAATTGAGATTTTGTGTTGAATATAAATGAATGTGTAAGAGCTAAACCTTTGATATGGTAGTAGTGATGATTAATTCTTGTCAAATATGCCAAATTGTTACAGCTGTAGAGACCGTCTGACTGTCTAATTGAGAAGTTTCTCATATGGAGTAGCGTTTGAGCCATGTCATGACAGTTGAAGTAGTCGAGTAAATCATATTCATCCATGCTAAAATTTTCACAGCTATAGAGATCGTCTGAATTGCTATGAACTGTATTTATATATATATAATTTGGGAATTGGTTGGTGAAACTGTGTACATAGATGGTGATTCAATGTTCAATGTGCGTAAATTACATGTTTTAAGTGCCTATGCAAGTATGTGTAAATTGTATGCTGAAACAGATGCCGAGACTAAACCTGGGGACCCGTCAAAGCAAGAGGGGGAGGGCTTCTCAGCCCAAAATTGGGGAGGGTAGCAGACCGGTTGTACCGTCTGTACCCGAGTATCCTTCGGTAGTCTTTGTGGACTTCAAACAGAGAGAGAGATTTGTAGCGTTACAGAAACGCAAGATGAGACCCACCCGTTGTGTGGACACCACACTTCTTGATGACCTGGGGATTGAGACGGATGTCCATCATATCTTTGAAACCTTGGGCTTCACGGGGTTGTATCATTTGAGAAAGCATACCTATCCTTTTCTGACTTTGGAATTCATGAGCTCGTTTAAATACGAGCCAGCTGCACAGTCTGTTGAGTTTCGTCTTATGAACACAAGTTTTGTGCTGACTATGGACCTCTTTGCTTCAAACCTTGGTTTGGCTAAGCCTCCCAACGATTCCATCACCGAGATTCCATCTGAGTGCGGGGTTTGCCGCCTTATGCCTTGTTTGTCTGGGAAGTAAGCTCCCACCTCCAGTAACATGTTGATTAACGATGTTCAATCTTCCTTCGTTCCATATCGAATCTCCTTTATGAAAGGCCAGATATGAGTAAGTTGAACAATCACGAGTTGTTGTTTTCGATGTCTTATCTTAACCCGGAGCGGACCGAGAGGGTGGTCTTCAATGCTCCTGCCATGGTCTATGCAATCCTTGCTTTGATGGCTACTTCTACCACTCGGTACTTGAGTTGTGGTGCCCTTGCCACCCGGTTAGCTGAAAAGCTAGCCTCCTTTGAGGCTTCTTCTTAGTACATTCCCTTATCCACACCGGTGCCTACCATGGACAGAGACTACTACCTCGACCTGAAATGGTTGAGAACCTTAGAGGATGGTAGCCTAGCATGGAGGGTGTGGGGTATGAGCTGGATGAGGATACCGGCTCCTGGGCACCTTCCACCGACTGAGCCTTTGGATGCGGTTGATTCTGATGAGGAGGATGAGGATGCACCTCGACATTTACAGACATACCTCATTGACAACACGATCCTTCGGGTGATGCCTGAGCCGAAGAAGGGGGAGAACGTGAGAGCGGCGGAGGATAGGCCCAGGTTGGGGAGAGGAACTCGTCGTGTGAGGGAGAGGACCGCTGAGACCAGACCAAAGCCAGCAGCACCACAGCAGTACCCTTTTCCTTGTTACCCCTACCTCGATACCTGGAGACACGTTCGTGCTACTTGGCAGAGAGAGTGTCATCTACTTTGACACTCCGGAACAAGCATGAGATAGCGTATACTCAGGGTATTGGGACCGAGGAACCACATCCAGTGTGGTGGAGCGGAGTTGGGGAGTATAGTGGGGTTTTCCACTCCTATGGAGTGGACATGGCGGCATGGGGGACACCTCAGTCCTTTGCCTTTGGTGGTTTGACCCCATGGTATGAGAGTCCAGGCGCTGGAGCAGGGGTTGATGCGGGTCTTGGGTCATCAGGAGCAGGCTCCTCGGGAGGGGATGGTGGTGGAGATGAGATGATGGATGAGCAGCAGCAACAGCAGCAAGAGTGATACTCCTTTTTCTTCTCTTTGTTTATGGTTTGGTTGTGTGGGATGTTAGTGGTCGTTGTTAGTTAGTACCTTTTACTTTAGTTTATATAGATGGCCATAAGGCCGTATTTGCTTGGTTTAAACTTGTTGCAGGATTTTGAGGGGTCGGGTTGTCATCCCGACTCGCGTTTATCAGACATCTTATATATATTTTGTGTTTTGACGGGAAGACTTCGAGGGCTGTGACCTGTGGCTACTCGACAGAGTGCCCCTCACTCGATCGAGTAGCTGCAGATGTGACGAGGAGGGAGTATTCTGATCTCGGGTTACTCGATCGAGTAGCCAAGACACTCGATCGAGTAGCGGGCACTCGATCGAGTACCCTATATACTCCATCGAGTAGCACTGTTACAGGAACTTTTTGTTAATTAAAATTGTTTTAATGGTTATATCATTACACGTTTTGGTGTTTAACATGGTTATTGATGATTAGTAATATGTTTGAACCGTTAATTTCATATGTTGGTGTTTAACAGGTTTTGGCCTATTCGTAACGAATAGTGAAATAGTAGTTGTTTCTTATTGCATTCATTTTACATCCGTAATGTCTACTAATTATAGTTCACTAGAGTGGTGTCTTTCCATATATATATACAATTGATATATACATGCATTCGTAACTGTGACTAATTGTCCGAATAAAGTAGCATATGGCTTTGTGAATTAATGGTTGTATGAGTAATGAGTAATGGCTATAATGAATCGTATGTGTTGGGTACATGTCAAGAGGTAAGTTTTCTGTAATATGTGTTGTAATTCGGTGGTGAACTTCGGGGACGAAGTTCCTTTTTAGAGGGGAAGAGTAATGTCGCAAAATAAAAAGGCCGATATGGCAATCATTTTGTTGTTTGTTTATAATGTTTTCTATTATTTTGGTTACATTTCTTGTATGAAACTATAATTGTCTCACTTGTTCGTTGAGTAATTGTATGTTGAAGTTAAAGTTGAATAGTGTGTTATGAAGAGACGGTCATAGTGGTGTTAATGTGACATGTTTCGTGTTAATGGTTGTCATTAGTGAAAGTGTTATCTCATAGTGGATGCCTAAGAGCTGTGAGCAGCAGTGTAGTCGTTGGTTGTGTTGGTCCATCTTGTGAGGTTGGTATTCTAAGTGGTAGCTTGTAGAAGTCGATCTATATGGAGCGTTAGACAGTTGATGATGATGACATGGAGGATAGTTGATGTGGAGTGTGATGTCGTCGGGTCACATCCAATCAAACACATTTATAATACTCAACAAACTACTAGTTAGTGGTAAGTCGAGGTCGATCCATGGGACGGTGTGCTTTGGGTTCTAAGTCTATCTATCTCAATTTATGCTAGTGTCACGATTTGTTTGGGTTTGTAGTTGTGTTCTAGACTAATAAAAGCAATAAAGTAAAACAAGCAATAAAAGGAAAGATGTAAACAAATGATTAAAAGTGCTAGGATATCATGGGGTCATAGGGGATTCATGGTGTTGATCATACAAACATGTTTACAAAGTTGCAAGCAATTAATGTTGTGGAGGAACCGAGTTGGTTTATATCTTACGGTTCATAGGAAGGGTTGGGTCCCGGAGCCGAATCGATTAGATTGTACAACACCTACAAGTCGACTTACTTTCCTCCTATTCAACTTCTATGCATGGTCTAACAAGACTTGAGTTGGTTTATATCTTACAAGTCAAGTTGAGTAGATAAGAGATGGTTGTAAATGCAAGGATTCATAGGCTTGGCATTTCATCAAACATAACATGTGCATAAAGTTGACATCACAACAAGCAAGCAATTTAATCATGAAAACATATTAGATTAAGCATGAATCAATCCCATGTTGACTTCCCTTAATTACCCACTAATCCTAGCTAAGTAACTACTCACTCATCATCATGGGAAACATGTCATTAATGGTGTCAATCATCACAACAAGTATAAACATGATAATAGAACGAAGAAATGAACAATAAAGATTAAAGAGTAAAGGAATTATACCAAACTTGAGGTGATCCAAATAATAATGCAAAGAATAATAGAAGAACTTGATGATTGATGGAAAGTTGTCAATCTCCCAATAATAACCCAATAATCTTCAATTACCCAATAATAAACTTGAATAATAAACTTGAACAATAATTAAAAAGAGATTAATGTGTAATTTGTGGAAAGATTAAAGAGTAATCTATTCTAATCTACTCCTAATCTAATCTAAAGAAGGATTTTTTAGCTAAAAAGATGTTAAAGAGATGCCCTTTGATTATTTACAAGTGGGGTATTTATAGTGGAAATTAGGTGGATGCATTTAGGGTTAACTAAGGCTAATTTAGTAATTACACTTTTGAGTTTAGAGCAGGGAGGAGCCGGTATTTTTCGGAGGAAGGGCTTCTTTCTTTGTAGCTTGGAGAAGACGACATTGTGCTGTGCAGGAATCCGTGCGTATTGGAGTCGGGACGGGCGGATTTGGGAGAAGACGGGCGGATTCTAAAGATGCAATCCGGGCGGATTTGGGAGAAGACGGGCGGATTCTCCTCCAGTGAATTTTCTTGTTTTTCCCAGCCAGAAGACGGGCGTCTTGTGGGGAAGACGGGCGTCTTCTTCTCGGGACGCGCGGATTCCCGAACAGCTTCTTTATTTGACCTCGGATTGTAAAACGGACGTCATTTTCTCATCCGGACTCCTATTGGAGTGATTCAAAAGCCTAGATCACTTGTTTTTTCGACGCCGTTACAACTAGCATACTTTCAGAGCCAAAGGAGCAGCCCTTGATTTGCGTTCCGAGCAATTTTCTTCATGAATGGCTTCCTTGCTTTTCCTCCTTGCTTTAAACCTTATGACCTTTCTATATACTCTTTATTCCTACATACTTGGCCATCATTCATGCCTCCTCTTCATACTAGTCCATCTAATATCATCAATAAGCTTCCAAATATGCACGAAAGACGGGAATTTCCGCCTTATTCTCTCCTTTTCTACAAAACATATGAAATGCGATAGAAAAGCAAATAGGAAGGTTTTGACGGATAAAATGGCCATAAAATGTTATAATAGTATGCAAAATAGGCTCAATTAGGGGACTAAATGTGCGCAAATAATGTTCACATCAAATATCCCCAAACCGAACCTTTACTCGTCCCGAGTAAAGAGGTGACAAAAACTAGACCTTTATTTAAACTATCCTAATAATATAACCGATATGAGACAATTAGCGGGTCTCGCTCCGCCCCTTCAACTCACAACAAGACAACCATGAGGTAGGATGCCTTCTTGCAAGGCAAGGTGGGTCTTGCTAAAATGGCGACACATCCAAACATTACGCACACAAAATCAAGTAATGGATGCATCTACAAAAGAATAGCCACTTTCCTCATCTAAGTGGCGGAAATTATCTACAAGGGAAGCAATTCAAGGGTACACAATCCTTCATAGATGCAATTTGTTCAAACTACTAAGCCTAGAAGGATACCAATAAATCACCTCCAAAATGTGTCAAGCTAGGGTACCTTTGTCCTCAATCGTTAAATGCTTTTGTCAAGAGTAGACTCCCTATGGTGTTAGAAACACTGGAGGATCGCGGAATTCCCCCTCTTGCCTAGACAAGAAGAAGGGTCGTCCCCTCTCTACCATGCACAAAAATGGATAAGATGGAAAAGGGATCGATAGTATTTGAGTTTTATTTTGGGAGTTTGCTTTCATTGTTGTTTTCCCCCCCAATTTCTTGTGGCATATAACATTTGAGAACACTTTCTTTTGCCATTTCTTTTGATTTTTGGCATTTCAACACTTGACAACTTTCTTTGCATTTCTTTTGAACATTTTCAAAGTCACCCCATATGTAGTGAGGGTGCCTTATTTTTGAAGCTTTAGGAGTCTATTTTTGTTCCTCTTTTCTTTTGATGCATTTTGCAAACTTTCTTTCATTTTTCATTTCATTGAACTCAAATTGATTTTTTTTTTGTGCCCATTCCCTTTTTGATGACAAAATGTATGGTAGAACATGGATGAATGATGGATGCATGGTTTCATGGGTCACCTTGGAATAAACGGTAGCCAAGGAGTTATCACACCACAAGGTACTCTTGACTAGGCCTTAATCCATGGGTCAAAGGATACTAGCATGACACATCCTAGGGTGTTTTACAAGTATTCTAACAAGCAAAGTCTTAAGAAGAAAAAGCATCTACTAGGGCCTATATACACTTGTCAAGCTTCCCAAGTAGACGGTTTCGCAGAATTTTTCTAACATGCAACTACATGCCATGATGCAACTAGCATATAAACATCCTAATGCATATGATTCTACCAACTAATATGACATATAAACTAAATGCAAGTCCTAAGCTCACGTTGTTTTACCGCATCAATCAAAATAAAGCCACATAGTCATTAACATAAAGAGGAAAAAGGAGATTGGAAAGATCATACCATGCGGTCTTCAATATCCTCATGTCTCGGATGTGGCGTAGTCGATCAATGTGAACAAGGATAGAACAAACACAATATATACAAAACAATATATACAAGGCTACACTACAAAGGAAATGAACATGTTTTTGAATCTTTCAATTTTCAAATTTTTATCGTTTTTTGTTTTTATGAAATTAAAAGACATATTTTTGTGATTTTTCGAAATTTTTAAATTTTTATGCATTTTTGGAATATAAATTCCCATCCCCCACTTTATTTTGGACATTGTCCTCAATGTACATGTAGGAGTAGGAATAAAAAGGAAATACATGTTTTTGGATTTTTGATTTTATGGAAATTGAAGTACAAATGCAATGATATGATATGAATGAATGCATGCTCTAACTAAATGCAATTCTATATGACATATATAACAAATGAATGCAATCTAAACTATATTATATGATGCATGATAAATGCTTAAGTCACCTATGATCAAACCTCCCTAAACCGATTTAAACACTATTTCTAGTGTAGAAAAGAATAGGATTGGTCATTACTGACTATGCATAAATTCTAGTCTACATGCAATTATCTATATGAATTATATTACAATGCAACTATACTATGAACTAACTAATGTAAATGCAATATGAAATATAATACAAATTCAAGCTAAATGTATATGTATATAACTAAATGCAAGTGGAAATGTAATGCAAAGTGAAAGGAAAGGGTATCTTACAAATGGTGGTTTGAGGGAGAACTCCACCAAACTCATTCATATTCCATTATCCATGGAGCTCAATGCTCTCAATAGTTGATCAAAGGTTTGTGAATGGTCCTCAAGTAAGCATGAATAAGTCTTGAACCATTGCCAAATAGAGTAGGGCCAATCCATGAGGGACCTCCCTTTGAACTCCTTGCCCTTCTCTTTTGCTTTGTGATGGTGGCCTTCCCTTCTTAAAACTAGCACACTTGAGATTCTTGTCATGGGGGCTTTTCCGGTTGCTCCTATTTCTTCCAAAGTTGAAGATGCGAATGCTTGGACTAGTCAATTCTCCAAGGATAGAAGGCGAACTTTCATGGCATTGATGATGGGATGTCTTAGGATTTGGGATAGTGGATGCCAAATTTCCACATATAGACTCCTTCTTAACCTTTTCTTTGAGCTTCCCCACTAAGTAATTCTTGTATGACGATTTGACTTTCGTGAGAAGGTCCATAATGTCATCTCCAACTATCATGGGCTCCATAGTGGGTGCAAAAAGGTTCTCATGAAGGCATTCCTCCTCTTCATCGAAGCAATCTTCAAACTTCTCAAGGATGGGTTCCTCAAGAAAGCTAATTCCATAACTCCCTTCATCATTTGAGTCCATATTTCCCTCATCATCTTCTTCCATAGATGCATCATCATCGCTTTCTCCATATGAATCATAAATAGGGGCTTCACTCTTCTTCACCAACTCATTCTCCAACACCTCAACATCTACTTCAAATGACACACCCTCATACTCATAAAGGCTAAGAGTATTTGGTTTGCTCAACCTCATGTCTTCATCATCAAATACCACACTTTCATACTCACAAGAGCTCAAGAAGATTGGCTCTTCCCACTTCACATATTCTTCATCAAAGGTCATTGCCTCAAATTCACATTCATGTTCAATGCTCAAGGATTGGTGGGGAGTGTTTGGTTGGATGGTTTCTTGGGTTTCCTCCATTTGGGCAATTCGAATTGCCAACTCCTCACCATAGGTAACAATGCTTTGGAGAACATTGTTTCTATTTTGGCTCTCCTCTAGCACTTGTTTGAAAAAGTTTTCTTGGTCTCCCATCATTTGGAGAACCATGTCTGGAATGTCAAAGTTGGGCTCATCATTTTGTTGTGGTTGGGTGTGAAAGTGCTCATATTGTGGCATTTGGAATTGTTTGTAAAGTGAGTTTTGGGTGGATGGTTGTTGTTGATATTGGGTGTGGTGATTTTGGTGGGAAAAATTGGGGTAGTAGTTAGGATTTCCATTGTATGAATAATAAGGTAGGTTTGTGTTGACTTGCTCCTCAAACTCCCCATACCCATAGTCATACTCAAAAGATCCACCACATACTCCATATGTCAAGTCTTGGGTCATCATTATAGCCAAGATAAAGAAACAACTACAAGCATGGAAACTACACAAAAACGGTAAGAACAATCCTTGAGGAACAACTTCCTCAAGGTGAAAGCAAAATCAAAATAGACAAACAAGTAAGAACTTAATCACATAGCACCATTCCCCGGCAACGGCGCCATTTTGATGTGAAGTGTGATGTCGTCGGGTCACATCCAATCAAACACATTTATAATACTCAACAAACTACTAATTAGTGGTAAGTCGAGGTCGATCCATGGGACGGTGTGCTTTGGGTTCTAAGTCTATCTATCTCAATTTATGCTAGTGTCATAATTTGTTTGGGTTTGTAGTTGTGTTCTAGACTAATAAAAGCAATAAAGTAAAACAAGCAATAAAAGGAAAGATGTAAACAAATGATTAAAAGTGCTAGGATATCATGGGGTCATAGGGGATTCATGGTGTTGATCATACAAACATGTTTACAAAGTTGCAAGCAATTAATGTTGTGGAGGAACCGAGTTGGTTTATATCTTACGGTTCATAGGAAGGGTTGGGTCCCGGAGCCGAATCGATTAGATTGTACAACACCTACAAGTCGACTTACTTTCCTCCTATTCAACTTCTATGCATGGTCTAACAAGACTCGAGTTGGTTTATATCTTACAAGTCAAGTTGAGTAGATAAGAGATGGTTGTAAATGCAAGGATTCATAGGCTTGGCATTTCATCAAACATAACATGTGCATAAAGTTGACATCACAACAAGCAAGCAATTTAATCATGAAAACATATTAGATTAAGCATGAATCAATCCCATGTTGACTTCCCTTAATTACCCACTAATCCTAGCTAAGTAACTACTCACTCATCATCATGGAAAACATGTCATTAATGGTGTCAATCATCACAACAAGTATAAACATGATAATAGAACGAAGAAATGAACAATAAAGATTAAAGAGTAAAGGAATTATACCAAACTTGAGGTGATCTAAATAATAATGCAAAGAATAATAGAAGAACTTGATGATTGATGGAAGGTTGTCAATCTCCCAATAATAACCCAATAATCTTCAATTACCCAATAATAAACTTGAATAATAAACTTGAACAATAATTAAAGAGAGATTAATGTGTAATTTGTGGAAAGATTAAAGAGTAATCTATTCTAATCTACTCCTAATCTAATCTAAAGAAGGATTTTCTAGCTAAAAAGATGTTAAAGAGATGCCCTTTGATTATTTACAAGTGGGGTATTTATAGTGGAAATTAGGTGGATGCATTTAGGGTTAACTAAGGCTAATTTAGTAATTACACTTTTGAGTTTAGAGCAGGGAGGAGCCGGTATTTTTCGGAGGAAGGGCTTCTTTCTTTGTAGCTTGGAGAAGACGACATTGTGCTGTGCAGGAATCCGTGCGTATTGGAGTCGGGGCGGGCGGATTCTGAAGATACAATCCGGGCGGATTTGGGAGAAGACGGGCGGATTCTAAAGATGCAATCCGGGCGGATTTGGGAGAAGACGGGCGGATTCTCCTCAAGTGAATTTTCTTGTTTTTCCCAGCCAGAAGACGGGCATCTTGGGGAAGACGGGAGTCTTGTGGGGAAGACGGGCGTCTTGGGGAAGACGGGCGTCTTCTTCTCGGGACGCGCGGATTCCCGAACAGCTTCTTTGTTTGACCTCGGATTGTAAAACGGACGTCATTTTCTCATCCGGACTCCTATTGGAGTGATTCAAAAGCCTAGATCACTTGTTTTTTCGACGCCATTCCAACTAGCATACTTTCAGAGCCAAAGGAGCAGCCCTTGATTTGCGTTCCGAGCAATTTTCTTCATGAATGGCTTCCTTGCTTTTCCTCCTTGCTTTAAACTTTATGACCTTTCTATATACTCTTTATTCCTACATACTTGGCCATCATTCTTGCCTCCTCTTCATATTAGTCCATCTAATATCATCAATAAGCTTCCAAATATGCACGAAAGACGGGAATTTCCGCCTTATTCTCTCCTTTTCTACAAAACATATGAAATGCGATAGAAAAGCAAATAGGAAGGTTTTGACGGATAAAATGGCCATAAAATGTTATAATAGTATGCAAAATAGGCTCAATTAGGGGACTAAATGTGCGCAAATAATGTTCACATCAATAGTATTTCCGGAGAGTAGTGACATATGTAGGAAGAGTAGTGGTGTCGTTTTGTTTCCGTATCTTGTGCTTTGGGATAGGTGAGTTGAACTTCGGGGATGAAGTTCTTTTTAAGGAGGGAAGACTGTAATACCCGTCCTTTTAGAGACCCGTTGACCAGCGTTGGCCGACCTTCGGAGCAATAATAGTCCTTAGAAGTGTGTACCAAAGTTATCCAGTGTTTTGAGTTATGGGTGGTACTCGATAGAGTAGAGGCTACTCGATCGAGTAGCTTGGATACTCGATCGAGTATGGGCCACTCGATCGAGTAGGTTGGCCACTCGATCGAGTAGCGTCTTTTCAGCGAGGGTTTATAATCGTGTTTTGTTAAAACCGCAAATCATTTCCGCCTCATTTCTTCAGATCTCTAGGTCGCCTCTTTCCCTTACCTTAACCATATACCTTCTATGGGAGCCTTTGAAGTCCTTGTGCCTTAGAAGTGAATAGCTTGAGTCGGGTAGCGGTCCTTTGCCAGGTTTCCTCTAGTAGCTATGTCGTCATCATCATCCGTATCTTTGTCGTTTCAGTTAGGGTTAGTTTGGTAGTGATAGATGATTGTGTTGTGTATATAGGTGTTGCTTGATTGATGGATATTGCGTGTGTGGGCATGGAATTGTTACAGTCGCTTAAAGGTAGGTTCGCCTACTCAGTTTCTATGGATGGTCTAGTGTGTCGGTTGTTGCGTCGTGGTTGTTGTGTTTGTGTGGCAGAGTATAAGCGGTAGTTGGTTGGTGTGTACAATTTTTTGGTTGTTGTTGTATTACAGCTGTCTGTGATTGATTGTCTCTAGTTCTCGAGGTGCATCCTCGGCTGAGTGGAGTCACTTGCGGGAGTGGCTTCACGCCATAGTTTCGCCCTCCGTGGAACCCGCCACGAGAGGGGATGTGCACATTAATGGGACAGGGTTATCGCTCGGTATGATGAGCAGGGCTTAGGTGGTAACGGCTGCGGTCCCCCACTGGCAGGGATGGTCCAGTGGACAGTCGGTGACGGAGATGGATTGGAGTGGGTGTGATTGTGTGTGACTGGTTGTGTTTATATCGCGTTGACGATTGTTGTTGGTTTGTGTTATGTCTTGCCTCAGTTACTGACCTTGTGTGGTTGTCTTGTTTGTTTATGTGTCTGCCATTATCCCTTATGGCGAGCAGTCAGTCTTAGCAGATGTTGATGTGGTTGATAGCTGGAGTCCTGGCAGGGATGAGTCGTCACGAGTTCTGATAGTGTTAGTGTGTAGCTGGCAAGTTGTATCTTTATTTTGTTGGTTGTTTGTAACACTTGTAAACTTAACTATAACTGTTGTTTTATCGACTTTTGATGATTACTTATCTCGGACAACCGAGATGGTAACGCCCTTATATGCTAAGGAAGGTCTACTTAAGGCTCCTCGGTATATGGGGGTGTTACACTTCATTTCCTACAAAATGCAATGAATACGAGCAAAATACCTAGAACACGGAATTAGCTCACAAATACACTAATAGAAGTGTAATAATCAAATAAAACCGAGCTAAAATAGGGAGTTAAACTATATATAAAATGGACCTATCATCGTTATTGCAACTTATGTGAGTCGTAGCATGGAGACCAGGGTACCGAGCAGATATACAGAGGGTGGGGGAGGGCGGTTACGAAAGGCGCAGGAGACGGAGACGGTGGGAGAAAGCTAGCAGATTGGTGGTGAAGGGCTGACGAGAGGGTGGTGATTTGGATGAACTCAAAAAGTACAAAATTGAAATAAAAAGGGTGTGAAATGGAAGGGATAAAATGGGAAATCATGTCCATGATTGAGGAAACCATGTCCATGAAAGAGTACCACCCAAAAAAATCATATTACATCATTCTATATTTTACATTGTTTGTAAATATAATCCCCTCTTTTCTTGTATACCTTCTTAATAAAACGGAAATGAATACTAGAAAACGGAGAAGAAAAACACTAATATGATCAATAGTTTATAATAAACAAATCAAATACATTTTCTATAATCAAATTAGGTTTTAGGGAATGTAAATGAAAAGTGTATGTTGGGCCCAGAATTACCCTGCCTGATCAGACAAGAATCAGGTAATGTCCAAAGCTAAGCCTGAACTGTAGACATTCTACACAAAGCATTTGAGCAACTGAGCAGGCACTAACCAGGGAGGAAAGACAGGTCAGGCATTCGTTAAGCCAGGCCTTAGGAGACATCTCACCAAGCCACATGATAAAGCATAACCTGAAGGCTTCAGGCAACATCAAAAGCTCTTAAAAGTAGTTTCTATTTGCACGGAAGACTTATTCAACAATATCCACAACAACTATTGATGCGGTCAAAGTAGCAGGAAAAGAGGCAACCACTTCTTAAGTCAACAAAACTACTCCCGAGTAAATAGGGCACTAGGCCTATTTACCAGGAAACTCTAAACCAACCTCAAAGGACCGTTGCAAGGCTACTATAAATAGCAAAGAAGAAGAGAAGGGACTCACTTGCTTACTTACTCATTCACTCGTGCTTTTACTCTCATATTTGTAATCAAAACACTACTTAGCATTATTATTAAGCAGACACACTCTATTCTTTGCCTGACATACATATTTTCTGTCAGGATACCTAAAATCATAGTGATAAACCCTCCTGGCTTGGTGCCCGTGATTTTTTCGGTTATTCCCAGGGTTTATCCACGTATAAATCCTTGTGTCTCACTTTCTTATTTATTCTTTATTCAGTTTGTCGTACTAGTCAGGTTACTTGTTTTGAGTTAGATTGCCCTGCAATTATATCCCTGGCAGGACATTATCCTAGTGAGAATTCCTGCTTAAACAGTGTACTAGATACATAAACACATACATTATGTTAGTTAATATAAATATTAATCGTAATATTATAAAATTTATGTAATGATAATCCTAAGAGGTGACATTATAATTGTTTATACAATCATACACTTTCAAACTCTATTACAGATTATATAGGAAACTATGGGTCAATTATAAAAATAAGCTTCATAAGTATCAAATATTCATTTGACATGGTTAATCTAATATCACAATTCTTAACGTTGAAGCAAGTAGTTATAGGTTACATTGGTATGTTATTACATCTACTTGTCCGTTTAATATTATAATATTGTGAAATTGAAAACAAGTATGTTGTTTTACTTCTCGCCAAAATACATGAACAACAATTCATATGCAATATTTGTTTGTGTCAATGGAAACGATAAAGATGTCAATATCTACCAAACAAACGATATTACGTTATGCATGAGCTTACATAATTAATCCTAAACGCACTCGTGATTTTCACGGGTGCATTTACTAGTTAAACTCAATTATTCTTGTCATTTTACGAATTGGGTGTACAAATATTCCAAAGCCACTCTTGTTGGAGTATTGTGCAAATTCTTAAATGTCATTTCATTAACCCTTACCAAATTCTATAGATTCTTGTACCAAAAGAAAAAAAAAAACAAATTCTATGTATTCTCAAGTAGTGACAGTTTTTATCCGACTATTCAGTAACACTGTGTTACGCTAAAAAAAAACTGAAAGTGAAAAATTACGGTAAATGTCTTCATGATCGGGATGTTGGTGTGGTGGTAGAGGTGGCAATCGCGTCAATCGGATCGGGTTTGGGTTGGGTCACGTCGGGTCGGGTTATATCGGGTTCGGGTCATGTCGGGTCAGCATACCCTTTCGGGTCGAACCGGGTCGTTATCGGGTCTGGTTATTTCGGGTCGGGTCGGGTTTGGGTCGGGTCATTATCGGGTCCGGTAACTTAATTGCATTATTATAATTTTTTACCATTAAATTTATTTTTTAACCTATTATTTGGTTTAATTAATTAATTACTAAGTCAAACATATCAATCTAAACACAAAATCACTTACATTTTGATCAAAATTAAGCTTAATAATTATTGGGTCATCAATTTAATCGGGTCAGTATCGGGTCGGGACAATATCGGGTCGGGTCTGGGTCGGGTTTGGGTCATTGATAATCGGGTCGTGTCGGGTTACGGGTCGTCGTCGGGTCGGGTCGATTTAGGGTCGCAATATTTTCGGGTTCAGGTCGGGTTTGATCGGGTTCGGGTCGGGTCAGACTTCCCAGCTCTAGTGGTGTGACATACTTTTGACATATAAAAAAATCGCAAATGTTAGTTAGTTTAGCTGATAAAGTCATAAAAGTTGTACTTAATACTTATGACTTGACTTGAAATCTGGTCAACAAAATATTGAACTTACCAAAAAAAAAGGAATTGGAGGCCTAAACCCTACACATTTGACGTAATCAATTCCTTGCATCAAGCATATGACCGTGCGACCCAAAGAGAGTACACTACATTCTAGTATAATTCTATGCCGTTGGCTACTCTCATGTTGCATTCTTCAATTATTCAAATGATGATGCAAAATAGGACTAGGAGCCAATGTTTGAGTTCTGGTTAAGGGTTCCGGTCTTTTGGGTGCATTAACAGGGATGTAATTGTAGAATCTAGGGCAGTCGAAAGCAATGTGGCACACTCAATTGCGGATATACCCAATATGTCCTCTTTTTGTATTTGCATTTTGCCTTCGTCTCTTTTTGTGCTTGGTCGGGTTGTCCTCAGTGTAAGTAATAGGAAAAATTAGTCTTGAAGTATGAGAACTGCCTAGTATATATGTTGTTCATCTATGACTCTATGTTACTCATCAAACTAGGGTAAAAGTATGTCTTCAAAGCATACGATTAATCAAAGAACAGTGTATGAAATAGTTTTCAAGTGAAGCGGTAGTTATTTGACCGAGTATTTGTTTGCTTATAGTAATAAGACACTTGTATATTTCCATTAACAAATTACAGAGTATAATTGCAATAATGATTGATAACTTTTTTTTTTTTTTTTTTTTTTTTTTTTTTTTTTGCAGCTGTAAATAAAGATATACCTAATATAACGTTTATACAGATGACATTTGACTCATTTGGTCAAAAGCACTTATTTTAATACTACGGTAAACTAAGATAACAAAGTAACTATATCGGGTCATAGAAGAGTGTTGGTGGCGTACGGATGGCTGAACACGAAAGACAAATTCAACTTCCACAAAGGTCATGAAAGGACGAGTCGCGCTGGTCAAAGGATAGTACTCATCTTTACTTGTCTTAACTGATGATGAAGCTTCAGAGAAATACCTGCAACAAGACCCCAAAAAGTGTCTCGGAGATTCATCTCCTTGGCTGTGATACTCGTCCTTGGGAGACCAACGAGTGCCCAGATACACATCATTACTCGTCATAATCGTCAAAGCTTCGAAGAAATACCTGCAATAAGACCCAAAAGTGCGTCTCGGAGATTCATCTCCTTGGCTGTGGTATTCATCATCTGGAACCCTATAAGACCCTTGATCCATTGCGCAAGAGCAAAGTGTACTTACGCCCGTGGGGCGTAGAAAGGGAAGGCGGAAAACAGACCGGGAAAGTCTGTCGCGAAAGGAGATAAAACTCCTACACTTTGGAACACAACCACAATGGACAGGAAACTCGTAGGCCAGAAAATCGAGTAAGATAATAGCTAGCACTAAATGAAACAACATGAACAACCCCCTGACCAAAACCATCACTAAAGTCCAGCTAGGGATGGGCACAACATAAACCGGATGTAAAGCTACTCTTGTTATTATTAATCCGACACTTAAAGTAAACAGCCCAAAGGACACCCCAAACATCCATGAAGTAATCGGTGAGGTAAGCCCATAGGAGCTTCTTATTCGGTACAATAAAAAGTACGTTATACACAGATAAAACATAAACCAGAAGATGAAACCACCGCATCTGACCCAACCAACGCCACTGCCAAAACCCGACTCCACCCTACCAATCACGCCTCAAACCTCAAACGACAGAAAACAACTCAGTAGCCAAGACCACACTCCAAACAAAAAAGGGAGACGGACGCCACAAACCATCCACAAAAGACCCGGCAGACCCAACAAAACCCAAAACAACCGACACAAGCACCGAGACTCCAAATTCCAACCGCACTCCCCAGGACCATCAGCTTGCAAAGAACAACACCACCCTAAAAGCGACGCAGACTGACACCAACGGGACCAGGAGGAGGGAACGATTGATGGGGGAAGGGGCAAGGGGAAAGGGGAAAGGAAAACACCAAACCGTCCCAAAACCTCCACAAACACAAACAAAACAGCACACCAAGATGAGCTACGCTCATCACCACGACCGACGACCTCAAGGGAAAGACGGGAACATACCAGGGGCGGGGAGAGGGGGCGAGGGAGAGGGGAAACACCCCTAGGATGCCAGCAAGTCTTCGATGACAGGACAAGAGAACGGAGGAACGGACCGACCTCGGTGCACCAACGCGAAAAAAACCCCCAAAAAAACGCCGGACGATTAGGGCTGAACCATGATCCGTCACCAGAGGAGTGAAAATCAAAAACTAAGAGGACCGAAACAAAGATGAGGCGTGAACAATCACCGGAGATAGGTTAAAGGACGAACCCATCTCCGGCAATCAGGTAAGGGAGAAGAGGAGGAAGAGTGTGGAGAGGAGAGGCGGCGGCTCAATGAAGCTGATTAGGGTTTGTGTTTTTTCTTTAGAGAGAGGGGAGAGGTTTCTTTTTAATACTTGTACCTGTGTGCTAGATCTATTTCCCCCTTCAATCAAATCAAATGATGGTGTTCAAGAGCAAAACTAAAATTTTAAAATAGAAAAGAATGGAGATATGGGTAATCGAACCCCGTGCCTCTCGCATGCAAAGCGAGCGCTCTACCATTTGAGCTACGTCCCGGTTGTTGAATATTTTAGGTACCTTAAAATGTTAACCGTAACTCCATCTTACAATAATAGTGACATAACAGACTCACTACATGAGTCCAAGCTGAGAAGGGAGACATCAAGTTAACTCCCACTATTATATTTCAACATTTTTTATAAAAATTTCATATTTTCATTGATAAAATTTATATTTTATTACAATGATCAATCAGTTTATGTTTTTCTTTAAATTTTTTGTAAAACTGACTTTCACGTCTATATTATCAACACATTTCACTGGGTCGTGCGTTTTGTATTCAACACTTGCAGCTGATGAAGTAACATAATTTTATCATATTACTTGATCGTTCACTTTGACAACAAACCCTCGTTATTAGGAGTTTATAAAAGTTGTACTTATCAAGTATCTTAGGCTCTCCCCGTACACACAAATTTGATAATAATCATATACTATCTACCTATACAATAATACAAAAAGGCTAAGTTTGAGTAGAATTTTGAGCCATGTGGCAATAGGTAATACATCTTTACTTTGCATTGATGGTAGAGATAGGGAAGTGAATGCAATGGCCTAATAACCTTTCAATTTCCTTAGTGTTTTACAAATCGTTAAGTAAAATAAATCTATGGGTGAGTGAATAGATAATAGATCACAAAGAAAAATCAAAAGTCATGAGCAAAACAAATCAATGCCAAAAGAGTTAATTAAAATAGCCATGAAAGTTGGGGCCATTAAGGCTTTAATATTGATGCTCCATTAAAGACTATGTATATACTATTATATTGGACATAGAGGCTCTGATATATATATATATATATATATATATATATATATATATATATATATATATATATATATATATATATATATATATATATATATATATATATATATATATATATATAGAAATTGGATCAAGAGAGTCCACCCTTCTTAAATGAGTCTTGAGTCCAAATCTGAACCGTTGGATCTAGTTAATCAAACGCGCGAGATTGTGCCACGTAGCATATGTGATTACGTCATTTTTTTTTTTGGCGACATAAAGACCTTCTATTTCTTCAGAAATCCGTCCTATACTTTCTCTTTCTTCGCACACATTTTTTCCGCTAAATCGAACACAATTTTTTGGCTCCTTTGATTTCTTCGCTCATTTGATTTCTTCAGTTTTCATCTAAAGGTAAATTTCTGTTCGTTTACATTCAATTTAATTTTGTTGATGCTTTGATTTCGTTTAAATTCATGTTTAATTTTATTTTTTACATTGTTTATTGATCTTTAATCATTTTCAGGTTTCTTAATGGATATCAATGGAATTCAACATGCATTTGATTCAATTACTCTTACTTCTGGTATTCATATGTTGATGCGTTTATTTCGTTTTAATTTATTTGATTTTATATTCAGTTTTTTCCCTGTTTCGATTTTTAGTTTCTCGTTTTTGCGTTCGTGCTCAATGTTTTTGAGTGTAGCTTTTCGTATTTGATCGTGTTCATTTGTTTCTTCGATTTTATTACTCCATTTGTTCCTTCGATTGATTTTGTTTTATCATTTTCAGGTTCGTCAGTGGATATCAGTGGAATTCAACTTGCTTTCGATTCAATTACTCTTACATGTGGTATTCATATCCTTTTTTGGCTAATTTAAAATTATTTATCTCATTCTGTTATTTTTATCGGAATGTGGTTGAGTAATTGGCGAAGGTTTATAGTTGTAACAAATTTTAATCAGTTTGTAACACTATACTGCACTAGTTGTATTATCATAATTCCGTGGTATATTAAACAAATTAGGTTAAGCTTTATTATTGTAACTCCTTTTCTGTTGTTTGTAACATTCTTCTTGCCTAGTTGTAACTTTAGAATTTAGGTGAAACTTGATTGTTGTAACTCATGTATTTCAGTTTGTAACATTATTCTGAGCTAGTTGTAACTTGATAATTAGTTGAAACTTGATTGTTGTAACACATGTTCTTCTGTTTGTTTCATTATTCTGGCCTATTTGTAACTTGGTAATTATACTTGAACATATTTTTCGCTTTGTAACATATATTGCTGAAGTTGTTGGTATCTTTTTACATTTGAACTGTTTTATCACATGTTAAGTTTTTTTTAACAGATTGATTTTTTTAATAATGTTTTGTAGCAAGCAATGGATATTTGTTAATGATTCACCAACATCTGATGCATCCTCTTCGTCTACACGTGTTAGTGCTGGTAGTAGTAAGAAATGGCTGAAAAGAGTACAGATGCAGTTTACTCCTAGATTGAGGATGTGTTTTAGCACACTTAAGGAAGGGCTTTTGTTCTATAAGGTTCATGCTGTTTCACGCGGTTTTGAACGTAGGCCACACACCTCAAAAACACTAATGGGGGGTGAAATCTGCAGGAAGTATGCTGTTTGTAATCACCACGGTTATCGGAAACGTAACAACAACAGTGACAATACGAGGATGGGATGTCTTGCAATGATCAGGTTTACATATAATGGGAGAGGTTATGTTGTTGACATGTTACATGTTTTCCATAATCACTTTCTTTTTCCTGTGAAGGATTCTCTTCAGAAATTAACAACAAATGTAAGTGCCTTTGAGAAGGTAACAATCCTTAACAACTCTAAGGTGACAGTAGGGCTTTCAACATGTTTTAGGATTTACAAAGAGCATGTAAATGTAGGTTCATCAATGGTGGAATTTAACAATTGCCAAAGGGGAATAAACTCTAAATATGTTGAGATGTTTGTTGACCAGTTTAAAGAACTTACTGTTTCAACAAATGTATGTATCAATTTCATGGATTTTTACGTTTTTTTATTATTTTTCCCTGAAGTAGTGTTTTTATGTACTATTGTTTTTTTGATATTGCTATTCCATTTGCCAGGCTAATTCATCATCAGACGAACATGAAGAAGAGGATGAAGAAGCCTCGAATTAGGCAGAGTTGAAGAAGAGGAAGGATTAGAAAGTACGAGAACAGTGTCGATCTTTGAGCTGGAAAAGTCTAGTCACTAGTTTTACAAATTAGTTTTTAACTTATTATTAGAAGTAATGTTTGTTTCTAGCTCATCTCTTATGTTGTTATAAGTTGTAATCGTTGACGTTACGTTTTATAGACCCAATGTTACAAATATTAATACTAAGAATCATTACTTTCCCTTTTGTATCTATGTTCTTCATTTTAAATTTTTCATTGTTTAAATGGTATATTTGGCGTGTTAATGAATTGGATTCAGAATTATGCGTTATTTATTTCACTGAACTTGGAGGTGTAGACATTCACTTGAACAACAAACATTCATTCATTTATTCCCTTTGCAATCCAAATGTGTTACAATAGACATTAGAAGTGTTACATTAAACGTTTTATTTGTTACAAGCGTAGTATTAATATCTTTAGTGTTAAACCATGACCCACCTATGTTAAGTCGGTCAACCCTATGGTTACCGTCGTTGGATCAATTATATTAACGCACGAGATTTTTCCACGTAGCATATAACATTTTAATTAACTCGGTCAACCCTATTTTTTGTTATATGACTGTTTCATATATTCATTCTTTCTCCTTTTTTTTTTTTTTGGGAAAATTTAACCCTAAATTTCAAATATCCTTGGTTTTTTTTCGTCAATTTGATTTTTGTTTAGCTTCTTAACGTAAATTGAAGTTCGTACTCAATGGATATCAATGGAATTCAACAATCTCCTACTTCTACTACGCTTAATTCTGGTATGAATTCGTTTCAATTATTTGTAGTCATGTAATTGTTTGTTGATTTTTGTAATTCGCGTTTTCATTCATCTTTATTCATTTTCTGGACTAATGTGAGTCTTAATCTATCGTTCTTTTGTTCAATTTATTCAGTTTGCTCAATGGAAATCAATGCAATTCAACAGCCTCCTACTTCTACTATTCTTATTTCTGGTATTCATATACTTTTTTTTGGCTTTTTATAATTTATTCGATTCAATTAGGTGTAGTCATGTATTTGTTGTGGTTAATTTTAATTTGAACTATAGATATATATGTATTTATTGTAACTCATGTACTTGTGTTTGTAATATTCTTCTTGCCTAGTTGTAACTTGATAATTAGTTGAAACTTGTTAATTAGTTGAAACTTGATTTGTTGTAACACATGTCCTGCTTTTTGTAACATTATTCTAATCAGTTGTATCTTGATTGTTATAACATATGTACTTCTATTTGTAACATTATTCTGGCCTAGTTGTAACTTGATAATTATTTGAAACTTGAACACATTTGTCGTTGTGTAACATATTTTTTGTAACACGTTGGTCAAGTACTTGTGTTTATGTAATTTTTGTGTTATTTTTTTTTGTTCTGTAGCTAGCAGTGGCAATGTTTTTAATGGTACACCTACATATGTTGCATCCTCTTCTTCTATGCATAATAGGCATCCTCTTATCTTGAGTTTCACATCTGGTGGTAGTGAGCAGTGGATGAGGAGGGTATAAATGGAGTTTACTCCTAGGTTGGGGTGTTTTTTAGTTCACTTGCTGAAGCGGTTCTGTTTTACAAGGTTTATGCTCTCTCATGTGGTTTTGAACCTAGGTTGTACACTACAAAAAAACTACGAGGTGGTGAAATATACAAGAAGTCGGTTGTTTGTAATCGGCGAGGTTTTAGAGAAAGTAGAAACATGGAAAATAAGAGCAATACAAGGTCAGTGAAAATTACAAGGGTAGATTGTCTTGCAATGATCAGGTTTAGATATAACGGCAAAGGTTATGTCGTTGACATGTTCCATAATTTTCACAATCACATTCTTTGCTCTGTTAAGGATGCTCATCTTCAGAAATTGACAAGGAAGCTTAATGCATTTCACAAGCAGACAATTATCAATAACTCTAAGGTGAACATAGGCGCTTCAACAAGTTTTAGGCTTTGCAAAGAGTATGCTAATGGCTATGAAAATGTTGGTGCATCATTGACGGAGTTTAAGAATTTCAACAGGGATGTCAAGTGTTTTATAGGTGGAAAAGATGCTCAGATGGTCATTGATCGATTTAAAGAGATTTCTGAAACAAGCAAGGGGTTTTATTTTGCGTATTACACTGATGAATCTCAGATTTTATCTAGAATCTTTTGGTGTGATTCACAATCTAGACAGAACTATTCATTGTTTGGTGATGCTGTTAGTTTTGATGCAACTTATGGAACCAACAAGTATAATATGATGTTTGCACCTTTCACTGGTGTTGATCATCATAAGAAGTCTGTTATATTTGGTGCAACATTTCTTGAACACAAGGACGAGGAATCATTTAAGTGCCGTCTTGAAAAAATTTTTGATGCAATGAATCAAAAAGAACCTCAATGTATTGTTACTGATCAGGCCCCCGGACTTATACTGGTTGTTCCCAATGTTTTTAAGAATTTTCGTCACCGCTTTTGCATGTGGCATATCATGCAAAAAGTGACTGTCAAAGTAGGTCCATCCATATGCAAGGATACAGAACTTCTGCCTCGTTTTTAATTCAGTTGTCTGGGATATTACGTTGACTGTTTATGAGTTTGAGTCTAAGTGGGCGGAGGTTATTAAAGAATTTAATTTGGAAGATAATTCTTGGTTGTGCAGTATTTATTCTGATCGTGCACAATGGATTCCTGCATATTTTACTGATTTGCCTATGGGTTGTATATTGAGAACTACGCAAAGATCTGAAAGTGAGAATTCCTTTTTAAAACGTTTTGAGAAAAAGTTTGGCACTCTGGTTGAATTTTTGTTGAGATTTCAAAGTGCTATGGACCAGCAGAGTTATGCACAAACCTGCCTTGACAAAGCTAGTGATCATTCGCTTCCCAAATTAGAATCGCCACTAGGAATAGAGAAGCATGCTTCAACTGTGTATACCCATGCTGTTTTCAAGGAGTTCCAAGGTGAAGTGGAGACTACTATATGTTCATGTGGTGTCGTTGGAGTAACACATGACATTGATCATGAGTATTCTAAAGTTGGTGATGGAATTAGTGGCAAAATTTTCAGAGTTGTGTACAGTATTCTGACTAAAGATGCTTCTTGTTCATGCAAACTGTTTGAAAGGAAAGGACTCTTGTGCTGTCATATTGTCTCTGTTTTGAAGGGGAAACAAATCACTAAAATACCTGAGAAATATATCTTGAAACGGTGGACAAAGAATTCTTACAGGACTACTTTTGCCGATGCACACGACACTGTTGATGAAAACATTGATGCTACTCAATACCACAAATTAGCTGTCTCTAATGTTTGGTCTGAGTTCTATTCTATTATCCCTGTTCTGAAGTCACTGTCGGAGGGTCAAGTAAAGGAGTTGTCATGTCCGCTGAAGTCATTTCGCGAGAAATTCTATCCTCAGGATGTTTAAATGACAAAGGATCAAGAAATGGAGCACTTGTTGGGGTGCTTTTGAGCTGGAATTCTTGTGTTTGTCTGTGCTTTTGAGCTTGGCATTTTTCTCTGTAGAATGATTCATCAGAAGAAAAAGATAATGATGAAGAGGATGAAGAAGAAGACGAAGAAGAAGGAGATGAAGGAGAAGATGAATAAGAAAGATAGCTATCAGATTAAGAGCAGAGTTTGATTAAACTATCAGATTTTGCTTCTGGAGAAGACAAGCTACTAGTTATTACATTTTAATAGATTTAATGTTACAAAACTTAATAATTAGAAGAATTATCATTTTTCTGCAAATCTTTGTTATAATCATGGTTGTCAATGTTACAATATTATTCTTAATTGTTACAAAGTGCATTTTTATTGTGTTATAAATCACTCTTAATCATTGTTGTCAGTGTTATAATCCACATTTTCATTATTACATTCTATACATTTTTTTGCCTGTAACTTTATATAACATAGATGAAATATTATTATAACTCAATATATTGAGTTCTAATATATACTTATAACTGGTACATTCATCATTTTCAGTGCTATATTTCAATTACCATTTTTACTTGAAACTGTTACATAGTGTGTATCTTTTTACAGACATAGGGTTACAATCTAAAATAGAAGTGGTACAATCATCATCTTCAGTGTTATATTCTTCAGTGTTATAGTCTGCAATTTCAGATAGGGTTACAGTCCAAAATAGAATTGTAAACTCCAATTTCAGTGTTTTAATTCACATTTTCATTATTACATTTTTTTTATATCTTTGTAACAATTTCAGAGATGAACCATTATTATAGCACAAGATATTGAGTTACAATCTTCACTTATAACTGGAACATTCATCATTTTCAGTGTTATAATACATATTTCTATTATTACAATGTATGTATCTTTTATTCAGAGTGTTGTGAAACTTCAAATTCAGTGTTATAATCAACATTTTTATTTTTATATTGGTTGTATGTTACTTTATATAACACAGATGAATGATTATTATATCACAAGATATTGGGTTACCATCTAACCTATAACTGGTATAATCATTAGTTTCAATGTTATAATCATGCATTTCATAAAAATATTATCATTTTTAGTCTAATTATACTATGGTTAAAATGCCTACAGTTTGATCTTTCATCAAATTACATATTTTTAGCATCATAATACTTCCTAATTAAGTTACAACAGTTGCAAAATCAAACCATAACTATTAACTGTTTTTTGGACAAAATAAAGACAAAGTTACTATTTTTTTGACTTTCCTCGGCCACCCCTTCCTCCTCGTGCAGCACCCATTTCCCCTCTTCCTGCACCTGTTGCACCTTATTGAGTATTGGCGTTTCTTTTGTGCTTTGGTGGTAGTGGCGGCTTTGATGCACTGCGTAATACAGGTTCCTCGGTGTTCATTTACTGACCAGCATCAGTGCTCGTTGGATTCTTTAGCTTTATTAACAACTTTTCTGTCCTAGAAGCATCTTTTTTTTACTTGTGTATTCGCTGCATCTCTTTGTGATTTTAGGTGCTTCCATATTTCTTCTTTCTCTTCTATGAAAGTATTTGTCCTTGAAAGCAAGTCCTCTCTAACCTCATTGATGTCAGCCAGGATAAGTGTTGCAGCCATCTCACCACAGTAATTTCTCCTCATTATCTTCCTCCCGAGTTCTGATTCATACAGCTGGCCTTCATAACACAACATGTGCATCATTAGAAAACAATCTACTCCTCATCGAGATCGTCTGGTAACTGCCAAGTGAAAGGCACATTGACAATGTTGATAAATTCTTGACATTGTTCTAAATCAGCATCCAAGGTGTTATTTTTTGTTGTCAGGAAGTCAAACATTGCTCCAGCCTTGAGTTAAGTCCAAAAAGTATGTGTTAGTATATTCATAACTTTGGAAAAAAAAATTATTACAATTCAAGTAAACATACCACTATGAATGCAACTCTATATACTTTAGAATTTAGCCAGTTGTCATATTTTTTATTATCCAATACTTCAGCTATCCTTTTGTGCTGGTTCAAGCAGACAGAAATTGTGGTTTTTCCACAAAATTGGGATGAAAAAAATATCTGCTTTTAGGTTGCACTCCATTCTGTTGTCTTCCAAGAACTGTTCCCAATCTTGGTACAAAGCATCGATGCTTAAATCGTATTGACTGTCATTATCAATGTTCTCAACAAGTGACTGGAGAGCAGCCTGGTGGGGGATGAAGGAATGAAAATCACTCAGCAATTTTACTTAGAATATAAAGTTGTAACATCAAAACTTGACAATTATAACATAACAAAACATTGTTTGTAACATACCATATGCCTAATTCCAAAGAAAAACAATGTTGGATTGCTTGGCTTTTTTTGCTCTATATCATTTAATAATAAACACCAGCATTCAATTACGTCAGCATTCGGATGAACTGTGGGTCTCATGGACATGAAGTCAGACCTTTCCAGGAACATTATGTCTTTATAAACAACAAGGTTTTCCCTGCATTTGTAAATGAAATTATGTTATTTCAATTTTTGTCCCGTTTGATTTTTTAAGACAGAGCATTAAATTGTGAATGTGTGCTTAAGTTAGCGGGAAAACATGGTCATCTAGGAAGGCATAATCCAACACATGCTTCCTCTTGAGAAGCATACCCGAGAACAGTGCTTGATTAGCGCGCATAAACCTTGAAATAACCTCAAGAAGTACTCCATCCGGCCCACAATCCAGTGAACAACCAAGTCCATCTGATGTTACTTTCTTCCTACTCCCAAGTATTGTCATAGGTGATGACACAACATTATCTGTTGTCGCCTGTTATGCTGGTGATGGTGTTGACGGTTCCACTGTTTTCATTGCTTTTCCTTTTCCTTTTCCAGTACTCTTCCCTTTTCCCCTTTTCTTTCTTTTTTCCTCCTCTAATTGCTCTCTTCTTACTCGTCTTTCATCAACAAGCACATGGAGCAACTCATTTCTCAAAGGTTTAAATTCTTCTACCTTTTGCAAGGTGTCGTCTCTTGAACTGTTCAAGTCACTAAATATAAGAATTGACAACAATTCAACATGGTACATAATCCTTGATGATATATTTTCTAGGGCATAGTCAAACAAACTGCCGACATAAAATGTCATGTGCATCATTAGGAATACCCCGCAGTCTGAATTATATTCTGCAGATTGCCACCTAAATGGCACATTAACCACTGGTTATTCGTACACTTCTGCCTCCCTCTTATTGCCTTTTTCTACCAAATATGTACTCCCTCCATTCAACTCCACTTTGCAACTATGCTTTTTGCGCGGGTATTAAGAAACAGATTAAAAAAACTATTAAAAGTACATAGGGAAAGGGATTGGTGGGGTTAAAGATATTAAAAAAATACAAAGGTGAGTTTTATGGTGGATTTGTGTGGGGTATGAATGACATTTTTTGTAAATATAGATTTTCAATAAGGATAGAAATGTCTTTTACATGTCCAAATAAGGAAACCTGTAAAGTGGAGTTGAATGGACGGAAATAGAATACTTGTAAAGTGGAGTTGAATGGAGGGAGTACCCATTATATCAGCCTAGAACAATGCAAAAACAGAGAATATAGTTATGGTGAATTATAACAAACCACATAATTTATGAAAATACAAGGAATGAGACATACAATCATCCTTGCTGCAACACTATACATTGATGTCTCAAAATCATTGTATGACATGTTGTCAAGGTACTCAATTTGCTTTGTTGTGTAGTTGATGCACACACAGAAAAAATGCCTGTCAATAACCATGGGGATGAATACCTGCCAAAAACAGATGAAGTTATATTCCATGTGACATAAAAGTAGCACACCTAAATGTATAATGTAATAGTACAAATGATATATATGACTTACCATTCTTCATTGTAATCTATGTCATGTATACAATAGTTCTTCCACGTGTCCTAAGCTTGGAATGTTTCGACTATTTATTGTGGTTGTTGTTGTCTTTCTGATGTTACTAATGATGGGAGGTTTTCTTAATGACAGGAGTACTATTAAAATATGAATAATAGAAAAGGTTTAACTAATGATACGTGTGTTATAAGTAAAGGAAGTAGTGTTACATCTTGTCAAATTAACATAATTGGTTGGATCGCTTTGAGCTTAGATTTCGGTTACTTGTCGTTAGGAGCACCTAGACCAAAATAATATTTATAACTTCACAAACAACTCTACTACTAGTAAAGAGGCACTAAAGGTCGGATCCCAAGGGATGGGTATTGATGTAGGATTTTCGATTGCAAGTAGTTGTGTCTAGGGATGTCACAATTTGGGTTGAGATAAGAAGATCACTAAACTAAATAACAATTAAAGTAAGCAAGCAAGATGACTAAAATGAGATGTAAACAATTGATTAAAAGCACTAGGGTGTCATGGGTTCATAGGGGATTCATGGGAATTGATCATACAAACATATTCTCAAATTATAAGCAAGCAATTATTGTTGTGATAGGATCGAGTTGGTTTATATCTTATAATCCTAGGAAGGTTTGGGTCCCGGAGCCGAATCGATTAGATTGTACAACACCTACAAGTCGACTTAATCCTCCCTACTCAACTATATGCATGGTCTAATGAGACTCGAGTTGGTTTATTTCTTACAAATCTCATTGAAAAGGTAGGTGATGGGTAAAAAATGCAAGGATTCATAGGCTCGCATTTCATCAAACATAACATGTGCATAAGTTGAGATCACAACAAGCAAACAAAAAAATTATGAAAATATATTAAATTAAGCATGAATCATCTCCCATGTTGGTTTCTCCTAATTACCCATTAACCATAGTTAAGGAAACTACTCACTCATTATCAAGTTTAACATGTTAACAAGGTTGTCAATCATATTAACAAAGCAAAACATGATGAATAAATGAAGATGATTAACAATAATTAAAAAGGGATTAAGAGAGTTATACATATTGATGATTCCAAAATAATAATGCAAAGAATAATAGAAGTACTTGATGATTGATGGAAGGTTGTCAATCTCCCAATAAACCCAAATAATCTTCAATTACCTAAAATAAAGGATGAACAAAAGAGAAATTAAGGAAATGAGATTTGTATTAACATTTGATTAGAAGTTGATTACAAGATTAAAGAGAGATTAGAATAATATAAACTACACTAAAGATTGATAAGAAGAACATCATAATCTAATTAGACTAATGGGGTATTTATAGTGGGGATTAGGTGCACAAATTAGGGTTACTAAGGACTTAAATGACGATTAAGTCCTTGAGGAATCGCTCCTCTCAAGAAAAGATGCGGGTCTCCTTTTAGCTAGTCTTCCAAAAATATGCGCATCTCAAATGAAGAAAGAAGAAGACGTGCCCCTTTGGAGTACAATCCGAGCATCCAAGGGTCGGGACGGGCAGATTGGGGAGCTGCTGCACAGGCGGCCTGGTGGTAAGGACGAGCGTCCTGGGGAGTTGTTGGGTGGGCGTCCCGATAGTTGGAACGAGCGGATTCTGGCTCAGCTTCCTTTTCTTCTTTTCTTCTTTTCTTCTTCCAACAATCATCCGGGATTTTGTCGGGATGCAAGGATCTTCTTCATCATTGCCCATCTACTACATTATGTACAAAGGCTTTCTAGTCTTGTCTTCTCTTTGATGCTTGGTCATTAAATTCGATCAATTTAGCTCTATTTTGCCATGAAAATGCAAGGTTTGCACTCCTCTTCTACCAAGGAAACAAAACCTCAAAGAATATGCAAAACAAAGGGCTAAAGATAGTAAATGACCCAAATATGCACTAAAAAGCATAGGAACGAGGGTAATTCGGGGACTAAATATGCTCAAATATTGATCACATCAAATATCCCCAAACCGAACCTTTGCTCGTCCCGAGTAAAGAGGTGACAAAACTAGGACCCTTATTTAAAATATCTTACTAATATAGCCGATATGAGACAATTAGCGGGTCTCACTCCGCCCCTTCAACTCACAATAAGACAACCATGAGGTAGGATGCCTTCTTGCAAGGCAAGGTGGGTCTTGCCAAAATGGCGACACATCCAATCATTAAAGCACACTAAATCAAGTAATGGATGCATCTACAAAAAGAATAGCCACTTTCCTCATCTAAGTGGCGGAAATTATCTAAAGGGGAGGCAATTTAAGGGTATACAATCCTTCATAGATATGGTTTCTACAAACTACTAAGCCTAGAAGGATACCAATAAATCACCTCCAAGTTGTGTCAAGCTAGGGTACCTTTGTCCTCAATCGTTAAATGCTTTTGTCAAGAATAGACTCCCTATGGTGTTAGAAACACTGGAGGATCGCGGAATTCCCCTTCTTGCCTAGACAAGAAAAAGGATCGTCCCCTCTCTACCATGCACAAAAATGGATACGATGGATAAAGGGATCAATAGTATTTGAGTTTCATTTGGGAGTTTGCTTTTGTTGTTGTTTTTCCCCCCAATTTCTTGTGGCATATAACATTTGAGAACACATTTTTTTTTTGCCATTTCTTTTGATTTTTGGCATTTCAATACTTGACATCTTTTCGATTTTTGCATTTTCTTTTGAACATTTTCAAAGTCACCCCAATTAGTAACAAGGGTGCCTTATATTTGAAGCATAGGAGTTTTTATTTTTGTCACTCCTCTTTTCTTTTGATGCAATTTCCAAACTTTTTGACTTTTTATTTCATTTCTTGAACTCAATTTGAATAATTTTTGTGCCCATTCCCTTTGATGACAAAATGTATGGTAGAACATGGATGGATGATGGTTGCATGGTTTTAAGGGTCACCTTGGAATAAACGGTAGCCAAGGAGTTATCACACCACAAGGTACTCTTGACTAGGCCTTAATACATGGGTCAAAGGATACTAGCATGACACATCCTAGGGTGTTTTACAAGTATTCTAACAAGTAAAGTCTTAAGAAGAAAAAGCATCTACTAGGGCCTATATACAATTGTCAAGCTTCCCAAATAGACGGTTTCACAATTTTTTTTCCTAAATGCAACTATATGCCATGATGCAACTAACATATATACATCCTAATGCATATGCTTCTACCAACTAATATGCCAAATAATTTGAATGCAAGTCCTAAATTCACATTTTTTATACCACATCAATCAAAATAAAGCCACATAGTCATTAACATAAAGAGAAAAAAGGAGATTGGAAAGATCATACCATGCGGTCTTCAATATCCTCATGTCTCGGATGTGGCGTAGTCAATCAATGTGAACAAGGATGAACAAACACAATATATACAAAACAATATATACAAATCTATACTAAAAAGGAATGAACATGTTTTTGGATTTTCAATTTTTCAATTTTTTTTTTGGATTTTTCGAAATTTTTGATTTTTTGGATTTTGAATAAAGTCAAGTTAGAATTTCCCATCCCCACACTAGTATGGGCATTGTTCTCAATGGCCAATACGATAGAAAATTATGCAATGAGTATGCATGATTTCTAAACTAAATGCGAACTATACTAAGCTACACTACATGATGAATGTGTTTTTGTTATGGCGGAGAGCATAATTTAAATTAGCTCCCAATGCATAGGCATGGACTTCCCCAAACCAAAATAGACATTATTTCAAACGTCATAAATTTCGGGGGAGTTTATGCACATGGTATGCAATGCATGAAACTAAAGATTGTCATTTTGGATTTTACAAGTTGGGAACAAAGATAAAGAACACCTTAATGAAGCCAAGGTGTTAGTCCTCTAATGTTGCTAGGACTCCACAAAATAAATGATCAAGAAAAAATAAAAACAAAAGAAGTAGACAAACCATAAGGGAGGTGTAAGAATGTAGGAGCCTCCAAAGTTTTCTAATCCTCACCCATTGTATCATCATCATCATCTCTTGAGGCATCATTAACCTCCATAGATGTGGAATTATGTCCACTCTCACTTTCACTTGCTTGTTCTTCCTCACTTTCCTTTTCCTCTTCTTCAGCTTCTTCATATGTTGGGAAAAGGGAGCAGAGCACACAAACACACAGCGGAAAAACGCGTCCGGAACGATATTAAAAAGATCATCTTACCACGGAACAAACTCCTAGAATTTCGAAAAGAAAGATGGGAATCCCCTTTCTCTGGCTGGTGGAAGAGAGGCTTGCTTCTCTGCCTCCCCATCTGCCCGTTCTTCTTGAACCTCTTCTTGGTCACCACCCTCTTCAACAACCATCTCCTCTCCCCCCGGTACCACTAAGAATGCTAGGAAAAAATTGTGAGAAATATCGGTATATTTCATCAAGAAAATTTCGGATTATAACGAAATTATGAAATATGAAATTGTTAGTCATAAACGAATTGCATAAACAAAAGAATAGAGATTTAGAATTAACCTTTGGTCCTAACAATTTGGCCTAAGAACAAATATCGAGATCAATATTCTCCTAATCGTTGCACTCAAAATGCTTTGAGAAATGCCCTTGTTCTTGCTAGAAAGAGATCCCTAAAATTGTTAATTATTTTTAGGGTTTTGATGAGAGTGTGAGGGAAAAATCAAGTGAGAAAAATAATCCCCTTTTTCCTCCTCTTTTTAACCGTGTAAATGGGGAGTCAAATGGGAAGATATTTTTCTTCCTTTTTTACTCTTTCTTCGTTTTCACCAACCACCAAAAATAAGGAGAAAATCTTCTTATTTTTGGTTGTTATCAAAATGTATAAAATGTGTATTATTTATCAATTGTCATATATGTTGTTCCGTATTAATAAGTCCACACACAACAGTTTGTAGTCGATTTATTAATACCGGTCTGTCATCATTTATTATGACAATTTCGTATAATATATACATTAACTATAAATATCGCATATTTATAATTTGCTTATTAAATATAACAGTTTACGTTTAATTACGAATTAACATCTTAATTCGTTTAAGCTAACATTATATACATTAATTAAATATAACAGTTTATATTCAATTAACGAATTAACAATTAATTCGTCTCAGCTAATATTATTTAATTGTATTAAATAATCGTCTCATCATCACATTGACCAACTTTTTAGTCAAATACATGGACTAACCTTTTAGTCATATAAGGCATCAATGTGATTATATTTTCATATAATCACATCTCTCAAACATATCCTTTAGGTGTGACTTTTAGGGACCAGTTGATCACCGCCATCAGTATGATAATAACGTCAAACTTCTAGCAAGCCAATCGTTATTAGTAAACGTTAATCAACTTATAAAATACTAAGTATACTCTGTGAACCTATAAGAGATTTATATACGTTATCACACTAACTGTATAGGACACTAGCTCCAACAATCTCCCACTTGTCCTCACAAGTGTATGTGCGATAACTGATTCTCATATCCTAAAATTTCTCCCACTCAATGTAAAACAATTTGCAAAATCTGTATTCACAAAGGTCGTATTTTACAAGTCATCAATATCAAGAGTGGTTTTCCCGACTAGAGAGTAACTTAACTGATAAACGAATCATCATTCGAGCATGGCCATGCATTTCAGTTACAACCCCTCGAGTGGCCCTGAGAAATGACTAAACCTGATAAAGGTTGGATATTTTCTTTAACTCGAATCCTGCAGATATAAGCACAGTATGAAATGACCCTGTAAAAATCTGTTTAGCCTCCTGTTACGGTCGACCATGAGAAAGAAACTAAAGTCACCCAAAAACTGCCTTAATCTCAAGAGACAGTCGATAGTCAAAAGAATCGACTCTAGGAACACAATGGAAGTCCAATCCACGGCCTGGCACCGAATGTTTTTAAACATTTAGGACTCCATTACGTTGTCACAATGTCCTACGAGGTATCGTTATAACTCGCATCTGTGATCGATCAGCCAACCATTTGACTTATGGCTTGTTGAACCCACCATCAATCAACTTCACAAAATAATAGCCAGAGTTATCAGCTCATGTAGGCGATTACGGACCAAAACAAATATAATGTAATTCAGTTCACTTTGTGGCGTTCAATGTTGTCGTACAATCCACATGAAAAACAAAATATGAAATAATACGATGAAGTTATAAATAGCATATGAAAAAGATAATGTATCGAATCCATTAGCAACTAGTATAACTCAGGAACACGTTTAATTCCCATGGAAATAACGTGCCCTTCATGCTTATCATATTTCAATGGTTTAGTGAGAGGGTCCGCGATGTTGTCATCCGAAGCAATCTTGTCTATCACTATCTCCTCTTGCTCCACGTAATCACGGATCAGGTGAGCCTTCCGATGTACATGTCTAGACTTGTTGCTAGACTTAGGCTCCTTGGCCTGGAAGATGGCACCTCTATTATCACAATAGATGGTGATCGGGTCATTCGAACTATGAACTATGGTTAGTCCTTGTAAGAATTGACACATCCATATAGCTTCCTTTGCTGCTTCTGAAGCGGCATAGTACTCGGATTCAGTAGTAGAATCTGCTACAACTTCTTATTTGGAACTTTTCCAGCTGACCGCAGCACCATTAAGAGTAAAAATGAATCCAGACTGAGATTTTGAATCATCTCGATCTGTTTGGAAGCTAGCATCTGCGTAACCGATTGCAGATAGCTTAGTATCTCCTCCATAAGTCAATACCCAATCCTTAGTCCTCCGTAGGTACTTAAGGATGTTTTTAACAGCTATCCAGTGTGTTTCACCTGGATTGCCTTGGTACCGACTCGTCATACTCAATGCATATGCCACGTCTGGATGTGTGCATATTATGGCATACATGATTGATCCTATGGCTGATGCATAAGGAACACGACTCATGCGCTCGACCCCTTCAGGTGTCTTGGATAACTGAGACTTGCGCAAATGCATCCCAGACGTCATTGGAAGGTTCCCCTTCTTGGAGTTGGTCATGCTGAACCTGTCAAGAATCTTATCTAAATAAGACTCTTGACTCAATGATAACATCCGCCGTGATCTATCTCGATAGATACGGATTCCTAATATGCGTTGTGCCTCACCCAGATCTTTCTTCTGGAAACGGTTCTTCAACCATCCTTTTACCAAAGATAAGAGAGGAATGTCATTCCCAATCAAGAGTATGTCATCGACATACAATATCAAGAAAACAATCTTGCTCCCACTCGACTTGATATATAAGCATGGTTTCTCGACCGATCGAGTGAAACCATACTCTTTTATCACCTGGTCGAAACGATGATTCCAACTCCGAGAAGCTTGCTTAAGTCCATAAATAGAACGTTTAAGCTTGAACACTTTCTTAGGATTTTCAGGATCTATGAAACCTTCGGGTTGTACCATGTACAACTCCTCCTCCAAATAACCGTTTAAGAAGGCGGTTTTCACATCCATTTGCCAAATTTCATGGTCATGAAAAGCGGCAATCGCTAAGATTATCCGAATGGAACGCAGCATAACTACGGGTGCAAAAATTTCATCATAATGCAATCCGTGCACTTGAGTGAAAACTTTTGCCACTAGTCGTGCTTTATAGGTATCTGGTTGCCCGTCTACAGAATGCTTTATTTTGTAAAGCCATTTGCAATGAAGAGGTCTTACCTTTTCTAGGTAAATCAACAAGATAACATACGTCATTCTTATACATGGAGTCCATCTCGAATTGCATGGCTTCAAGCCATAGCTTAGACTCGGAACAGGTCATGGCACCTTTATAGGTAGCGTGTTCATTACTCTCTAGGAGTAAAACGTCATTTTCCTCGACCATACCAATGTATCTGTCTGGAGGATTAGAGACTCTACCCGACCTCCTAGGTTCCTGAGGAATGTTAACCGTATCATTAGTTGAAGGAACATCTTCCTCCATCTGTTCCTCGGTTGTTGGTTCTTGAATCTCCGACAGCTCGAAGGTTCTATTACTTGACTTGTTCTCGATAAATTCTTTCTCTAAGAACTTCGCACTAGTCGCAACAAAAACTCGATGTTTGGTAGGCGAATAGAAGTAATGACCAAACATTCCTTTTGGATAACCAATAAAGTATGTCTTGACCGATCGCGGGCCGAGTTTATCCTCATGTCTCCACTTGACATAAGCCTCGCAGCCCCAAACCCGAATAAAGGACAAGTTAGGGACCGTTCCCTTCCACATTTCATATGGAGTCTTGTCGACAGCTTTAGACGGACTTCGGTTAAGTATAAGAGCAGCTGACAAAAGAGCAAACCCCATAATGAATCAGGTACTACCGTGTGACTCATCATGGATCGAACCATATCAAGTAGTGTTTGATTTCTCCGTTCGGACACACCATTTAATTGAGGTGTTCCAGGTGGAGTTAACTGTAAAACTATTCCACAGTCTTTAAGGTGTTGATCAAACTCATTTGAAAGATATTCGCCACCCCGATCTGAACGGAGTGCTTTAATCTTTCTTACCAGTTGGTTCTCAACCTTATTCTGGTATTCCTTGAATTTTTTAAAAGACTCACTTTTATGCTTCATTAAGTATAGATATACGTATCTACTCAAATCATCCGTGAAAGTGATAAAATATCTATAGCCGTCTCTTGCGGTAATTGACATAGGTCCACATACATCAGTATGTATAAGTCCTAATAGGTCATTAGCGCGCATTCTAACACCTTTGAAGGACATTCGAGTCATTTTGCCGATAAGACAAGATTCACACGTGCCAAATGATGAGAAATCAAATGTGGAAATAGTTCCACTTTCAATGACTTTCTTTACACGTTTTTCATTTATGTGTCCCATTCGACAATGACATAGATAAGTTTGATCTTTGTCACCAACCTTTAATTTCTTATTATTCACATGTAATATATCTGTGGTTTGATCTAAGATATAAATTCCATTCATGGAAACTGCTTTTCCATAAACCATTTCATTAAAAAAGAAAATACAGCTATTGTCCTTTATTGAAAATGAAAAACCGTTTTTATCAAGTACGGAAACAGAAATAATATTCTTAGATAAACTGGGTACATAGTAACAGTTATATAAATATAACTCAAAATCACTCGGGAGCTGGATTACGTATGTTCTCATTGAGACTGCAGCAACTCGTGCTCCATTCCCAACTCGCAGGTCCACATCACCCTTTGCGAGGGGTGTGATGTTTTTTAGGCCCTGCAAATGATTACACAGATGAGAACCACAACCAGTATCAAGTACCCAAGTTCCGAAACTTGCATGGTTAATCTCAATCATATGAATATAAGATGACATACCAACAGGAGTGACGCGGCCTGCTTTTATGTCCTCACGGTACACGGGACAGTTCCTCCTCCAATGCCCAGTCTTGTGACAATGGTGGCACTCAATGTTACCGTCCTTGCTCTTTGCCTTGCCTTATGAGCCACTAGTCTCACCAGGCCCACTCTTACCATTTCCTGACTTCTTAAACTTAGGCTTTCCTACGGTTAGGCAGCCGTGAGCTTTGCCCTTACCCTTATTCTTGTTGGAAATCATGAGAACATCTTGCTTCATGCCCCCACTCAATTTAATATCCTTCTCGGTCTGTACGAGAAGTGAGTCTAGCTCATGAGGACTTTTCTTCATGTCATTCATGTAGTAATTTGCCCTGAAGAGGGCAAAACCATCATGAAGTGAATGAAGCATACGGTTAATGACTATGCTCTCACTGATTTTGCAATCAAGTGCCTCCAGTTTCTCGACATTCTCAATCATGTTAAGAATGTGTGGGCTAACCGGTTGGCCCTTATGGAGTTTCGCATCAAATAAGCGACAGGTATGCTCATAAGTAAGGATTCTCGGTGCTTTTGAGAACTCATTAGTGAGCGTGGTGAAAATTTTGTTTGCACCTTGGGCAATGAAGCGTTTTTGCAAATTGGTTTCCATTGCAAAAATGATTACGTTCTTTATCGCACCCGCTTCCATGACAAAGTCACTGTAAGCAAGTGACTTGTTAGCTCTTGCATTGGGGCCTGGGTTTGGCGGTATTGGCTCAGTTAAGTACTTGAGCTTACCGTCAAGAATGGCAAAGATTTCTTAATGATGCCTCCCGGTCGACAAAAGTTGGACCCGTCATTCTTCGAAAAGAGTGTAGACTGATTCATGTGGTCCATGAAAGTTTTGAGCCAGGACTCGCGTGCAAGTGTGGCACTTGGCATAGGGATTTCGTTATTTCCAGCCATTTGTTTGTAAGCAGTATTATCAATATAAAACGAATTCTACACTGCGAAAAGAAGTTAGAAAATATAATAAGCATACTCATCGTTATGATTTAAGTCTAATGCAAAACTGTTATAAGCGAAAACTCAAGCATTTATACAATTGACCTCCCTCAAGAATTATATAAATGATCCCAAGACTCAATTATCTGTAAATTGATAAGCCAACCTCTTGGCTAATTCTACTCTTAGAATTCTTGATTGATAAATTTCTGTAAATTCTATCTTTAGTCCATCATAATCACGGGAAACTCTTCGGATTATAATGTTGAGGTAAAATAAGTCAACACAAACTACTTACCCAACGTAGAAGGGGTCACATGGAGAGTAAGGTCCTATATGCCTACCGACGAAGAAGGGATTCATAGTTGTTTGCCCTTATAAAGACTAGTCTCAATTTTAGTTATAGAGGAAGATCCCATCAACTTAATTTTAATTCATTTTAAGTGAACTAATATCTAGCATGCGAGAATGAATAAATTAAGATGATGGCTTAAAAAGTGTGACATCTTTATGTCCATGATAACTAACATTCAATCTATATGAGTCAATTTTCATGCATATTAGTAGGTGGTTTGGTTTAGGTGGAATATGATGCACTAATTATCATGCGATGAAAAGCAACATGAAAGGAAAAACGTAAAATAAAAAACAAAGTCCTAGTGTGGCCTATCTACCAAAATGAACATAAATACAACTTTGGAATCCGTCCTAGGACCCGAGAAGCTTGTCTTGATGTTCCATCTTGGTCCATGTAGCGGGAGTGAGCAATCCAATCTCCATCTTTAGTCTTCTCAAAATTACAATAAAATTACAAAATAAACCTATTTACATTCTAATTTTAAAAACATAATACTTAAAGAAAACCAAAGGAGATTCGAGATCTCAAAATTACATTAAGACTATGTTTCCATCATTACGAAAACATAATCAACTAAGGCCACACTAGGTAATACAAATTACAACCGATTGCAAAAATACGTAAATAAACCATTCAACAATTCATACAACTAAATAAAAATGCATCAACATTAAATTAATCATTCAAGACATAATTCCTTAATTATGTAGAGTAGTTTATCTAAACCACCTATTTTATAATTATCAAAATTATGTTACAATTCCTCAATTACTCACAATAATTCCAATCTTAATTCACATTAACTAGTGATATGAATTAATCCAACATTATTTTAAACCTCTTTAAAATAATTGGGTATCTAAAATTTGTGAACTTTTTCACAACAAACAATCATACATTATAATTTTAATGTACAATAATAATTGGCCAAAACAAACATAATTTTTTTTTTTAACATGGCTCTCGGCATTTCAAAAAAAAAACAAAAAAACAGATTTTTTTTTCTTTTTTAATGCTCACGGTATTGTGCCCTAAAATAAACAAAAAAATTTTATTTTTTTTCATTTCTTGCGGCATTTTGCCCAAAATCTCGAAAAAAAACAGTTTTTTTTTTATCACGAAAATTGACCCCTTTTATGAACAAATTTGTTTAATGTTGCTAATATAACAAGATAGGCATAATCATCAACTTTTAATTTAAATATAGATTCAAACTAGATGATTCAATTTAACCTCTTAAAAAGAATATCCAAATTATGATTAAATCGATTATCCGAATATTTGATTCATCACAATTTATTTGAACATTATTAAATTTAATGATTCATGATTCTAAACAATAATTTAAAACCATGTATGCCCAAAACAATATAGAAAAACAAATGAACAAGATCAATCAAAGCGATTTCCATTTACATTTTAATTTAATTCTTATTAAATCAAAACATCTACAAATTTATCATATTATCATCTTAACATATTAAAACAACCATATCAATAAATCAAAATGGAAACAAGGTAACAAAAATAAAAAACCTTCTCGGCAAAAAAAAATTTAAACGGCCGAAACCTATTTTTTTTTCGAATCTTTTGTTTAAAACATTTATGAAAATCATATAAAAAAATTCCGTGGCCTATGCTCTGATACCATTTGTGAGAAATATCGGTATATTTCATCAAGAAAATTTCGGATTATAACGAAATTATGAAATATGAAATTGCTAGTCATAAACGAATTGCATAAACAAAAGAATAGAGATTTAGAATTAACCTTTGGTCCTAGCAATTTGGCCTAAGAACAAATATCGAGATCGATATTCTCCTAATCGTTGCACCCAAAATGCTTTGAGAAATGCCCTTGTTCTTGCTAGAAAGAGATCCCTAAAATTGTTAATTATTTTTAGGGTTTTGATGAGAGTGTGAGGGAAAAATCAAGTGAGAAAAATAATCCCCTTTTTCCTCCTCTTTTTAACCGTGTAAATGGGGAGTCAAATGGGAAGATATTTTTCTTCCTTTTTTACTCTTTTTTCGGTTTCACCAACCACCAAAAATAAGGAGAAAATCTTCTTATTTTTGGTTGTTATCAAAATGTATAAAATGTGTATTATTTATCAATTGTCATATATGTTGTCCCGTATTAATAAGTCCACACACAACAGTTTGTAGTCGATTTATTAATACCGGTCTGTCATCATTTATTATGACAATTTCGTATAATATATACATTAACTATAACTATCGCATATTTATAATTTGCTTATTAAATATAACCGTTTACGTTTAATTACGAATTAACATGTTAATTCGTTTAAGCTAACATTATATACATTAATTAAATATAACAGTTTATATTCAATTTACGAATTAACAATTAATTCGTCTCAACTAATATTATTTAATTGTATTAAATAATCTTCTCATCATCACATTGACTAACTTTTTAGTCAAATACATGGACTAACCTTTTAGTCATATAAGGCATCAATGTGATTATATTTTCATATAATCACATCTCTCAAACACATCCTTTAGGTGTGACTTTTAGGGACCAGTTGATCACCGCCATCAGTATGATAATAACATCAAACTTCTAGCAAGTCAACCGCTATTAGTAAACGTTAATCAACTGATAAAATACTAAGTATACCCTGTGAACCTATAAGAGATTTATATACGTTATCACACTAACTGTGGAGGACACTAGCTCCAACAAAAATACTTCCCTATCCGCCCAACTAGGCAAAGGACAAGACGGATCAAGAAGTCCTTGCCTAGCTAGATGTAGGGGGCGGATATTGGGCCTTGTAAGCATCCACTCTATCATTGTAAGCTTGCTTGTGCATTTCCCTCATGAGTAGTGTCAAGTAATCATTTCCCACTTCGACATCCTTGGGTTTGAACTCTTGGTATTCATATGGGTATGGTGGGGTGATAATAGAGGAGGAGGACTCGGCAATTTCGCCCCTTTGTTGTTGAATGATATACTCGGTCTCTTCGGAGAGTGGGAGAAGGTAGTTCGGTCGGTGAACATTCAATCGGTAAATTTTGAAAGGCAAGGTGAAGGATCAAGCTTCATTTGTTAACCACCCATATTTGTCGTCAAGAGTGTCGTGCTTGACCCACTTGAACTTGTGAATCATGGTGTCCATATCAACAAGATGACCTCCATTAACCGGCACATAAGTGTTGTTTTTGTTAAAATCCCGGTTAAAATGCCTAGCCAAATGGGTAACTAGTCCTCCATTGACAATAAAGGCGGTGCCTTCTTTGCCACAATTGACATTAAGCCATCGTTCAACCAAAAGTCTTAGAGCATTGTATGGCTTGGTAAATTCCCTCCTAATGTTCAAGGCCGACTCAAGAAGAATACAATCGAGTTTGGTAAGATGATTTGTGCCATTTCTAGCTATCAAAGTATTCCCAATGACCTTATGCCATACTCTAATGCCCGGATGGTGGACTGGTGGACTAGGAGAGCATGACAATCATGAAAGCGCACGAATTTCTTTCCGGAAATTGCCATCCAAAGAGGAGCGGGGTCATACTTGATAGGAGTCTTTGTATATTTCGGGTTATCATTAAGGCCCAATATCTTACCCAATTCGCCATAAGTTATGCGTCTATCAACATTTTCAAGACGAAACTCGATGTTGGCTCGAGTCTCCACCCTTGTGACTTTCAAAGAACTTAAAAATTCCAAGGTGAGGGAGGGGTATGTCAATTCTTTCATTGTAAACAATTTACCCAATCCCATAGACTCAAAGAAGGTTTTGGTTTGTTCAAGAACACCCAATTTTGACAATGCATCTTCATAAATAAACTTAGTAGGCATGATGGTTTTCTTAGCAAAGAGAATGAATTTCTCCCTATGAGAGTCGGAAGTGAAAGTTACCTCCGGATAATTGGATAATTGTTCAATGACCAGAGTTGTTGATGTTGTAGCTTCCATAGGGGGATCTTGTTGTTGAACCTCCAACCTTGCCTCATGGACTACAAAAGCCTTTGACAATTGTTTTGGTTGAAGAGGTAGTTGCCTTTTGGAAAGTGTCTTCTTTGGGGGTGCCTTGTTACCTCCTTTAGTTCTTGCCATTTTCCTTTGCTTGATTACACCAATGAGAGGTTGAAATCTTCAATTTTTAGTTATACCCAAATCGATTTAGGATGAATGAATGTTGCTTTGTATCTTAAAAATCGACTCAAAGGTTGAAAATTTTGGTGTTTGAATCACTTGTTGTTGCAAAAGGAGTGATTAATTTTTGTTGTGAGGAAGTTTGGATTTGATTTGGTTGAATTTGGTTGAGGAAATTTGATTTTGTTGATGGAGAGGATGAGGGTTTTTGGGTAGTGGGTAGTGTTTGTATGTTGAAGAAATGAGAATGAAAGGGAGAAAGAGGTTTAAATCAACCGTTATTTTTGAAAACGCAGCAGAGGACGAGCGGACTAGGCATCGGGACGGGCGAATTTTTCAATGTTTGGCTCAGGAAAAGACGCCACAGGACGAGCGTCTTGCTTCTAAGACGAGCGGATTCCTTGGGTAGGGACGAGCGTCTTTCTGGGTGGACGCTCGGATTCCTTTACAGAGAAAATCCCAGATTTTTACCATTAAAAAGACGAGCGTCTTTTGTGAAGGACGGCCGTCCAGAACAAGACGAGCGAATTCTCAGCTGAGACGCTCCGATTCTTTTACAGATCAGTATTTATATTCTACAGCTTTACCAGACGAGCGTCTGGTGACTTTGGACGCTCGGGTTCTTCAGCACGAGCAGATTGTCCATTTGGACGGTCGAATTCCTCCTTGACCACATGAATTCAGGTCCATCCGTGGGTACATCATAACCCGTGTCATTTTCATTCTTTAATCCTCGTTTTCTTCATTGTAGGGGTACTACAAAGGCATGAATAGCCTAGGCAATTGCTATCCCTACACTAAGGTAAAGCACTACACATCAATAAAATCATAAGTCCCTCCCTCACTTCTCTCAAAATGATGAATATCTTGATCAAGGCACAAAAATATAAACCCAAAAATGAGAAAAATGCAATGTAATAATTGAAATACAAGTTAGGGAGTTAGAATATTTACAAATGGGGGTTTAGGGAGGACTCCACCAAACTCTCATCCAATGTGAGATGTCAAGGGGGCATGTTCAAGGTGTTGTTGATGTTACTCAACACCTTGAAGAAGTAGTCGAAAGCTTGCTCATTATCATGATAAAGGTCCTCAATAGATTTTTTCACTTTTTGTTCTCCATGATGGTCTTGGTTCATAGCATTACCAATATTGGGATTGAATATCCCTTCGAACTCATCATCCCAAAGACCGCAGACTTCATCTACTTGATCATTAAAAATTTCTTGAGTTGATAGAGACAACTCTCCTTCTTTCTTGTCTTGGCCAATGAGGCCATCTTCTTCACTTGTCATGAGTGAGCTTTTCAAGTTCTCATTGTTGCTATTTCCTTGCTCTTTTGATAGAGCATCATCCACTTTCTTTTTCCATTAAAATTCCAACTTTTTCCTATCATCCTTCCGGCTATAGTGATCAACCATAAAACACGGCTCATGTAATCGAGGAGCTCTCATGGTCTTGTCAAGATTGAAAGTGATGGTTTCATCTCCCACTTCAAGGGTGAGTTATCCATGCTTCACATCGATCACCGCTCCCACGGTGTGCAAGAAAGGTCTTCCTAAGATAATAGGAATGTAAGAGTCTTCTTCCATGTCAACAATAACAAAATCCACCGGGATGAAGAATTTTCCAATTCTTACGGGAATATCTTCCCATACCCCTAAAGGTGTTTTGTTGATCTATCTGCCATTTGAAGCGTGATGTTGGTACATTTGAGTTCTCCCATTCCTAGCCTTCTGCTAACCGAATATGGCATGACACTAACACTTGCCCCAAGGTCACATAAAGCTTTGTTGATTGTAGTGTCACCAATAGTGCATGGAATGGAGAAGCTTCCCGGATCCTTGAGTTTCGGAGGTGAACTCCCTTGAAGGATGGCACTACTCATCTTATTGAAGGCAATAGTCTCAAGCGCTTCCGGATTGATTTATTCTTCGTAAGGATGTCCTTCATGTACTTTGCATAGGCCGGAACGTGATTGATCAATTCCGTGAAAGGAATCGAGACTTCTAAATTCTTCACAATTTCCATGAATTTTCCAAGTTGGTCATCAAACTTAGGCTTAGCTTGACGACTCAGGAATGGAAGTCTAATCACAATGGGCTCCTTCTCTTTGGCCTTTTCTTCACTTTTCTTTGAAACTTCTTGATTGGTGGGTTCTTCTTCCCTAGAGTTTTGCACAACTCTTCCCTTGTCACTAGCTTCCACAACTTCATCCTCAACTTGCTTCTTTGGTCCTTCATATCTCGTACCACTCCTCAAGTGAATGGCACTAACCGTTTCATGTCTTGGGGGATTACTTTGAGATGGTAATTGCCCCTTTTGTCTTTGAGAGTTTGACGATGCTAGTTGGGTTAATTGAGTTTCCAACATTTTTGTAAGGGCTAGGATGTTGTTGATGGTGATGTCTTTTGCTTGGCTATCTTTTTGCATTTGAGTAAAAAATTCTTGTTGATTCTTTTGCATTTGGAGGACCGCTTTTTGAACATCAAAACCTTGGTCATTTAGTTGATTATATGGAGTTTGATTTTGATAACCTTGGTTTTGGTTGAAAAAGGGTCTTTTATTTTCGTTTCTCATGGGAGGTGGGGTGTATGTTGGTTGAGGGTTTTGAACATTTTGACTTTTGTATGAGAGATTTGGGTGGAATTTGGTGTTTTCATTGTAATAGTTGGAATAAGGGGTACCACTTTTGTATGCTTGAAAAGTATTCACTTGCTCATTCGTTCTCCTACATTCACTTTAGTCATGTCCCAAAGTTCCACAATTCTCACATATCCCACTTGGGATTGATGAAGATGTCACCATGGCATTAACATGATACTTTGGCGATTTTGAGGCTTCTTCAAGCTTAGCCATAGCCTTCTCGAACTTCAAGTTGATGCTATCAATATGAGCACTAAGTTGAGCACCCAATTGAGTAATAGAGTCCACTTCATGCTTTCCTCCTCTAGTAGCCTTGCGAGGTCTAATATATTGTGAATTATGGACCGCCATTTCCTCAATCTTGTTCCAAGTTTGATTATCGTCAACTTCGGTGAACATACCATTTGATCCCATGTTGAGAATGTTTCTTGAGTCTTCATAAAGACCATTCCAAAATTGGTGTACCAAGAACCACTCGCTAAGTCCATGATGAGGACATGAGCGACAAATTCCTTTGAATCGCTCCCAAGCTTCATACAAAAATTCTTCATCCCTTTGCTTAAAACCCGTAATTTGAGCTCTTAGCATGTTAGTCTTTTCCGGAGGGTAGAATTTTTTGTAGAAAGCTAGAGCCAACTTCTTCCAAGAGTCAATTCCAAGAGTAGCCTTATCAAGGCTTTTCAACCATTGTTTTGCGGTGCCAATTAGAGAAAAAGGAAATAATACAAATCGAATTTGGTCTTGAGTCACTCCGGTTTGTGAAATCACATCACAATAGTCACAAAAAGTTTCCATGTGGGAATGAGGGTCTTCACTAGGCATCCCCCAAATTGGCTTCTTTCGACTAATTGGATAAATGCGGATTTTGCAATAAAATTTCCGGTTAAGTGTTGTGGTGTGGGAGTTCCATTGGGTAGGTTCTCCTCGATTGGTACGAAATGTGATGAAAACTTAGGCATTGTGGGTTGATTGTGTGATTGATTTTGTGTTGGGTTCTCCTCACCTTCTCTTGCAAAAGGGTTGATGAACTCAATAGTGTTTGTTTACCTCACCAATACCTCTCAAAGTATTTCTAGCAAATCTTCTATTGGTTGTCAAAGTCCTTTTACTTTCGTGATCAATGGGTAACAAGTTACCTTGTGATCTTCTAGACATGCAAAATATCAAACAACTTGAAAACAATTAGATCAAACCTTGAGGAATTTTAGTTCCCCAAGGCAAAGAAAGACATAACTAATAACAATCAAAGAAAATCAAATCAAGTTAACACCGTCCCCGGCAACGGCGCCATTTTTGGTCAGATCGCTTTGAGCTTAGATTTCAGTTACTTGTCGTTAGGAACACCTAGACCAAAACAATATTTATAACTTCACAAACAACTCTACTACTAGTAAAGAGGCAAGTAAAGGTCGGATCCCAAGGGACGGGTATTGATGTAGGATTTTTGATTGCATGTAGTGGTGTCTAGGGGTGTCACAATTTGGGTTGAGATAAGAAGATCACTAAACTAAATAACAATTAAAGTAAGCAAGCAAGATGACTAAAATGAGATATAAACAATTGATTAAAAGCACTAGGGTGTCATGGGTTCATAGGGGATTCATGGGAATTGATCATACAAACATATTCTCAAATTATAAGCAAGCAATTATTGTTGTGATAGGATCGAGTTGGTTTATATCTTACAATCGTAGGAAGGTTTGGGTCCCGGAGTCGAATCGATTATATTGTACAACACCTACAAGTCGACTTAATCCTCTATACTCAACTATATGCATGTTCTAATGAGACTCGAGTTGGTTTATGCCTTACAAGACTCATTGAAAATGTAGGTGATGGGTAAAAAATGTAAGGATTCATAGGCTCGCATTTCATCAAACATAGCATGTGCATAAGTTGATATCACAACAAGCAAGCAAATAAATTATGAAAACATATCAAATTAAGCATGAATCATCCCCCATGTTGGTTTCCCCTAATTACCCATTAACCATAGTTAAGGAAACTACTCACTCATTATCAAGTTTAACATGTTAACAAGGTTGTCAATCATATTGACAAAGCAAAACATGATGAATAAATGAAGATGATTAACAATAATTAAAAAGGGATTAAGAGAGTTATACCTAATGATGATTCCAAAATAATAATGCAAAGAATAATAGAAGTACTTGATGATTGATGGAAGGTTGTCAATCTCTCAATAAACCCAAATAATCTTCAATTATCCAAAATAAAAGATGAACAAAAGAGAAATTAAGGAAATGAGATTTGTATTAACATTTGATTAGAAGTTGATTACAAGTGATGCGTGTCTTTTATATGATGTTTTACATCCCATTTTACGCGCATTTCAGAGCTCATTCATGTAGTTTATGCTGCATTTCTCCCTATTTCCGTCTACTTCCGTATTTTGTACATTATTGCAGAAATGTGAAGAATCCAGCGGAAATCAAGCTAAATCCGTCCCCGAGTATCTTGCATTTCATTTTGACGTGAAGTATTCACCCGAGAAACGAGCTTGGTGCGCAATTCAAGGCCCAAAAGACAAGTCCACGAGTTCATAGAAGTCAAGTAGCAGCTCAAGTAGTCGATCGACCACCACCTTCAGTTGATCGACCAACCCTCGGGTTACAGAAGCTACTGACCACCACCTTCAGTCGATCGACCCCTCACATCAGTCGATCGACCACACTGCTATTCCAGACGAGAATTAAAAGACCGAGGAACTTGAAGCCCATGAAGTTTAGGTTTTGGAATAATTGTTACGTGAACTTTCTATATAACGTAACCTAGAAATATTCAGTGACTATCTAGTTTTTTATCAAGCTTTATTATCAGAAATTTACATTGAGTTTTAGTTTACTAATTAGGGTTTGGGCTATTAATTTGCATTGGATTTCCGTTGTGCTTTCAATCACTCCGTTACATTTCTTCTGCGAAATTCGGTATTCTTTCTGTTCTAATTTCCAGATTATTACTTATTTCGTCATTAGTATAGAATTGCTAGTTAATTCCCGCAGCCAATTTATTATTTATGTTAATTGTTCTCTTTGTCGTTTCAAGCATGAATCCATTAGTTAATTTCATTATTAAAGTTATTGTTTTTACCCTTAGCATGAGTAGCTAAATAGTTTGTGCTAGGATGTAGGCGAATTTTAGCGTAGGCGACAAAGTATTGAACACGGTCGATTAGCGTGTGTCGATCGATCGACCGCATCATCGGTCGATCGATCAACTCGTGAGGTTACCCTTCGTTTTAATTGATTTTAATGTTGTATTTAACGAATCGAATGCATGCGACCAGTTAGATACCTAATTTGTGACTGACCCATTAGATCGAAAGATAGGGGAAGTTGTTAGACCATCAACTAAATCGACTAAACTGTGCTGAGATCGAAAGATAGGTATAGTTTGGACCGTTAGTCACTTTTCAGGACGAGAGTCAGTAATAGTGATATTAGGGACCTATAGCGAGATCGAAAGATGCTATCTGTTAAGAGTGGACTGAAAGGACCTCTTGTTTCCCGCCTCACTTGTGTTCGATTTAGACCTGTTTAATATGCTGCCACCGAAGCTTTAATGAACCGATCATCCTAGTACCCCTTCTTTATCTGTTTAAGCCATCTTTTTAGTTTACTGTTTTTACTCTTAGCTTTAGACCAAATCAACTCAACCCCCACACTTGTTATCTTAGACTGAATCTAGACAACTAGAATTACATCTGCCTCTCTGTGGTTCGACCCGACTGCCACTTGCTATAGTTGTAGTTGGAAATTATAAATCTTATTTTTGACACCTCACGACGGGTATCAAATTTTGGCGCCGTTGCCGGGGAGGCAATAGTCCTAATTTTAGTTGTTTTAATTTTAGTCTTTCTTAGTTTAAGGGACTTCTGTTCCTTAAACTTTTCTTATATTCTTTTTGTAGTTTCCTCTTATGCGCAGGTCACAGGGTGGTGAACTAGTGCCATTTGACCCTGAGATAAAGAAATCTTTGCGCGAGTTGAGACGAACACAAAGGGTACTATCGACAGAGGAAGAGATGAGTACTCTGTCAAGCTATTACGAGAACGATCTGTTCGAAGAAGACCCACAGTCTTCACCCGTTTCCACCTCTTCAGCCGAGACAGTTACTTCTCCAGAAATTCCAGTCATGGCCGAGGAAGCAAGTATAGCTAGTCATTCTGAGCCGACAGCTGAAAACTTATATAAGGGGTTCGAATTACCAGGAGATGCCAGGAAGTTCGAACCAAAGCCTTCATACATCAACATGGTTGAGAGAAACCAGTTCGGGGGAGCTGCAAATGAAGATGCAGCTAAGCATATGGAGACCTTTATTGACTACTGCTGCTCCATACCCCCACCCGCCGGCGTGACCCAAGACCAGATCAAGGAGACCATGTTTATCTTCTCCCTTCGTGATGCTGCAAGGGAGTGGTATAGAGATCTGGACCGAGCCGTTCATGGGATTACTGACTGGAATTCCTTGGCATTGGCATTCTACAAGAAGTACTTTTCTGCTTCTAAGACGATTGCTATTAGAGCCCAAATCACAAGTTTCAAACAAGGGCCAGATGAGAACTTCCACGAGGCATGGGTCCGATTTAAGAAGTTGGTGCGAACCATACCGCACCATGGGTTCGAAAAATGGAGCTTGTGCAATCATTTCTATAATGGGTTGTACGACGATCAGAGGGCCATTTTGGATGCTGCAGCCAATGGCCGATTTGCTGAGAATTTGGGAGCAACCAAGGGGTGGAAGATCATTGACGATCTAGCTACCCACAAGGCCGAATATGGGAATTCCACAGGGAACCAGAGGAGAGCTGCTGAATCTTCCTCTGATGCTGTGCTTGAGGCTCTTACTGCGAGATTTGACAAGTATGAACTAGGAGGAGCTTCTAAAGGTGGGATGTACCAAGTAAATGCAGTGTCAGACGGTCCTTTTGTGTGTGAAAGGTGTGGAGCTGAGGGACACGTTTCGAAGAACTGCCCTAGTCCCTTTGAGTCTTGTGTTGCCTTTCAACACTATAGGCAGACCAACACCTACTATGAGCAAAACACCCATCCAAACTTGAGTTGGAGGAGCCAAAATGTCCTGAATCCAACTCAAGCTCCACCGCAGCAGCAACCCTATGTGCCCCCTCATCAAAAGCAACAACAATATCAAGAAACCTCCCTATATGCCGCAGCAGCAACAATCGCAGAATTCTGAATTTTCCGAGCTTAAAAACTTATTGCTAAAGGAGTCCCAAGCAAGAGAGGCCGGGATGAAGCTACTAGAGAGCCAAATTGCTCAATTGGCTAGCAAAAGCAACACTCGAGCTCCCGGACACTTGCCGACCCAAACTGACCAAAAGGAGACCTTAAATGCCATCACTTTGAGGAGTGGGTCCACCCTTGATGGTCCTGCCATGGTCGAGGGACGCTGTTGAAAAAGATGAGCCGGAAACAAGTCAAAAGAAAGCTTCAACGAATAAATCAAAGAAACAAAGCGTCTACTGTATATCGATCGATCGACTGATACACCCGGTCGATCGACTGACTTACGGGTTACAGGAGTTTCTGGAACTTTACACAACGGTCGATCGACGAGGAGAGTTGTCGATCGACCAAGGTTACTGCTGATAGCGAGGAATTTCGTCCTTCAATGCCCGACAATTTGAGAGACCATTTGTTCCGGGTTCGACAATCCCGAAGACGTTAGGACCGGACCCGAGTGTCGATGGGTCCGTCCTGATTCAAGTTTGACCCAATGACGGTCAATGGCTCACATTTGAGACGGTCTCGAGGAGGGTTCAAGCTTCAATAAGGAGAAAGCAAAGGGACTTCCAGCCTAAGTCCACGGATGCCGGCATACGCAACCTAGAGGAGAGGGCTAAGGTACTTCTTACATCCCCATATCCGGAGAGACTAGTGCCAACAAAGGAACAGTATCTTTCAGTAAGTTTGAAAAAGTTATTCGTAGCTTGAATGTTCAGGTACCCTTCTTTGAGTTAGTTAACCAAATGCCAGCATACACTAAATTTATGAAATAGTTATTGTCAAAGAAAAAGTCGCTTGAACATGTTCAAACTGTTGCGTTAACTAAAGAGTCTTGCTCCTACTTGTCTCACACTGCGCCCCATAAGTTAGAGGATCCGGGTAGCTTTTCTGTTCCTTGCAAAATAGGTACCTTCTCTATTGAGAAGGCATTATGTGACCTAGGAGCTAGTATAAGCGTCATGCCTTTGAGTCTAGCTAGGAAGCTTAAATTGACCAGGTTTGCTATTACCGATATGACAAGATGAGATGGTGACCGATCTGCGGTCCAAATAATAGGGGTCTTAGAGGACATTCCAGTCCAAATAGGGAAGTTTTTCTTCCCCATTGACTTCGTTGTACTTGACATGCCAGAGGATGCTCACATACCCATTATTTTGGGTAGGCCATTTCGCACACTCGCTGGTGCATCATAGATGTTGGTCTAGGAACCTTGAATTTCAAAGTGGGAAAGCATTCTATTGTCTTTGCCCAACCGGCTAAGAAAAAGAACCCCATGTGGCCGGTGACTTGTAACACGGTTTCTGAAAAGAAATCGTACTTTGTGCTTCCTGACTTACCCGTCTCTATTACTACTCCTGTGCTAACCCCTCCGCCCAGATTGGGAGCAAAAAGGAGGAAGAATCTGTTGTTTTAGATAATGCAGAGCTGGTTTGGGGAAGGAAGTCTTTGCAAGTTGTGCCACCAAAGAAGCCGATCATTCAAAGAGGAGGCCTTGGTTGCTTGAGCTATGGAATTGATGAGATAGTTGATGACGAGCCAGTTAAAGCCAGGAAGTTTGATCTGGATTTTGATGAGCCCAAAGAGATCCTTGACTGGGGAGATGATGAGAATGTTGATCCGTTGAGCCATACGGATGTGGAAGCTAAGAAGGGTGCAGCCGCTCAGATAAGCACCATTGAGGCTACCTCTAGTAGCCAGAAGCCGACGAAATGGGCCATACCGTGGTCCTTCTTGATCAACTATTAGTTGATCGAGCTCGTTATAAACTTCATTTTATTTGCTTTTGTTAAGACAATTTTTATCGCTTTTGTGTGCGCGAAACTTCGCTTTTATTTTATTTGCTTAGGATTTTTAAGTACTTTAGACTTTATTCTGGGTTTTGCGCAATTTTTGGGCGCGTATTATTGTGCGTTTGCAGGTTTTTAGACCTCATTTGCTCAAGTTATTGAGCAAATACGAAGAAGTAAGAGTACCGCAGATTTTCTGCCGATCGATCGCTTCCTTGGTCGATCGATCGAGTTGCGCTTTCCGGAGCTTCGTTCTGTTCATCTGGTCGATCGATCGCCTTTTGGTCGATCGACCAAGACATCTTGTACCTATTCACGACCTCTCCCCTGCTGTGTTTGGTCGATATGCGGACTTAAGGGAGTTTTCTACTCCACTTTATTTTCCGTCCATTTCCTTATTTCTTTTATTTTCTCATTTATGCATGATTTTACCGCCTTGAAATTGTTTTTCTCAGTCTTATGCGTGGTATTTTCTGTCTTTCAGGCACTTATTGGTGGCACTGCTGGCTACTGAAACCTCCTAGCTCACGCTGGTTTGGGGAGGTTTCCCTTGCTGCGCTTAAAGTCTTGTGAGTTCCTGATTTCTTTACTTCATGTCATTATATTTTATTTCTTTTCTCGCAAATTTCCATTTCTCTTTTCGTTATTATATGATTTTGCACAATGGGGACATTGTGCGATTTGGTTTGGGGAAGGGTTTTGCGTCGCATATCATTTGTTTGCATTCACGTTTAATTTTGTTTTGCATTGTTTTATTTCATTTCATCCATTTATACAAAATTCAAAAAAAAAAAAAATTTCAAAAATTTCAAAAATTTCCATAAAATGCACATTTATTTTAACATATAGGTCGAGTCGGAACGGTAATATTTCAAGGATGATAGTGCATTTTGCACCTGTTCTGCCCGAGCCTTGCTTATCATCATGTTATTAGTAGAATCACATATGTATATCTACGAGTTTTCGTTAATTATTTGCTGGACTTGAGACTTGATTTAGAAAATTGGCAAACTACATCATATTCTGAGATCTAGAGCCTATAACTGGTGACATTCATGACCAGTTTATTTAGGATGTGAGTAGTACTCCTTATGAGACATGTTTCCTTAATACGCATAAATATGAACTTAATCTGCTTAATACCTGTATGCATTCGGTCTGTGGTTAGTTGACACATGTGGTAGAGGTTTCCCCTTATTCGTTTGCCCATGAGCTCCACACTGCCAAAAATATCCTTTTTGTCCTATTTACTACATCCTACATTTAGCCTGTCCTTTGTCAAGCTAGTAGTTTAGTTGTTGGGATTGTTACTACGTTTTTGGTGGCATACGCTCATGTTGAGACGATGATTGGAAAATGAAAGAAAGGAAATAGAGAAAAGAAAGAAACAAAAGAAGAAAAAAATGATTCGAAAAAGAAGAGAAAAAGAAAAAGAGTTTTGTACTGTTCGTGCAGTCGATTGACTGCCCCTTTTGGTCGATCGACTGAGGTTCGAGAGAAAGAGAAAAAAAAATCAATTCGCATGATTCAGTCTTTATTATTTGGCGATTTTTGCTCCCATAATTCATTTATATTTTATGGGGAGTTTATTGATTTATTAGGTTGGAGATTTGTGAGTTTTGTGCTTGCTATAGCATCGTTTTGTTTGATTATGAGCAAGAAGTTGGATGTTGCCATTTGGTTCCGTTTTGGTACTAGCTTGATCACCTGTACCTCCACTTTACCATAAACGTTTTGCCTCTTCTTACCCATACCTCACATATCCCATATATACCTCGGCATGTGTCATTGGTCGTCTGTTTGGTTGGAATGCATATGTACGGTCATAGAGATCAATTTCATATTTTATTGCTGGCATGTCTTCATAGGTCGTAGTTAGGTGAGAGTCACTACAAAATTAATTCTTTCTATCTTACATATATTCACCTGTACTTATTGAGTGATTTGAGCGACCCGTGAGAGTCCAATTTGATAAGTCTCTACAGTTGACGGTTCAGTGGTTTTTGACGGCTTCATAACTCGTTTGCATGATTCATTTGCTAATTGATTGTTGGTTAATGCATTAAAATGGTTTAGGTTATGCAGTTTGTAATTCGCTCTGAGATTGAACTCGTTCCATTAGGTAATTAGATCGAGTCTAGTTCTTGCTTGGGGACAAGCAAGGGTTCGGTTTGGGGAAGTTTGATGCGTGTCTTTTATATGATGTTTTACATCCCATTTTACACGCATTTCAGAGCTCATTCATGTAGTTTATGCTGCATTTCTCCCTATTTCCGTCTACTTCCGTATTTTGTACATTATTGCAGAAATGTGAAGAATCCAGCGGAAATCAAGCTAAATCCGTCCCCGAGTATCCTGCATTTCATTTTGACGTGAATTATTCACCCGAGGAACGAGCTTGGTGCACAATTCAAGGCCCAAAAGACAAGTCCACGAGTTCATAGAAGTCAAGTAGCAGCTCAAGTAGTCGATCGACCACCACCTTCAGTCGATCGACCAACCCTCGGGTTACAGAAGCTACTGACCACCACCTTCAGTCGATCGACCCCTCACATCAGTCGATCGACCACACTGCTATTCCAGACGAGAATTAAAAGACCGAGGAGCTTGAAGCCCATGAAGTTTAGGTTTTGGAATAATTGTTACGTGAACTTTCTATATAACGTAACCTAGAAATATTCAGTGACTATCTAGTTTTTTATCAAGCTTTATTATTAGAAATTTACATTGAGTTTTAGTTTACTAATTAGGGTTTGGGATATTAATTTGCATTGGATTTCCGTTGTGCTTTCAATCACTCCGTTACATTCCTTCTGCGAAATTCGGTATTCCTTCTGTTCTAATTTCCAGATTATTACTTATTTCGTCATTAGTATAGAATTGCTAGTTAATTCCCGCAGCCAATTTATTGTTTATGTTAATTGTTCTCTTTGTCGTTTCAAGCATGAATCCATTAGTTAATTTCATTATTAAAGTTATTGTTTTTACCCTTAGCATGAGTAGCTAAATAGTTTGTGCTAGGATGTAGGCGAATTTTAGCGTAGGCGGCAAAGTATTGAACACGGTCTGATTCGCGTGTCAGTCGATCGACTGACCTCGTGAGGTTACCCTTCGTTTTGATTGATTTTAATGTTGTATTTAATGAATCGAATGCATGCGACCAGTTAGATACCTAATTTGTGACTGACCCATTAGATCGAAAGATAGGGGAAGTTGTTAGACCATCAATTAAATCGACTAAACTGTGCTGAGATCGAAAGATAGGTATAGTTTGGACCGTTAGTCACTTTTCAGGACGAGAGTCAGTAATAGTGATATTAGGGACCTATAGCGAGATCGAAAGATGCTATCTGTTAAGAGTGGACTGAAAGGACCTCTTGTTTCCCGCCTCACTTGTGTTCGATTTAAACCTGTTTAATATCTTTGCAAGAAGCTTTAATGAACCGATCATCCTAGTACCCCTTCTTTATCTGTTTAAGCCATCTTTTTAGTTTACAGTTTTTACTCTTAGCTTTAGACCAAATCAACTCAACCCCCACACTTGTTATCTTAGACTGAATCTAGACAACTAGAATTACATTTGCCTCTCTGTGGTTCGACCCGACTGCCACTTGCTATAGTTGTAGTTGGAAATTATAAATCTTATTTTTGACACCTCACGACGGGTATCAACAAGATTAAAGAGAGATTAGAATAATATAAACTACACTAAAGATTGATAAGAAGAACATCATAATCTAATTAGACTAATGGGGAATATATAGTGGGGATTAGGTGCACAAATTAGGGCTACTAAGGGCTTAAATGACGATTAAGTCCATGAGGAATCGCTCCTCTCAAGAAAAGATGCGGGTCTCCTTTTAGCAAGTCTTCCAAAAATATGCACATCTCAAATGAAGAAAGAAGAGGACGTGCCCCTCTGGAGTACAATCCGAGCGTCCAAGGGTCGGGACGGGCGGATTAGGGAGCTGCTGGACGGGCGGCCTGGTGGTAAGGACGAGCGTCCTAGGGAGCTGTTGGACGGGCGTCCCGATGGTTGGGACGAGCGAATTCTGGCTCAGCTTCCTTTTCTTCTTTTCTTCTTCCAACAATCCTCCGGGATTTATCGGGATGCAAGGATCATCTTCATCATTGCACATCTACTACATTATGTACAAAGGCTTTCTAGTCTTGTCTTCTCTTTGATGCTTGGTCATTAAATTCGATCAATTTAGCTCTATTTTGCCATGAAAATGTAAGGTTTGCACTCCTCTCCTACCAAGGAAACAAAACCTCAAAGAATATGCAAAACAAAGGGCTAAACATAGTAAATGACCCAAATATGCACTAAAAAGCATAGGAACGAGGCTAATTCGGGGACTAAATATGCTCAAATATTGATCACATCAATAATATATACAATTTTTAAGTTGTTACATCTTGTCAATTGTTGTGTTACATTTTTAGGATCTATTTGTTATAATTCCAGGGAGCAGTGTTACATCTTGGCAAAATAACATATACGGGGGTTTTTTTAAAGTTGTAATACATGAGAAAAATTAGCATTCTAGAAAAATATAACATGCAATTTGTTGAAGAGTTATAACACACCATATGTGTCAGTCCAAAGTAGATTCTTGTTGGCATTTGAGTAGCCCGCTGTGTTTATGTCAGCTCATTCAGCATTATTGCCCAACATTCTATCAACAGCGATGCTATATACTCATGAGTTCACATTATCAAGACATCCTCTTTTGAAATAGAATGAAAATATCCATATGTTGTCAATCTTTCCCTGCAAACCGCAGTGATTATTGAGATTATGATACATTGTTTTGATACAGAATGTAAAACTTACACTGTAATAAATGAAGATTGTAACAGTGTAATAGAGGAAACTTACGCATTGTCGACATTGTGATCATCAAGTAAACAATAGTCAGCAACATCCTTTCTTTTGCTCAAGAGGGGCTTCAGAATTTCCTTGTTGTCAATCATAAACGGGGAAACATATGTGGTGGGTCCTTTATCAGCATTTCCACAGTCGATACTACAACCAAAGTTGTCAACAATTGCATCCATGCATCGTTCTTGCACTATTGTGTGTAACAAATAGGGGTTGTGGTCATATTCTTCTGCATTATTTACACCTGCCTGCTCACCATTTTCCTGACCACTCCGCTCAGGCTTCTCAATATCACTTGCTTCCTGATTATTGACTCTGTCACCACTTGGCTGACAAGAATCATCTCCCTCACCATTTCCCTTGCCACTTTCCTCCCTTTTCTCACCATTTTGCTGATCCTCAACATATTCCTCAGCATCTTGCGTACTACTGTTGATGTCATTTATAGCATCATGGACTATGTCATCATCCTTGTCATTATGATCACCTTCATTCTCCTGATTTCTTCTCATATCTTCTAAGCCAACTATGGTATCTGTCTCAAAATCATTAGCTTTGTCATTCCTATCGCCTTCATTCTCCTGACTCCTCCCCATATCATCTAACCCAACTGTGTTGTTTGCATCAAAATCAAAGAACTCGGATCCATCATTACGTTCTTTATTAACAGGTTCTTTATTAAGAAGGTCTTGATCAACAGTAAGTACTATGTTGGCATTTGCCACTAATTCACAGTATTCTTCAAATGATGGGAGATTAGATGCCAAATCTCTCAATTCCTTAGCTTTATCAATAACAAAGTCACAGTAGGTATGGAATCTCATATCTCTAAAAAGAGATTGAGTTGGTGATAAAACAGATGGGATTGGATTTTGTAAATTAGAGGCATCATTGAATTCATTCTTTTGCTTGGACTCGTGCATCCGAGCAATGTTTCTCTCATATAGTAGGTCATTGTCTCTTTTCATTGTTAGAAAAATTAAATGAATATCCTATTGAAAAAGAGCAAAAATTAGAGTGTTACAAATCATGCTTATAATGTGGATATGCTTAAAAGTTTGTGTTATAAAACATCTGTCAAAAACACGCGTAACAATAATGAAAATAAAGGAAGCAGAGAAGCATTCTTAACATAAAGCACTCTTAAGTTCACTTACATCCACATCTTTTACTCTTAACTGTTCATCTGTGTCAATGCCACTTGGCAGCTCCATTGTAACATAGGATTTTCCTACTTGTTGTTGAATTGTTGTAGTTGGTGAGTTAAGACAAAGAGGAAAAGAAACAGTTGACAAAGCCCCGATCCCAAGCGCTTTTACCCCAGCTTCATCATTAACCCTTTTTGTTATAGTTGCATTTGTTCAATGCCTGATTAATGGTAGGGTTGTGGGAGGGTAAGTCCCTTGAAATTTGAAACGATGCAGATACTCAATTAGGAGAAACAATGTCCATCCACGAACAGTTGATGTCCCTTTTTTTTTATATGCTCTCACATTCTGAACCAATTGGTCAAAGACATATTTAGACCAATTATATGTCCTTATCTGGTTCACATCCTCCAAAGTCTTCAGCAACCTCATGTCAATTGAATCGTTTGAAGTAGGGGCTAAGAATGTTGCAAAGCTTTATAGAAGAAACAACTTAAGGAATTCATCTCCACTTTCTTTTTTGGCTTTCAATCTTTTTTGCACCCAGTTTATTTTGATTATTTTTGTTGTCCCTTCTATACCAAACCTTGCTCTCCACTCATCCCTCAGATGATCATCTTGTGTAGGGTTTGAATTTCCTAATGTCATATGTGTTACCTTTGTGCCAGTCCTCGGCAGGCAAAACACATCATATACATCGTCAGCGGACAGTCCAAATTCTTTTGTCTCAGAAGCCTTAAACATGTAGCTTCTATCATTAAATGCTTGTAGTAACAACGACATCAACGCTTGAGGGATTTTAGTAAGTTTAAGATGCAGGAGTCCACCAAAACCCACATCTGTTACTGCTTTTTTTTTGTCTTCTGTAAGTAGTCCAATTATCTTAGTAAGACCATGTGGCCTACATTTCGTAACAAACCCAATATCCTCCATTACCTCCTCGTAGTCACTGTCGTCTTCTACTTTACATTTGGACGCCTTATCTAATGTCATTGCAGTTATTTTTGCCAACTCTTTTATCAGTTTTGCTCGTTTCTTTGAAACTTGACCATCTGCTATGGTATTCTCTGGAGTTTTTCTTTTGCTGTTTTCTTTGGATTTGATTGTTTTAGTTAACTTCTTTACTGGGCTTACCATCTGCAAATAAATAGAAGGATATTTCTCAAAAATGCGTAACAACATGATATATAGAAAGTATATTCACTCTTCACTTTTAAAGTTTTTATAAGACACGAGATAATTAAATGTAACACTTAAAATAGTAATTTATAGGTTCATAACATGCATTTGTTGTGTTACATTTTTAATATATGTGTGTAATAACTCCAGAATATAGTGTCACATGTTGCCAACTTAGCATATTATATAAAAAGAATATCCACACTTTAGTTTTAAGTTGTATTTAACATATGAGATAAATAAATGTAAGATGCATTTTTTGTGGTACAATTTTAATATGTATGTGTTATAACTCCAGGAAGTACTGTTAAATTTTGTCAAATTAACATAACACTGAAGATAATGATTGTACCAGTTCTATTTTAGATTGTAACCCTCTCTGAAATTGGAGTTTACAGTTCTTTAATATGTATGTGTTATAACTCCAGATTATAACACTTCTCAATAAGATAATTTTTTTTGTGGTACAATTTTGATATGTATGTGTTATAACTCCAGGAAGTACTGTTACTTTTTGTCAAATTAACATATTATATACAAAGTATATCCCTCTTTAATTTTTAAATTGTTATGACAGATTAGATAAATAAATGTAACATGCAATTTGTTGTGTTACATTTTTAATATATATGTGTTATAACTTTACTGAGAAGTGTTACATCTTGGCAGAATAACGTACTCCATGTTTTTTTAATTTGTAGTAGATGAGAGGAATTAATATGCAGGAAAATAGTATGTACTAACATACTCCAGGGATGTTGCTTCAGGACAATTTTAGGATCTATGTGTTACATCTTCGCGAAATAGTATTAACATAGGTCGTACTAGAATGTTAGGGTTAACAACAAATAATAATCCTAATATGATAACGGTAATCAATCAAATTGATAAGTGTTAGGATAAAAACAGTATTACAAAGTATTATAAAGCACTTATCGCTGGAAAAAAAAAACAGTAATCAAACAAATCGAAACATTAAAACCAAGGAAGATTAAGATAAGACAAGCAACAAATGTAAAAATGTTAAAATCAAGAATTTTTAAACTAAAATAACATCGATTACAACAATAATAACAATAAAATCAACATCAGATGATATTTTAACTACAATGCAATCAGAAATAAGAACAATTCAACATTTCCTAACCTAAAAAAACAAGGAATTAGAAAATTTTATAAAAAAAAAGTAACAGTATACTTACCTTATCGTCTGTTTATAAAATCGTTGATGAAAATCGATGAAGTTCTACGCAATTTTAGTATTTGCAGATAGATTTCTCAACCGTGAATTATTTTGTGCGTCTGAATTTGTGTGTTTTTGATTTTTGAAGGAGAGAGAAAGAAAAAGTTGAAGAGGTTTAGAGGTTTTGCAGTTGTGTAAAAATGATGACAGTTTTTTCATTACCGCGCGCCTATGGTCTGTAACGTGGCACAATCTGAGCGCTCTATTCTAACGATCCTATGGTCCATATTTGGACTCAAGACTCATCTAAGGGAGTGGACTCACCGGATCCCGCATATATATATATATATATATATATATATATATATATATATATATATATATATATATATATATATATATATATATATATATAGAGAGAGAGAGAGAGAGAGAGAGAGAGAGATTTAGGATCCGGTGAGAACGATCACTCGGTGCAAACGGTGAGAACGAACTACAACCACTAGATTAACTAAAATCGTACGGCTTTAATTTTAGGAGTTATTAATATTATTTCACAGAATTATAACACGTATATATCGTGATTTTTTAGATCACTTTTTCTCTCTCCTCTCATTTTTTCCAGTCTGCTTTCTCTCTCTACTCAAAAGCATCAGAACACTCATTTTTCCCCAATATCAGCAGTTCGTCAAATTACGGTGGATCGATCGACGATGATAATGGACAATGATTAATCTTCTGCATCTGTATCATTCTATCATCTTCAATCGCCATATTTCTTTCAAATTCGTAAGTATTTTTGGTGTAATTTGATCATAATTTTCAGTTGTATTCATCGATTTCTTCGATTATTTTGTAATTGAGCTTAATTATTTTTCGTATTTTTACTTCCTTGTGCTTGAAATCAATAATGTAGGTTCAGTTGTCTTTGTTCTGATTGTCGAGCGTTTTTGCGATTACGTAATATTCTCGCTATTTTGCGATTAATTGATTTTTTAATTTTGTTTCTGTTTTGTGTTATATTTTGATTTCATTTGTGTATGAATTACGTTCTGGTGATTGCAGGTTGCTTTTCCGTTTCAATTAAGGTTCATCGTTGCCTATATTTTTTCAGTTAGGTATTGTATTAACCCTATTTTTTGCCATTTGATTTTGTCTTTGTGCTGTTATATTCATCCAATTTGTGCATGCCAGCAGTTATTTTACTTTTTTTGCTTGAAAATCGTCTTGCATGTAACCTTCGTTATGTTGATTTCACATCAGTACAGTTTTGACTTTCATTTGATGTGAGATTTCATGGGTTACAGTAGTGTATTGTTAGTTGTATATTCGTGAGTCTTCACTGATTTTTTATACACCCAAGGGCTTCGTATCAGCTAGATACATCCTAAGGGGTTGTAGTCATGTTAAATTTTCCGCTAGGTACGTCCTTATTTTGTATGTTGCGTGGTGATATGTATTGATGTTGTATGAAACTACCTTTCATCTGCATTCAGTTGGTGATGTTTTTGTGGGTTCCACTTGTGTTAGACAATTAGGGAGTTATTCATGCTCTAGATGCACTATATTAGGTGTTAGCTACATTAATTTAGCTTACAGATACTGTTTTCTGTGTGACCGCGGATTGATACCTAGTTTTGATTAATAAAGTTGTATGTTGTGGATGCCTGAATCATTTTTTTTCATACTAGGCTTGTTAAGGATGGTGATGATGTCCTATGATTGCATACAATTATTTCTGGTGTCCTGAAAAAAAAAAAAAAAAGACACTCCGTTTTTTATTTGTATCATCGTATACGTTGCTGCATTTTAGTGATTACTAGGTAGTATCCCGCGCTTCGCACGGCCTGTTTTAAAATTTTATTATTATAATTGAAGAAAAATAACAAAATTTGTATATGACCTTTAATATTTTTAACTATAAATAAAAATAAATCAATTTTTCTCAAATTTAATTTTTTAGGTTTAACTTCAATGTTTTTAAATAAAATACATACCGTTTTAATTAAAAATAATAAGTGATAATTAATTATGTATGATCAATGTTTATAAATTATTTTATGACTGATCAAATATCATATTAATTAAAATAAAATTTATTCGAATAATGCAACAATCAACATTAAGTTCTCAAATTATATCACACTACTACAAATCCAGGCAACTACAACGCCCCTTTAACAACGATTATTCACGAAAATCACAATAGACGTTGTAGAATGTATGGCGCGAATTTTACTAAAATAAATTACAACGGGTATGGTTATAAAAACCGTTGTTATTAGTTTTAACAACGGGTCACACATGCACAACCGTTGTTAATAATTTGGCGCAAAATTGGCGCAAAGTTAGTGAAAAGTAATCACAACGGTTACTTTTGAAACCCGTTGTTAAAACTTATTTAAAAACGGGTGTTTTTTACAACCGTTGTTAAAACATATTTCACAACGGTTGTTGTTTAATAACCGTTGTCAATACCTTCCATACTATAAACCACACAACACAAGTCTGCTGCAACCACAAAACACAACCCTTAATACACAAACACAAACACAATGAGACAAACAAACACAAAACACACACTCTCTTTCTCTCTTTCTCTCTTTCTCTCTTTCTCATCGTCGCTTTATCTTCTCGCCGTCATTTGTTGATTTCATCGTCTATTACGTTCTCGTATTTATCGTAAATCTCGCCGTCACGGTTAGTTTCATCGTCATTATTTTCTTTTTCTATTTATTTCTTTTGCATGTATGTGTTTTTATCGACCATTATGTTATTTGTTTAAGTATTGTTCGCATAATTAGTTAGTAAAACAATGAAGAAGTAAGATAAACATAATTAATATATATATATTTATAAATACATAAATTAAAAAAAAAATTACATATGTAAAAATGCAATTCTTATATTTTCATAGAGGATCGTATTCTCGCTCTATCGTATCCGTCCTCTCCTCCTTGGCTATTTGGAGGTTCCGTTCGCATTGCTATATCGTCATATAGCCGCAATCTGCCGCTTCGCTCCGTCAAGCCATCTTCTTTGGCGTGCTTCAATGCGGATCGAGCATCCGCAAGGTAGCTCCTGAAACTTTCCTCAATATGGAGGAACCGGCGGATGAAGTTGTTTTTGTTCTCGATCATGGTAAGAGTCTTAAGGATGAAATCATTCATTTTGTTGGAGTTTTTTTGAGTTTGTTTTGAAAGATTAAGTAGAGTTTGTTTTAGCAGTTAGGGTTTGGAGATGAATATATTGAGATAATGGAAATGTTAGTTGAGATAATGCAATGTATTTATACTAAGCAATGTGTGGGTTGAGTTGCTTTTTAATTAATATATATGTTAGGAAGTTGTGCCATAATCATCATCATATCTCTCAATAATGCTGCTTCAAATCTTATTACTAACCCTTCTCATTCCATATTATCCGTTCATATGTACAAAGGATGTCGGTAATAATGCATGCATCGGAATTCTAACGGGCCGTAATTATGCATGCATCTAGTAATATTTAATTTAATTTTTTTTTATTTTTTAAGAACAAACAACAACGGGTATTTACAAACAACCCGTTGTCTTTAGTTATAACAACGGTTTTGTATATTAAAACCCGTTGTTATAACTTTCCCCCCAAAATTGAGTCACACTTTCCACAACGGGTTTTTATACATAAAACCGTGGTTAATAGTTTTAACAACGGTTTCCTTAAGTAAACCAACCGTTGTTAAAACCTTCTACAACGGACGCTTTAACAACGTCCGCTTTTTTATATAACAACGGTTTTCGACCGTTGTTATAGCCTGTATCTGTAGTAGTGTCATTTCACCATACTTTATGTTCCAAATCAATTAATATTTGTTCAAAATAATGTGAATACAATTTTATATAATTTATTCTTTTTTATTTATAACGTGTGATATTAATGTATCAAACATATAGAGTTCAAACTCAACTTATTCAAATGTTTTCATTGTGTCTTACACGTGTTATGTGTCAAACATATCTATAAGAATTGCACCATTTGTATTTTTAAACAACTATATATAAATGATGTTTAAGAGTTTACCTGTAAATAAAATAGGTTAAACTTTCTTAATTAATATATTTTGAGGTTTAACTTCAAAGTATTTAGAAGATGCCATATAAAATATTTAACTAAAAGTAATATTTAGCTAGTCATGATCAATATTTATACTCGACGTATACATATTTTAATTGAAGATATTAAAGAAAAATATAACACTTTTTCTACTTTTTCATGTCGTTTATAATTCTATATTATTTTATAATCATTATTTTTGTTTTGATTATTTAAATGCACTCGCGATCACTGTGTACATACATACTCGTTATCACACTATTTAAAGCTATCAAAATCTCACATTTAACTTATTACGGGATTCTACCTAGGTTTGTGACCCGTGAAATTCACGGGTTTATGAGAATTTTTATGAGGCTTGGTGTCGATTCAACAGCTTTATGTTTACGTAGAAAGACATGTTGACACCAAGCCTCATAAAAATTCTCACAAACACCTTTATTAAATCATCGGGTTCTCACCACTATTTAACTTATTACGCATAAACACCTCTATTTAACTTATTTTGACTCCTGTACTCTCTCTTTTCAAATGAATTTTATAATTTTGTTAAAATATACTTCACATATAAATATAAAATATATGAAATTTATTTGAATGAAGGGAGTATTTTATTTTCTCCATAGTTTCTATGAAGACAATTTATCGCCAGTTGTGACATAAAATTTTTACCAATTTAACATTACATATTGAGTAAACTTCTTAATATTTGGAAATTCAACTATTTGAAAGCGAGAAATGACGTTTTGAAAAAAACCATTGAAACTTCAACATATTTGTATAACACACTACTTTTGTACTCCACTTGTAAAATTGCGATGAGCATTTAAACATATTGAAAATGTATACACAATTACTAATTGTAAAGCTATGAGGGAAGAGGATTCTCTCTGTTTTTTTGTTGTCCATTTTCTCTCACAAAGATGTTTATTATTATTATTATATACTATATTCCAATTTTACTCATTAACCCTTTTCATTTTTAAGTAAATTCACAACCATTCGATTGGCCTAGAGAATCTGAACAGTTGAGAAGTAATGAACATCCATTTCATTTTTTTTCTAAGAAATAGGGAAAATCTTTACTCATAGAAACATTAGTACTCCATACTATATACAGTAGTCCCTAATAGTGGCAACATTCGTAAAATTGTTCGGAGTATCAATATCAACTATTTTATACATTAGATTTTGTTTTCTCAGTTTGGGTAAGCATAATGAAAGAAAAGAAGCCTATATATATATAAAATTAATAAGCATAATTAAAGAAAAGAAGCATGATGTATAAAATAAAAGTTGTACCATATTTTTATTTTTGGCATAAGTGTCACCAACTCGATTGTTTTTACACCATTTTCTCAAACTGTTTTGAACTTATTCAACAACTATACTGCTTGTTATGCAAAATTGTTAGCCGTTTAGAACTCTTTATTCATTGAACCCATTGAAATTTTTACATTTAGAAAGAATGCATAACTAAACGGATGCAGCATTTCGAATAAATAAGACAAAGTGAAAATTTGGTAGTTTGACCTTCATTCTACTATAAGGAAATATAAACCTCTAATCTCATTAACTTCCCTTTTTGGTTGTAATTCTTAGAGAACATCATCATACACATATATACATATTCAATTATCCACAACTAATATAGAATCATATTAGTAAGGGAATTGTCCTCACTTGAACTCATAGTTGATCTTGCACTTGAACCTAATAATATCACCATATATGTGTGAATGTGTGATTCCACTTTGCTATTCATTCAACAACTGAAGTTGTATAGTATTTGTTTTTCATGGGAAGTATGACCAATTTCAGTTTTCTCCTTGAAATAAAGGGTTATCATTTCCGATGCATTTGGCAGCCATTTTGCTAAGAGCGAGGCCGGGTTCGGTGAAGTTCTTTAATGGATCATCTTGATCTTAGACAATGATACTCAAATCAATGATAAAAAACATTTAACATTTAGGAAATGATCAATGTGACTACTGTAAATGCTAAGTTTTTATTTGAAGCTTTTTGCAAATCTTCTTAAAATAAAGAGAAAAAGAAGGATGTGACTCAAATCTGATGAGAGAAATAAATTTATAGGGTAAATAAGTGGATGAAGAGAAGGTAGTCAATAAAAAGATATGAGTTACAATTCAATGATGAGTCTACCACTCTTTTGAATGAAAAATTGGGAAAATGTGCGTTGAACATTGTTTGTTGACATTACATTGAAACAAAATATTGCACATAATAGTATACTCGTAGTCTCATACGGAATATCGGAAGATAAATCATACATTGGGAATGTGCGTAGTAATTTAGTAATTTAGTGCACCTCATTTCATTTCTAGTCAATTTATCATTTTCCTTTACATACTAGAGTAAGTTACTAATTTGTGTACCTACTATATTTCAAAGTACTATATTATTTCCAATTTTCAATTATTATTTTCTTTTGCATGCTACATGTCTAATCTACATTGTTGCAACCCAACTTTATATATAGATATAAAGTTTTATAACTTTCTCAAAAATGTCTTTTTGAAAATTCACGGGATCACACTAAGTTTTATAACTTAGTGTTTGTGAAAATTCACGGGATCACACTAAGTTTTATAACTTTCTCAAAATGTCTTTTTACGTAAACATAAAATATTATGAGACACTCACTTTAATCATTTCTAAAAATAAAAAATATTTCAATAAATATAATGAAAATTATACTCAATTTGAACCATTTTTCGCATTGAACGTAATTATTTACGTTTTAGAATTTATATCAAAATAATTTTTTAATAAATTTAGAATCAAATAACCCTAATTATTTAATTTAATTTTATAATAAAATTTATTAAATTATAATATATTTTGCTGAGATTTATACAGCATTTATTATGGTTATATTTAATGTTCAGCTGTAATTAATACTTGTATTTAATGCTGGGTTGACACGTGGCGCATCCACAGCGTTTCAACCCAGTTATATATATATATATATATATATATAAGATTGGGTACGTGATAATTATTTCCAGTTACATTTTCCATGAATGCAGGTGTAATAATGAAGCAATCTAGGCCAGAACCATCTACGTTAGATGTAGGTGGCCCAAGTAATCATCAAGAAGCCCCTAGTACCAGTATACAACAAGCTGGTTCTGATTCTACCGATGATTTCCCGGTATTAAAGACAAGAATGAGTCCCAAACTTCTCCTACAATTCATCAATAGTGGCATGTCTGATAATTAGATTTCAGATATTCAGGATATTGTATTTGGAGGCATCTTGTGTCTTAAGACTGACATGCTCCCTAGGCAGCTGGCGTACTGGCTTGTTTCCAGCTTTGATCCATTCACGTCTTCTCTCTTAAACATGCAACTCCCTATTCGTGAGGAAGATGTTCATCTAGCCACAGGGTTACCCATGGGTGAGATAGCAATCTCACAAGTGACCCGATTTGAGCAGACTGAAGAGTTTGTAGAGCTGGTTAATGAATGGAAATCCCAATATGAGGGTGTTGACAAAGTGACCAATAACCATATCTTGTCTAAGATGGCTGAACAAAGACAAGGTGGGGCAGATTTTAAGAGAAATTTTATTGTGTTTATCTTGTCTGCTTTACTTATGGGAGTTAAGGGTAACGTCCCAAGTATTCGGATAGTCAAGTGTTTGAGGGATGTCTCTCTTATACCACATATGAACTGGTGCGACTTCACCCGAAGAAACTTAATTGCAAGTGTCCAACAGTGGTGGGCTGATAAATAAAAGGAAGACAATGAGGGCTGCAAGAAGATTTATAGAGGACCTATACTGGTTCTAATCTTCATTTATCTGGATAGGTCGGTTTTCAAAGCTAGAACAGTTGACCACGTGTTCCCTACGTTATGCACATGGACTAAGGATTCGATATCTTTTCGTATATCTAAAGAAAAAAAGGAAGCTCGTCGGTTTGGTTCTGGGTTCGTTGATAACCAGTTGGTAAAGCATCCCGGGTGCTTTGGGTCTGGGTTTGTGTAACGCAGTACCAGACCATACCCTGATGTTGTGATGGAGCAAGATGTCGTCGAGAATGATAATGATGCGCCCAACAACAATGAGCCCAACAAGTGTTTGTTTGGAAGATGCGTGGCTACTAGCAATCAACTAAGGAGTACGTGTGGTTCATTTTCTGGAAGGCGTAATGCTCTAAAATAGGACTTATTAGTGGTGTGTCATGTAAAGGCAAACTGAGCCTATTCAACCGCTATGTCCATTAAACACCAGTTTATGTCATTTTGTTGCATGGCATAATTGTCTAGAATATATTTTCACGAATGCTCAGATGTTCTTAACTTGGCAATGTGTAATGGTAGGGCATGGTCCCTCATTTTGACCGACTTTTTTCATGTGTGTGGTTTGTCTAGAGGTGTAATGAAATATGTAATCTGATCTTGTTCAACAGTTGTGTCAAGTGGACCGACTTTTATGCCAATTTGCTAGACATCATTTTGGATAATCCAACTTACTTGGAGTTGGCAATGTGCAAGAATTGTTACACATTCCGGTTTTTTGGTTGACGGTTTTGTTTTAAATACTTTTTGGAGATAATAAAGGTGTAACTCTGGCCTTGGTTCATTGTCGAATGTTGGCTTATAACTGGTATGCAGGAATTATGTTATTAGTTACGCCATCTTAAAACTGACACACACCAATTATATTTCCAGATACGTCAAAATCATTTACATACTCAAGTATGATATTTACTCTCAATTGAATAACTGAATGTTCATTAGTTAAAGGATTCCACAATTTCAACTTCAAATCATCGTTTATTAATATTTACGCTATTTATTTACTCAGAATACTACTAGGTACACTTTTCACGTAAATCATGTGCAACAATCATGTTAATATACACGCTTTTTTTTATTTTCACATAAGCCCACAAACAAGTGTATCCGTGTTAATCTAAGCAACCTCGAATTAGGCGCTACGTGTGTAAATATATTTATTATGTGTAGACAACCCAGTAAATATATTTACACAACTCACCAACAAGTGAACACGTTTTTTTCGTTGTTTGAAAATGAAATCGTCAGTTAATGAAAATAGCTGACAGTATACTTTTACACATTCACATAGCAATAATAAGAAAATTCAATAACTCTTTATAGCAGAACCTATGAATGATCATCCATGTATTGTGTAAGTTAACATGCATAAACAAGTGTTTCAATTCACAATCCTGGCAGTTACACTTTCTGCCTTGACAGATGCACATATAATCCATGAAGATACACCAGTAGTTTGTGATATAAGAAGAAAAAAAAAATAATTAAAAATAATTAAAAAGGAAATATAAAAAAAAATAACTAAAAAAAATTGATCAAAAATCAAATAAAACAGATCAAAAAATGAAGTCTCCAATCCTTCTGCCATTAATCATTATCTTTGTGTCTGTAATCCGCAGCTCTTTTCGTTGTTCAATCCTGAAACGAATAAAGGCTATCAAAAATAAAAGGTTACAAATTTTATTAATAGATACAACAATACTATTCCTTATTCAAATACCATACAACAAATTATTCCTAAGGCTGACGAGGAGGGCAATTCAACTGTAAGTCGACTAGATAGCAGTAATATGCCATTCAACAATGATGTCAACAACAATTCAAAATCTCTGTGAGCCATGCTAATATTTTCATTTGTGACTATCCATTTGAATAAGCTGCTTGTACCAAGTGAAATTGTCAAAGGCAAGTTCTAGACTTGGATAACTAGAGAGTGAGGGTTATCTGCTATACCAATGGGACTATCCATATTCTCTAATAACAAATACACCAAAATTAATAGCCTACCTGTACGATGGAATCACACTCTCCCAGGACAATTCCGACTATCATGGAATCCTAATTCTCCACAAGCATTGCATTTTCTGGGCGCTTTGTTGTGTTCTTTCGTAGCCTTTTCCTTTTGGGACATCATTCATTTTCCAGACCCTTTTGTCTTTGACTGAATAGGAGGTAAGACAACCACTTCTGCTGGTATTTTGTTCCTAAAATCATCTCAAGCTCCCTATTCTTGTTTCTCAGTCTATCACCCGTGTTACTACTACTGCTACATTCAGACGTACTGTTTTGTGCGTTTATTTTGTCTCTGAAACCTTTCAGAATGCCCAATAATTCATCCACATACTTAGGCTTCTGTTCAGCGAGTGTCACACACGAGAACACCTCGGACCATAGGGTACCAATTTTGTGTCGTCTAACATCTAATGCGTTACAATCTTCAATTAAAGTGTGTGGCACATTATTACAAATCGGCTGACATGTTGCCAATTTGCTCCACCTACTTAACAGATACTGATCTGGTACATTGTCGAGGCCTTGTTCTTTCGATACATAAAGCGCATGACGGCACAAAATTCCATGTCTCTCGAACTTTTTGCAGGAGCAGTTCAATTTCATCTCGTCAGAAGTAAAGTTAACATAGTAAACCTTATCTTTTTCACGATCAATAATGGGAATGTTGTCACTGGTAGTACCCCCCACAATTTTAACACCACAGGTGAAACAGGCAGCTTTCCACTCATTTTTGAATTCAGAAAACATCACTGGAGTGTAGAACTCAGAAGCGTGCTTTTCCAAAGGGTGCGGTGTTTCTAGATTAGGGAAGGAGTTTTTTTACTCGGCTATTAGTTTGGACTGTTTCCATCGTTGAGCGTCCATAGCGCTTTCAAACCTTATAAGAAACTCAACCAATGTTAAGTTTGGGTTCATGAAATTTCCGAAAAAGCTATTCTCGGACTCAGATCTGGACGTGGTTCTCATTAGTCCACCCATAAATAAATCCCTGAAATATGATGGGATCCAAGAAGCCCTTTTGTCAAACATCGTATCTAATGATTCATTGTCGGACAGCCCGTATGAGGATACAACTGAGCACCACCGTTCCTCAAACTCATACGGTTCGATGTCTTCTGCCCAAACACAGGAGCACAACTCTTTCATGAAGTTAGTATCTCTATAGAGTGTAGATCCGATCTTGTCAAGCAGTTTTTTCATGATATGCCATATGCAATATCTGTGCTGAGTTTTGTCCTCGAACACTGTTTTAACTCCTGCTTTTATGCCTCTATCTTAGTCAGTAATTTTGCACACAGGATACTTATTGCTCATTGCACTTAGAAAATTCCAAAACAACTATACAAAATCCTCATCAGTCTCTTTTCTTATAAGTCCTGCTCCAAATGTCACACATTTCTTGTGATGGTCAACTCTCGTGAAAGGTGCAAATATCATTTTATATGTGTTCATATTAAATGTCGTGTCAAAAGATGTCATATCACCAAAGAGACTGTAATTCTTTATAGCTATAGGGTCAAACCAACAAACCCTAGATAGTCGTCCATGGTCATCAACATCAAAATCAAAGTAGTAAGAACTACACATGGCTTTCTTGTGCATAAAATTCCCAATCATCATTTGAGCATCATACCCTTTAATAAATTTTTTCACATCCCTCCAAAAATTTTTAAAATCCTCGAGTGATGCCCCTAAATTTTGATATCCTTTCACGTACTCTTTAAACATCCTAAAGCTTTGCACATGCCCCTTATTCACTTTAGAATTCTCAACAATCATATTTTTATGTATAAGGGTTAATTCTCGTGACTCGGTCAAATGCACCACTGTGTTTGGAGTTGAGAGAAGGTGGGTTTGACCTTCATAAAAGTCAGCAATAACATATTGTCTTTTTTCATTTCTTCGAAGAAAAATCTTTGCACTACATGAAATTCTAGTCCCATGTCTCTTTTTTACCTTCCATCTAGGTTTACTTTCACCAGCCTTACTACACACACAATATTTAGTCATCACCACCCCATCTATATTTCGTTGTGTCGACTTCCTCGTTTTAAATCCAGAATTAGCAGCATAAGTCTTATAGAATTCTAGCCCATCCTCTAGTTTATCAAAAACCATACCCAAAACAGGTTTCAATTCTGGCGCACATATAGGTATTCTTTCCTTAGAGGTTGTCTCGATGATTGGTGAGCCAATATCTATGCACGCTATATAGTAGAACAATATGGGTATAAGCAGAGATTTCAAATAACTGATATGCAACAAATATAATTTCAGGTACACAAATTAATTCAGAAGCACAAAATCATTTAGAAAACAAAAAACCACAGAACTTAACACAGAAATTTGTGCTTGATCGCTTACATATCGTAATTTTATAACTGACTACTTAATGTAGACGTCCAGATACACCAATCACCTTAATTATAATTCTAGATACGCTGCTGAAAAACACAATCGCATCAATTATACTAATGGATACGCTAATCATATATGCAACACCATCTAACTATAGATTGGTTAAATAAGGGTTGTTTCGTTATTCTACCATGTACGCTTTTCATATAAGACAGTTGCATCAATTATACTAATATACTTGATATTGAACTACACAGAATACTATAGGATATCCATTAGTTTAACCAACTCTCAAACAATTTGCAGCCACATACACTAAACAGGCTAATGAAACATGATCAGTAAACAAGCTAATGAAACATGATCAACAAGCGTAATAATCTGTCTTCCTATACTTAAATTAGTATGAATACGCATCAAATATATCAATAGATACATCAATCAGACGATTTTAATGAAACAATTTATAAAAAAGGTTATATCAACTGATTTGCATATGTATATACCTACATGAGATGATGATTGCGCGATATCATTGCTAATAGCTGGAACAATCACATCAGTATGTTCCCCCAATTCGCTAGAACCCTCAACATCCATAATTTTATACTATTAGAATAATACTGGAACGCCAATCAAAATCACAAAATCGAGTGTGCATGCATCAATCACACAAAATCAATGAGAAAAATATCATAATCGTACATCCATTAGATGATCAACGCCATTGATTATGATCAATTTCGTCAATTTTGGCCGCTGTAGTTTGATAATTTTCGCGGAATTTTCGTTGTTTTTCGCGGAATTCTTTTCTTTTTTTTTTGATTTGGGGGAAAAGTTTTGGAAAGTAGAGAGTGAAAAAGATGTTTTGGATTTTTTTGTCAGGTTAATCACGTAGGTGAGCCCGTGTTATTTTTTGGTTACAATCTTATTATTGTAGGTCGTTCTCACCGTTTGCACTTTGAATGGTCGTTCTCACCGGATCCCACCTCTATATATATATATATATATATATATATATATATATATATATATATATATATATATATATATATATATATATATATATATATAGAGATAGGTTCGAGTAAGTCCCTTATTTTGGTTGAGTCCCTAAGTCCTATTCTCACCACACATTTTTTGAGTGTAACTCTCTTTGCATTATGAGTGTAACTTTATTCTTTTATTGACTTTTGAGTGTAACTTTAACTTTTATACTGTAACTTCAATCTTTTCAAGCCATTTTTTTCACAAAAAAATTAATTTATGGTATAAAAATGTAACTTTAAATAAATAAATTTGAATTTAGGTAATTTTACGAGTGTAACTTCACTGCCCTACAAGTGTAACTTTAGTCCGTTTAGATGTAACTTTAGTGGTATGATGGTTTCTATGCATAAATTTGAATTTTTATACTTTTACGAGTGTAACTTTACCCCCTTTCAATTGTAACTTTAGTCGTTGGAGTCATAACTTTAGTTATATATTAGTTTGTATGTAAAAATTTAAATTAATATACATTTCTATTGTAATTTTAGTCGTTTCACGTGTAACTTTTGTTTTTCAAGATTGTAACTTTAGTCCGGAGGTAAAAAGTTCAGTCAATAGAGATGTAATTTTATTGTCCTTCGAGTGTAACTCTAGTTGTTAAATATGTAACTTTAGTCCCCGGAATTGTAACTTTATACTAATAAATCTTCTTTTATTGACCACCTCCTACACCAAGCACCACTGTACCACCACCACGGTCCCACCACTACCAAAACAACCGCAACAACCAACAACAACCACTTATTATTTCAGATCTGAAATTTAAAAAAAAAAAAAAAAAAAAAAAGGAGAGAGGACAAAGGCGGCAGACCCAACGCGCACCACCAGCTGCATCTCCCACATACCTCAACAACCAACACCAACCACTAATTTCCTCATATCCGATTTAAAAAAAAAAAAAAAAAAAAAAAGAGGCGGCAGTCCCACCAGCCGCATCTCCCACACCCACCACCACCAAAATGCAACAACCAACAACAACAACACCAAACTCTTAGATGTTGAAAAAAAAAATGAGAAAGGAGAAGGGGAGAGAGGCGTGGTGCGGCAGGGGCGGACGAGGGAGGCGGCAGGGGAGGTGTGGCGTGGTGCGGCATGGGTTGACGAGGGAGGCGGCATGGGACGGGTTTCAGATCTGGAAAAAAAAGGACGGTGGCGGCAGTGGTGATGCGGTGTGGGCGACAAGAGGAGAGGAGGTGGTGGTGGTGGTTGATTTAGGGTTTGTTCAGAGAGAGAGGAGAGGAGGTGGTGGTGGTTGTTGATTTAGGGTTTGTTTAGAGAGAGAAGAGGAAGAGAGAAAATTGAGAGGTTGGTGTGTTGTGAGAGGCAGTGAAATGAGAAAAATGAGAGGATTAGGGTTTATATTCAATTCATTCTCAGCCACATATTTTAATCTAATCTCAACCCTTCATTCCTTCTTTTTGATCTAATCTCAGCCCTTCCTTTTTCTCATCCAAAGGCTTAGATTAGGACTTATGGACTCAACCAAAATAGGTGGACTTACATGATCCTTTCTCTATATATATATATATATATATATATATATATATATATATATATATATATATATATATATATATATATATATAGGGGATCTCGTGAGTTGGGGTCTTATGGTGAGTTGTGAGTTGGGGAAATCAAGGGCTGAGATTAAATGATAAATTAGAAAAAAAAAAAAAAAAAAAAATCGAAAAATACAAAACCAAATTTGAAACATAAAAATGCAAAAACTTCATTCAAACAATATTCTCTCTCTCTCTAAATCTCTCTACAAATCAAAAAAAAACAGAGAAACTCAAAAATCGAATGCCGACTACAACAATCTCATAAAAAACCTAATAAGATTACACAAATTCGTTGATTTTTAGCCGCAATCGAATTACAGGTAATGTAAATTCGTTGATTTTTAGTCTATTCAATCGTATTTTCGAAATTAATGTAAAAAACCTAATTAATGTAAAAATCGTTGATTTTTAGTGTAAATTCGTTGATTTTAATTGAATTGAATACTTGATTTTACTTTGTTTTTCGGTATAAATAATGGACAACGAGATCAATAACAATGTTAGCGAAGAAATCAACTCGACAAATATGGAAACAGTAATACTGCTATTGATTCTTATCTCTTCATCCACGTTGTTTATAAATAAATTATTGATTTCTATGTGTTTCGTGACTTTACTCGATATTATTATCTTTATGGCTTGTATTAGAGTAGAAAAAGAGAACTCATTATTCTAATATTAATGTACTATTATTAGCTTGAGTGTTTATAAATCAATTATTGATTTCTATGTGTTTCTCAATTTGTTATTCGATATTATTGTCTTTGTAAAAATCTTGTATTACATGTAGAAAAAGAGAATCGTTATTCGATATTAATGTACTATTATTGTAACAATCAAAACATGATTATATCATTCGATTGTTATTGTGATATTATTGTAATATTATTGTGCTATTATTGTGCAAAGAGCATGAAAATATATGCCTTGCAAAAGAGTAACATAATAAATACAAGATTATCTCGTATGTAATAAAGTAGAATCGAGTCTTTTGTTACTACGATATTAATGTACTATTATTGTAAAAAGTAGAGAAACATGTTGATATTATTGTCTTTGTTATTCGATATTATGCTACTATTGTTGTGATATTATTGTCTTTGTAGCGTGAAAATATACGGCTGATAAAAGAGTAGAATAAGATAAAAAAATTTAGTGTTATTGTGATGTTATTGATTGTCGTCTGTTTCCCACCTGCTTTGTTATCATCATCATTATTGTCACAATCTTGCAATTTTGATCTCTCCCCCATGCTAGTGTTATTGTGATGTTATTGTGATTTTGTTGTCCACCGATTTGTACTCATTATATTAATTTCTTGTTGCAGATCTTTCTACTGTGTCTATTGTTGAAGACAATGCGGTCTTAACTATTGGGGATTCTTCTAATAACAATATATACACCAGCCAACCTATTCGTACGAAGAAAACGATGAGTTTGTTCCAACTCTTCATTACATGAGTACACCCGGGGCCGAGCGTGGGTAAGGACTGTTGAGAGTGATTTTACGCCTAAACGTGGCATGTTCTTTCTTACCTTGGACGATGCGATACGGTTCTACAACATATATGCACCGGCTTGGATTTGATGTGAGAAGGTACACAAATGCGCAATATAAGGGGGCGTCGGCGTCAAATCACCGTGCATGAGACGGGGTATAGGGATATGAAAAGAAAATCATGACTTGAAGCAACAAATCACGAAGCTGGTAATTTGAGTACAGTAGAGAACAAAGAGCGGCGAATTAGACAACCAAAGAAGCATGCTCTGACAAGGTGTGGCTGCAAGGCCCACATGAGGTTGAGAACCTGTGAAAAAACAGACGACAGACCGGCTGGGTATATTGTGGATGTCTTTGTAGACGTTCACAATCACTCTCTTTACTCTGTCAAAAACAGGGAGTTCCAGAAGCTCTCAAGGGACGTCCATGACTACATTAAGAGGTCCATTATTGATCATACTAAGCTCAACATAGGTCCAACATTGCGCTTCAAAATTCTCAAGGAATACTCAAATGGTTATCAGAATATCGGTGCCTCTTTGCTAGACTTCAAAACTTCAAACGAAATATCAAGTGTTACATTGGGGATAAGGATGCTAGTATGTTCATTGGGCATTTCAAAATGTTGGCTGAAACAAATGGGTTCTATTTTGCTTATGATCAGGATGAGAACAAATGCTTGACGAAGGTTATTTGGGCTGATATGGAAGGGATAAACAACTACAAGTTATATGGAGACACGATCTCGTTTGACCCTACTTATGGGACAAACAAATATTTCATGGTGTTTACTCCCTTCACCGGAGTAGACCACAACAAGAAGACGGTAACTTTTTCAACTGGGTTACTTGACTTCGAGAGTCAGCATTCATTTGAGTGGATTTTTAAAAAATTCATCGAAGCAATGGGGCAGCAGCAACCTCAATGTGTAATTACAGACCAGTGCCCTAGAATTAAAAAGGCCTGCCCAAATGTCTTCAACCATTCTGTGCACAAGTATTGCATGTGGCACATCAAGTAGAAAATGCCAGAAAAAGTGGGAAGGGCAATCTGCAATGATACGGAATTTATGACCGACATAAATGCCGTTGTGTGGGATGTCGACCTCGAACCAGACGAATTTGAACAGAACTGGAAAACTGTTATTGAAGCCCATGGTATGGAAAGCAACCGGTGGTTGAAGTATGTCTTTGCAATTAGACAAAAGTGGATACCGGCATACTTTCGGGATCTGCCTCTAGGTTGTTTGTTGCGAACAACCCAGAGATCCGAAAGTTCAAACAGCTATTTCAAGCGGTTTGAAAGCCACTTTGGAACCCTCGTCGAGTTCTGGATGAGTTACAATTCCGCAATAGAGCAGCAAAGGCATACACACAGGAGGATGGATAATGCCAATGAGCATAGTATGCTCGAGAAAGTAGGGCCGATGAAGGTAGAGATGCATGCCTCCCTTGTTTACACACATCCTATCTTTGGGGACTTTCAGAATGAAGTCAAACATGCGATATGCATCATGGGGGTCGGGGGGTTGTCAACAGTAGGGGCAGTGGAGTACCATGACGTTCGTGATGGACTGAAGCACAGGAGCTTCCGAGTTGAATTTAACACCAAAACTAACGAGAGCAAATGTGCATGTAAGCTGTTTGAGAGGCATGGCATTGTCTGTCGCCATATACTATGGGTGTGGAATGGTAGGCAGGTCCACAGGATACCTGACCCTTATGTCCTTGCTCGATGGACAAAGAAATCCTACAAGCCAATTGTCCGAGATGAAAATGGAAAGGTGATAGAAGAGACTGATGAAGCTGACATCAAGAAAGCTGAGATGTCAAAGGTTTGGTCTGAGATTTATGCAATTGTCGGGGTGATGGACAGTTATGCTACGGTTAAACGATGAAGCCACCGCAGAAAACCCCGACACGGTTCGGGAGAACATCACAGACCAATCGAACCGAAAACTAAAAACCAGGAAATCGAGGCTCTTCTCGGCATCACAGCTTCAAATGATATTGACCTTCGACCGCCAAACAAGGCCAAGAATAAGGGCAGTGGTAAAAGATTAAGGTCGTCGAAACAAAAGGCCAAGAGCAAGCCACAAAAGAGGAAGCGAAGATGCGGTAATCGCAAGAAGTGGGTGAACCACAACAAGAGAACTTGTAATCTTCCATTTGCTTTGAAAGTTCCCCTTCGATGACGATGATGAAGAAGAATCGAAATCAAGAGGTATGAATCTGGACTAATACTCTCCTATTATTCGAATGTTATCCCCTTATTCTACTGTTATTCCCCTATTATTCATGTGTTACTCTGCTATTCTGCTGCTGTTGTGTTATTCTACTGCTATTCTGTTATTAATGTGTTGTTATTTTGGAATAGAAAATGGATATTCTTTGTGGAAATGGATAGTGTTCTGCAATAACAATGCAGAGTAGCTAAATTTAGTCTCTTTGCTATTCTCGCTATTAATGTGTTGCTATTCTACTGCTATTAATGTTATTCTACTGCTATTCTGCTATTAATGTAGCTGCTAAATACTAAGCAAAAATTGCAGCAATATGAATCAGATGCATGAACTAACAAAAATTGCAGGAATATGTTATCCTCTTATTCTACTGTTATTCCCCTATTATTCCTGTGTTACTCGCTATTCAATTTCTTTGTTGTGTTATTCTACTTTATATTCTGCTATTAATGTGTTGTTATTTTTGAATAGAAAATGGATATTCTTTGTGGAAATGGATAGTGTTCTGCAATAATAAGCAGAGTAGTCTAAATTTATATTATTGCTTATTCTCGCTATTAATGTGTTGTTATTCTACTGCTATTAATGTTATTCTATTGTTATTCTGCTATTAATGTAACTGCTAAATACTAAGCAAAAATTGCAGGAATATGAATCAGATGCATGAACTAACAAAGACAAAAGAGACGCAAAAGATAGCGGCTACGATGAAGACCTCGCCTAAAAATGTCAAAGACTCTTACTATTTGTCATTGTTTGAATTACATTTTAACCTAAAATGTATCTTCTTGATAATAAAGTGAGACCTACATTATATGAGAATTAATACTAGTTACTTTAATTTTTTTTGTTAATATTATCTGACTGTTTTTTCACAAACGACCCAAAAAAATAAAACTGCAATTACACACTACAATAATAGTTGAATAATAACAGACTAATAATATTTATAAAAAGCAGTTCCACTTTTCAGTTTTTATTAAAAACAGTTATCTAACCTAATCTAATATAATTACAGAAAACTGTTTGTATTCCCCAAGCCCCTATAAATATCGCTATTGCGTGGTTTTAAAAAAAAACACACACACTTTGAATAAGTACGGAAAAAACTGTTTGTATTCCAGGAAAAACTCGCATCTCCTCTCGCAAAAGGTAATTTCTTATCTTTTTTTTTGTTGGTAGACAGGTAATTTCTTATCTATCTATACTTTATTACGTAAAAACTGTTTCTATTCCCCAAGCCCCTATAAAATACACGCTACTTTGAGTAAAAAAAAAAACACACACCGAAAAAGTCCATTCCAAAAAAAAAAAACTTTATCTCCTCTGCAAAAAGGTAATTTCTTATCTTTCTATTCTTTATTTTTCTTTGATGTTTATTTTTCTTATCTCACAACACTATACTCTATCTTTGCGAAAAGGTAATTCTCTTTCTTCTGCTTTGGTTTGCTTTTAATTTGGTTAAAATATTTTAAACATCTTTTTATAATGCAAAAAGTTTCATACTTCCAATGCTGCAGGATGAGTGACGTAACTGACGATAGCCGAAGGTCCCCGACAAGGGATGAAATCGATGAAGCAAAACGGACGATAGAGTCCCTCACGATAGAGTTGATCGACACAAGGACAAATTTTGAGGCAGCAGAAAACCGTGAAGAGGCCTTAATAAGAGAGGTCGACAGTGTTAAGGCACAGTTGAAGGTTGCTGAACTTCAAAATGAACGTATGCGTAGACAGTTGAAGGAAAAGAAAAATAGGAACTACACGGAAGCCGACATGGACAATCAATTCATTGCTGGTGTGAATGCTCTGAGGAAGTATTACATCAAGTCGATATTTCAATCTCTCGCGATTGGACACCAGATTCGGAAAGCCATGGAACTTATGGAAGCATACAAAAACCCTTTTGAGGATGAGTCGGTGGAAGTTGAGAGCACTTTGTCCAAGGACCGGCGCGCAGTGTCGAGAAATAGAATAAATATATAAAAATCTAACGATGATGGGCCAGGGCTGCTGCTTTTAAATATGTTTAAAATATTTATTACTTTTAAAAAAATGGCTTTAATATTTTAGATCGTTAATGTTTATTATGTAATTACTATCTTTAACTACTATTTACTACTATGTTTAAGTAATGTTGGAATAACAGAAGTCTTTGCCAGAATAATAGTGCAATAACAAAGATAATAACTCGCTAATTATGCGAATAAATACTTGCAATAATGTTAAATAATGGTAGAATAACAATGGAATAAAAAGCAGTCTAAACCACTGCTTTTACACTTGACTAAATTTACACTTGGATAAAAATGAATAGTTTTAACAAAATAATGCTGGACTAACAGTGGAATAACAGCAGAATAAACTAGTCCTTTTGTGGAATAATACTGCAATAACAGCTGAATAAACTACTTGTTATGCGGAATAATAGTGCAATAACAGCAGAATAACGGTGCAATAAGAATAGAATCACAGTTGAGAAAAAACAACCATTGATAGTTGAATAGAAAATGCATATTCTTCGTAGAAATTGGATAGTGTTTGTAAACCTTAATTAAACTAGTGGAATAACAGCAGAATAAGTGTAGACTAATAGTACAATAACAGCAGAGTAGCTGCTTATTATGCGGAGTAATACTGCAATAACAGCAGAATAATGGTAGAATAACACTGGGAAAAACGCAGTCTAAACCACTGCTTTTACACTTGACTAAATTTACACTTGAATAGAAAATGGATAGTGTTTGTAGAAAACAAAGGTAATAAGAAAGCTTAATTAGACTAAAATAATCAGACTAATTGTGCAATAACAAGACAACAAATCGCTCATTATATCAATAATACCGCAATAACAAAGCAGAATAACAGAGGATTAAAGTAAAAATGGATGGTGTTTGAAAAAGTACAAGTAATATGAAAACTCAATTAAATTAGAGTACACACTGGAATAACACTAGAATAATACGGGAATAACAAAGACAATAAACTAGTAATTATACGAATAACAAAGGTAATAACAAAGACACTAATTGTTTAACAACACAGTTTACACCAACTTAGTCCGACTTCCCGGATACACAACAGTCAAAGGTACTTTGCATTCATGACGATGCCCGACTCTTCACTACCAAAGCAGATGATTGGGGTTGCACTTTGGAGGGCACTTCCGCAACTTGTTCCTTGCTGCCGCCAAACCCAACGTCTTCGACCTTTCGGTCTCACAAGCCATCACTTTGTCAAGAACTACTTGCCTATGAAGATTAATATCCGCCAAGATCGGGAAGCCGACATTTCAACACGAAGCTTGACGAGCAATCTTGTTGTGAAGATTGCACTCAAACACGCTTCCACCATATTCCGCCATCGTGTACAAAAAAAACACCCCGACTCGAATTCAAAGCAGCTCCTTCTTTTTCCATTTAAAAGGCACATCAATGATTTCAAATTGCGAAATCTTCGACTTGAAACATTATGACCCTCCATAAAAACATACATATAGTTTGCCACAGTCTCGACCAATCTTCTGTAATCGGCTATTTGTTCGGAATCGTGAGTCATGTTGTCCAAAATATCAATCGATTCATTGATAAAGTTGATGCGAGAAAACAAGAGTAGTGATCATTGTGACCCAATCGGCACAAACACAAGGTCGGAGTTCGACGACATCTTCCATTGCATAGAATCGAAAAACACATTCCGTAATGCCAATAGCTTCTTACCCGGACCGTCAAGAGGGCTTGAGAAATCAAAGTTCTCTAAGAGTGAATACAGAGGATCCTTCAAAACAGAAAGCATAAACAACCAAAAATAGTGCACAAGTGTTAACTTTATATCAATACTTGTGAGTCAATCAGTAGGTAATAACGCAAAATAGCAAAGGAAAAACAAAATACCATATGACGAACTCAAAAACATTGAGCTTGGTTCTCAACGTTCAAACTCCAACGAATTCAAAAGAATCGACCAAACATCCACTACTCTTGTTGTCATAGCAAAACCGCATCTACAACGGAAACAATATCCCATTTGTCCAAAAACACGCCGACGTCGTCATTGTACAACACTAACATCTCACCGCATTCACAAAAAATAACATATGATGAGAACAAAGGGGGATTCCAGTGGTATAACAAATAGAAATAACAGTTCAATTACGAACAATAACAAATGGAATAATAGTGGTATAACAAAGAAATAACAAAAGGGAATTAACAAAGTGGGATTACAAAGTGGACTAACAAATGAATAATAGTGGTATAACAAAGAGAATAACGGTTTAATAACGTAAATGAATAACAAAAAGGAACTAACAAAGTGGAATTAGACGATCGACTAGGTTGACAAAATAACAAAGATAATAACAAAGCAGACAATGTTGGAGACTAACAAAGGGGAAATAGAAAGACTAACTCGAACAAAGAACACCACAATCAAAGAAATGAAAATCGACATATACTCTTCTTTCAATCGAGCATCTTGACGAAGAACAAAGTCCACCACTTGCTTCCGCACCTTCCGCATCTTAGAGAACTGTTTTTTGTTCTTCCGAAACAACTCCGACACCTCAACAAACCTCATCGTCCTCCTCGGCCCGCACCCATAGAGCAACCCACCCGTCGTCCCGCCTTACCCCTTTACGACTACCCAAAGCCGACTTTGGACTCACGGTACTATCCACACCCCCGCTTCCCACTTGACGGGTTTGGCGTAGGGGTGTTTCTAGAGAATTTAGTGTTTGTCAATGACAGAGGAGAAGCGACGGGCTTGACAACAGTCGCGTCTGCCTTAACCTTCTTACCAACGGTTTCACCCCCGAACCACGACGTTTCTGACCGCTTTGAGAAGCCCGCTTTTCCGCATCCTCAATACGCCGTTTCTCTTCAAGCGCATGCAGGGTTTCCTTTCTCGTCTTGTTCAACTCCTCCAAAATTTTCAACACATCTTCCCCGGATCGGTTCATATCGACAAAGACACCAACAAGGCAACGATCTCAGCACGGTAAAGGGCTCTTGAATCAGAATTACCCAAATCACAATAAAAAATAGTTCCACGGTAAAAGAGCATGTGCAACATCGTATATACACCGCAGTCCAAATTTTCAATCGCAGCGGTTTGCCAGGTAAAAGGGACGTTGACAATTTTATAATCTTTAACCTCCCCACCTCGGGCAACTCCTTTGTGGACCAGGAAATCAGACATCAAGTTCGCCTTTTTAAAAAAAAAAGGAAAAAGAAAACATAATTACTAACAATACTTAAACAAACTAGGCTAAACACCAAGAAAAAATTAAACACAATAAATGACTTACAGCTGTTTGACAATACACCAAACGTACACACGCCTGTTGATCATCAGCAAACATCGCCTCTTGAAATACATTATCAAGATATTCAACCCTATTCGCAATGAAATTGATGCACAAACAGCTAAAGTGCTCATGCAAAAGAATTGGCATGAAAATCTGGGAAAATATTTGGCCAAAAAAAATTGTTACTAATTATGTGGTTCTTTTTAAAAAGCAGAAACACAACAGAATAACAGCAAAGTAATAGTAGACTAACAGTAGACTAGTAGTAGAAAACACACAAAGTACGTAAAACATACCATATCGAAGTAAGATCACGTCTCTCTTGTTGTTATTGACAAAGACAAGAAATGACAATATGACTTCCGCACATAAATCACTCCTGGAAGCCTTATCATCTTTCGACGGCATACAAAGTCTCCGCAATGGATACTAAACAAAAAGTGGAGAAAAGAGTTGAAACGTGATCCAAACATGAAAAAAAAAGTAAAAAAAAAAAAAAAAGATAAGATAGAATAACTAACCGTTGCACCCATCCCAAAGAAAAGTCGACTTGGACTTCCTCTTATACAAGTATCATTCAGAAAGAGGGACCACCAGTCCACAACACCAAGCATTATCATTGTATCTGGAACCATCGATTCCATATCCTCTCGGTTCAGGTAACTATTCACACCCCAAGTGACAAGATTCTCCCTTCAAAACCGAATAAACAGGCAAAATAAGAGTCACATGAATATATTTTTGAAGAACAAAAAGCAGTATAATATATTAAACACAAAGCCAAAAATTTTTACAATAAAAACAAGCTCTTACCCTTGCGAAATGTTATGATCATTCAAGAAGCGATGTCCGCAACCTCTTTCCGCTTCAATAGCATTGGGTTGAAAACATGTCCCATCGTTATCATTGATTTTGACAGACAACTAGCCGAGGATCCAAAGGACCACAATCATAGGTGCATCCGAAATTCGAGGCACAACAGACAACAAGAGCTCCTCATGTGCATCATCAGTGTGCAAAGAAATAACTTGTACATGATAGTAGGAGCATTCAACCCAAAGAACGCCATTGTCCTCTCGGACAGCCTCACCAACAACAAGATACCAGCCTCCCGACACAACCTCGGAATCCTGTTTTATCGATTTATCTATCTCGTACGCACCCCAAGCAACAAGTCTGCATGACAAGACATCACCACATCCGCTACCTCCTCTTCTCGATCACGAATGCTTCACGCCAATTTGAGTGGAATGCTTTGAGTGTCATTACGCAATGGAATGTCGCACCGGTATCCGTCACCTCCGTCTCGTGCAAACAAGCATCGCTTTGAATTTGAGTTGCTTGAACCTCTACCGTGTACACTCAACAAGATTAGGCACGTCCTCCTCGCGGATTATCAACAAGATAGTCTTCAACTTGAATGTTAACGTCCTCCACATCATTGTTAACATCCTCCACGTCAATGGTAATATCCCCAACATCAACTACTTTCTCACCGACATCACCGGCTCTCGCATAACGAAACCGAATGTCGCCTGGATATCCGTAGTAATAGAATCTAAACCGAGTGGTGATAATTGTGGAGTCCCCACCTTTGCACTTTGTTGAATGACGGGACTATGTTCAACACCCTTCTTTTCGCCTACACCCTTCTTTTCAGATATAGTCGGTGCACATCCGACAAACTGACGACACACTCCTCACAAAATTGAGAAAACAAAGTTAAATGATGGGGTTCAATGATGACATCTTCATGTCTAACTTTTTTGGAAGTGGTTCTTCAGAACAGTTGATCGCGATTTATTGGCCGCTTGCATAGCCAATACATGCTTACCCGTTACCCGTCGTCTCACTCACGGATAACTTGATCCGTGAAGAAAGATGGGGTGGCAACCAAATTCTCGACCCTTCACAACCAACTTTTTCTCGATCGTGTTCGATTCGCTTTCTTTAGCACTCGTCGGGTTACTTGGTCAAGAACTTAGCAAAGAAAAGCTTGACGATAGCCACTGGTCTTCTTCATCATCTTCGACTTTATAAGTTCCGCCCATTCCAAGTATCGGCGGCATAAAATCCGAGAGTCCTCTCATTAAGCAAAGATAAGTTGATGAACATCCTGTCAACATAAAATCCCAAAATTTTACTTAAAACAAGACAATAATAGTAGAATAATAGAGGAATAATAGTAAACTAACAAAGAAAATAGATAAAAGGGATTAATAGTAGAATGACAAAGTCAAAGAATAAAATAACAAATAAATAACAAGACACTAACAATGGAATAAATAACGTGAAGTAGTAGTAGAATAACAAGCATAATAGTGGAGTAACAATTTAGAAGGAAAAATTAGAGTAACGATGGGAATGACAAAGGGAAAACCGAGGAATAACAAAGGAATAATCGTAAAATAATAGCAGAGGGACAACTAATGCTTAAAGACAATAACAGAATAACATTTTAGAATGATTCGTTTTAAAACAATCAAACAGTGCTTACGTCGATCATTGCTGCGGATCGTACTTGCTCATCCGTAAGAATATCATCGTAGATCCAAAGACAAGACATCGACGTTGAGTACGTTGACCGTGAGCCAACGATGTTTGGACGAGACAATGGGAAAGCAACGTCCGAACGCTCCCGGTGCCCGAGCACCAAAGAACAGGTGCCTCACGCAACCTCCGATTGAAAGACTTAAAATCCCAATGTTTAATGAGCGGTAGCTCATTATTCACCCGATCACCGCTAAAGAAATAACGGTGAAAATAGGTGATAGCCAACAAAGACTACACTACAACGAATATTTTTCCTCCCGATAAGGGCTTCACGCATTTAAGTCACCAAGTCCGAGAAGACAACCGACACCAATTAACTTCCTTGATCCTAAAAAAATCTTCCACAGCGCTTAAAAGTCTAAGATCAAGCACATAACCCGACACAGAGCAAGGAAACACGACATGGCAAGCGTAACAAAAGTCTTTTTAAACTCATCATCCGCAACCAAAGACTCTAGCGGGGGTCTCCTGAACTTTGTTAAGTGGTATCCCACTTTTGTTATTGGCGATACCATACTTCTCCCGCCAAGCACGCTTCAAAGCTTCTCCATCGTCGTCTGCGAACCAGAAACCCAAAGAATAACCAAATCCAATTTTGGACCAGAATTTGGTAAACCAAACACATCGTGCACATCATCTGCAGTCAACTCGAACTTCTCCATTTAAGATATTTCAAAATACTTCCCACTCCTAAAAGCATATATAAACTCCCGGAACATGGTATGGGGGAAGGAAGAAAGCTTCAACTCAAGTAAACCCCCTAATCCCATTTCCCTAACAGCCTCCTTCTGCTCCTCGGTGAGGGCTTCAATAACTTTGAAAAGAAAAGCAGGCCGACAGCAGCTAATAAATGGATCGGCATTGTGCACACAAAGAGTAAAAAATATACAATGCATTAAAACATTTAAGATAACATAAGCAAAAGCATCAAAATAATAGCAAAATAACAGGAGAGCATCAAAAAATAACACGAAAAGTAACATATTAATAGCAAAATAACAAAAAAATAAAACTAGAATAACAAAAGAGTACATACACTCAAGGTTATTTCCTGCAGCAACTCCGAGTCCGAGGTTGGTTGCTACTTACCACAATTCCCTTCTCATGCTTAACTTTGCCAACCAACTTACTACTAGTCTTGGGTGGACTAGACGACAACTTCGCAAGTTGGGTCTCCGCCTTTCGTTTGGTTTTTTTAGTGGGTGGTTCGGTTGTACATATTTCTTGACTACGAGTACTCCTTCTCTGAGAAGCAGTGCTCTTTGATGGAGATGTGACACGGGATTTGGATGGAGACGGACCCAGAGAATTTGATGATGACGGTTGAGTAGACTTTGATGAAGCGGTGGATTTGATTCTTAACTTCATTTTCTGCTTTACTATCCAAAAAATAAAGATAAGGATCACTTTCAATGATAAATAGGTATTCAAATAGACTTTTTAATAATGACGCCTTGAAATGAGAGTACCGTAATGCGAGAATAACAGAACACTAACAATTAGTAAAACTAATAACAACAGCGAAAAACACAAAAAGAACATGATGGAAGTGTAAACAAAAACACGAAAGAGAATCAAAAGAAAAGCCTCTTTGAATAAAGAGTCAAAGACAGTTTCAAAATTACATACGGCCTACATAAGCCTTCATAAAAACAAAATAACGTACTAAATTACAAATGGGGACGGTTTGAATTACATAAAACCCAAAATACATTCTATCCGAGGAAGAACCAAAATGTACTTCCAAAAATACAGGACATAACGTAAAAAGTCAGTCAACGTCAACAACATCGACTGACTTGTAATACAATTCGTGAGCAAGATCATAAGTAGAAGGATAATCCCTGAGTGAGTCAAAGTACTCGTGAATTAGCCCGATCTGCTCGTGATACGAGTCCATTAAGGATCTTGTCATAATCGTATATATATCGGCAAGCATGCAACACCGCCTTTGCTTTGCTCACCGGCAAGCATATAGCACTTGCATCGTTTGGAAACTACTTTCGAGCCCCTTGACAAAATCTTAAAACCTTGACTGTGACTTGTTGTTAGAACTTTCATATATTCGGCGTGAACACCGGGCGCACTTTTATGAAATAAGAACATTTGTGACCCTTTCTTACAAACAAGAGACATATTGCTCTTGTCCAAAGTAGTCTCTACATAATCGAAAACTCTTTCCATTAGGTCCTGGCTATTTAAAACTGCCGACATTGATTGATTACGACGACGAACTCGTACATTAACTTCAAAGCACTTCTCACTCTCATCTTCCAATAACCATCCCAATTTTTTTTTCTTTTCAGTAGCGAACTCTCTAGCAAATAACAATTTATCTTCATTCACTATATTTATTGCCCATCCCTCACAAACTAAGTCCATTAGTGATGCTGAAACCTACAAACAAACAAAGCCAAACAAACAAAACCACTAGAATAACAACAGAATAACAGAAAAGAATAATGTAAAAATTAAACATTAAAAAACAAGACAATGACAAAGAAGAGTAGCGCTGCAATGACACCATAGGACCAAGATAACAAATGGAATAACAAGTCTTTGAAAAGTGAAGACAACACGAACAAACACAAAAACCCTAGAAAAACACATTAAACAATTCAAACATGACAAATTACTTGACAACAAACTAAGCGATAGAATAACAGCGGAATAACACAAAAACTAAAGTCTGTAGAGAACAATAGTAACGTTTTCAACACAACGTGTCACATAGAACATGCGAATCACTTCAAAACTATAGAAAACTGCAGAAACGACTAAGAACATGTAAATCGATTCAGAAAAATCGAAACTAAAAAATGCAAAAAGATAATATTACAATGAAAAACTGCATAAACGCAATAACGACATTAAAGTACTCGATTAAGTAAACCTAGCGATAATTAAACTGAAAAACGAATAAAAAAGCATACAAAAGCATGAAATAAAACAAAATAACAAAATAAAAGAGGAAAATGACATGAAATTACCTTCAATAGGAAGGAAGATGATGAACGCAATGAACGTAAAAACGGGAGAAAAGCGAAGGAGACGAACAATTGAAGAAGAATAACACAATAATAATAGCAGAGAGAGGAATGCTTGCAGTTGTGATGATTATATAAACCGTTTAGCAGTAATGTCGATAATTAGTTAGAGAGGGAAATCAGTTAGAGAGTAAATGAGAGAGAGAGAGAGAGAGAGAGAGAGAGAGAGAGAGAGAGAGAAAGAGAGAGAGAGAGAAAGAAAAAAAAAAAAAAGAGAAAATAAACTAAATAACAATGCTTTTATATGACAACTAAGATTAATCTTGGCCACTCATCTCTAATTTAATCTAATGGCCGAGATTCACCCAACTCACAACTCACCATAAGAACCAAAATCACCAAATCCAATCTCTATCTCTCTCTCTCTCTCTCTCTCTATATATATATATATATATATATATATATATATATATATATATATATATATATATAGAAATAGGATCTCGTATTTAACCTATAGTTCGGTGCGAACTGTACGAACTCCTTAACAACCACTAGATTAGAATAATAAAAGGCCCAGATTTCATCTCAAATATACACACACAAACTCATTACCCCGTGCCTTCCCCCCTCTCTCATATCTCAACGCCACCACTCGCACTCCTAATGCCGACGGCCTAACTACATCACGACGGCAACGTCGCCGACGCACCGACGGGATCACCAGCGCCACATATCCTTTCCCATAATTCCCTTCTCCAACGATTACGTCCCCGAACTACCGCCCCTTTCGTTTTTCCTATTTCCGACTACAAAACGTACGTTTTCGGACTTTTCTGGCACTGAACTTCTTGATTAGTTTGCCGGTGGTGTTAAGTTTTTGAAATTTTAGTTCGACTTTTGTGGATTTATAACTCAAATATCGAATTTAAAGAGAAAATCAGTGATTGCAGATCTGACATTCAGTTCTTGATATGGTTCTGGACGACGGCGCTCCGATGAGGGAAGAGACAACAGATGAGCAAAGTTGTTCTTGTGCGAGTCTAAGGCAGGGACGGGGCTGCTGATTTCTAGTGGTCGATTATTGGTTGCGATGGAGTTTGTTATAGGGTGATGGTGTCCAGCTCAGGATTGTTGTGATGATTCTGATCGTGGATAACGGTGGCGAACTCTTTACACGGTACTTTGATGGTGTATTTTGCAGAATTGATCTCGAAATTGGCTATCGTGAACTGATCTCGGCCGTTTTGGTATGAATGTGGCCAGTATCAACTACATATGCAGTCACAATAAAGTTCAAAATATTGGTAACTCGGTCGTGTTTGGCGGCCAGTATCAACTACATATGCAGTCACTCGGTCGTGTTCGGTTGATGGTGTATTTTGCAGACTTGTTTATTTGATATAAGAATGGTTGCTTTCTGCATGACCAACTTTTACTGTTTAACCATGACCGTCATAATTGTTTGCTTGAGGCTAGCTGTAAATCAGAGTGATTTCAAAGTCGTATGCATTTAATTTGTGGTTTAACTTTGAGCTTCTGTTATTTATTGTTTTGAAAATAATCTTCATGAGTATTAGTTAGCCTAACATTACCGTGTTCATCATCATAGAGGACGGATACACACGATATTACTACCGGATACAAATGTATCTGGTTGTAATACCATGTGTATCTTGTACTAATACCATATGTATCTGAGGAAGTAAAATGGGTATCGTGTTAGTTTGTACAGTTCATGCTCGTGACTCGTGGTAGGTCTGTCTGAGGTGGAAGTCGGAGTTTTGGTGGTTTGCGTTGGGTCGAGTAGCCTGCCTGTGGTCTTGGAGATGTTTGTCGTGGTGTATGGGGGGTAACAGGTGATGTCCGTCGCTGTCTGAGGTGGCCGATTATGTCACCGGTGATGTCGCCGATGTAGTTTTAAGTTGCCCATTATCATCAATTGGAGCAGCTTATTTGCAGCTCGCAAGTACAAATTGGTTTAATTTGGTTGACTAATTCAGTTTTGGATTGAGAAGAATGTAGCAGTGTAACTAGGTTGTGGTTCTATTTTTTTTTGTAATACTCTTATCAGCTTCTAGTTTAGATTAAACAACTTACTGTACTCATGTGAAGCAAGATTTCATGAATCAAGTATCAATCACCTAAATTGGTTACAAATTTGAAGTGTTGTGAGCAATATTGTTGATTAAACATGGGGAGACATTAGTGTAAAGGCGCAAAAGAAAACAAAATTAATTGGAATAGAGCAATTACAGTGTAGGACTAAAAAAACAAGTAGAGTTGATAAAATCACATAATAAGATGGATCAACGTTACAAAAAATCACAAGTTTGGTGGATTTTATTGTCACAAAAGGCAAATAATGAATATTTCTAGAATGCAAAATATATCGAACAAAGTGACAAATCATATCTCGGGTTTCATCACATTTTATCAAATTATTTAATTGATAGATAAAATTAAGAGAAAACGTACAAAATAAAAAGATTACCGGGTGCTTCCGAAGTTGTAGGTGAGACTTAGAGACTTGAGAGTGTATAATCGTCCTACTTTAGGACATTTATCATGCTATATACACTCATTTACCTTGTTTAATCCCTTTGCCTATTAGGTGATTTACAAGATTAGAGGACCGCCTAATCCAACCCTAAACTCTTTCCCGCCCCGCTTTAATATACCCGGCCCCCTCGTTTAATCCCTTTACCTACTGTGGGAGCTGGGAACTAAAATAGTGAATTATATGCGACGTTAGGAAAGTCAACGGGAAAATGACAATTATTTTGTAAATGAATCGATTACGAAATACGTATTCATGTCCGTGATGAAATTAGGATGTATCGGCAATGTTTTGATGCTTTGTTGCACGGGTATTTATATATCGAGTTTGTGTTGAATAAGTGTAAGTTTAGTTTCGACGGTTTTGAGGCTTGTAAGTTTCTAGATACGTTCTTTTAAATTACTAGATACATACCTTTAAGGTGCTAGATACGCTCCTTTAAGTTACTAGATACATATCTTTATGATGCTAGATACACTTTTTTAACTTACTAGATACATACCTTTAAGGTGCTAGATACACTCCTTTAAATTACTAGATACATTTCTTTAAGTTGATAGATACACTCCTTTAAGTTACTAGATACATTTCTTTATGATGCTAGATACGCTTCTTTAACTTAGTAGATACACACCTTTAAGGTGCTAGATACGTTCTTTTAAATTACTAGATACATTTCTTTAAGTTACTAGATACACTCCTTTAAGTTAATCGATACATTTCTTTAAATTGCTAGATACACTCTTTTAATTTAGTAGATACATTTCTTTATGATGCTAGATACGTTTCTTTAACTTATTAGATACACACCTTTAAGGTGCTAGATACGTTATTTTAAATTATTAGATACATTTCTTTAAGTTGCTAGATACACATATCTAGCAAGTTAGATACACTTTTTTACCTTGTTAGATACACTCATTTATGTTGCTAGATACGCATCTCAAACAAGCTAGATACACTCTTTTACCTTGCTAGATACATTTATTTACCTTGCTAGATACACTTATTTACCTTGCTAGATACACTTATTTACCTTGCTAGATACACATATCTGTGTAGATACACTTCTTTTTTAAGTTCTCTGACTTAAATACACTATTTTAAGTTGCTAGATACATACTTTAAATAAGATAGGTACACTACTTTCAAGTTTCTAGATACACGCCTCTTTAACTAGCTCGATACACTCATTTTAAGCTACTAGATACATACCTTTAACTAGATAGATACACTTCTTTAAGTTACTAGATACACACTTTACACTCTTAATTTGTTAGAAACAAACCTTTAGCGTTCTAGATACACTCCTTTAAGTTACTAGATACATACCTTTATCTAGCTAGATACACTTCTTTCGGTTATTAGATACATACTTTTAGTTCGTTAAATACAGTTTTATAAATTATTAGATACATATCTCGAAATGGTGATAGACTATGTTATTTTTTTATTATCCCAATAAGTCGGTTACACCCTAATACCCAATTAGTATCAATGATTTCAAGTTTGTAATTATTTGTTTTTTTCCTATTAACATACCTTTTAAACGAATAAAAGGATATGCTCTAAACACATGATTAGAGGGAATTGAATAATTTATCCGAGCTCGGGTTTGTTAGGTTTTTAGGGTGTTCACAATTTATAATCGTCACATTCCTATGGCAGCTAATGATATAATCGTCTCCCATGGCACAATTTTTATTGGTGCCAAATGTGTATACGCTCGTAACATTTCCACACTAATCTTGGCACCTTCATTCCGACATTGAAGAGAAAGCGATACAATGTAGCTAGCAATATACGGGGAATGAGAACTAGCATCGAAGAAAGTCCGATATAAGCAATGTAGCTAGCAATAATATCATAGCTCTAGCAAACCCATTTCTCTGATTTGTTCAAAATGAAAACTACAATGTGAAAATTGACATACAAGTCAATTTATACTAATTCATAGTCAGTTTAATTAACTTGTTCTGAACCCGTAACAAAGTTGTTGAATCCATCGAACCGGCTGAAATCAATATATCCCTACAAAAACAGAAAAAAGAGAAAACGGGAAGGTGTATAAACAACTGCAGCACTACATTAAAAAAATACACATTAATTTCAGAGACCGCGCTGACCATCCCATTCCGTCAATGTCGGTCATTTAGTAAAATAATCGTGACATGGGTTCTAAACCCGTCATTATCTAAACAGCTGATCCTATTTTTGCTATAGAACACGGATCAAAACATTCACAGTTTATGTTCGCTCCCATTCTCACCCATGAAAGCCAAACAGACTAATTAGTCAACATTATACTTCATATAGCCTCTGCTTAGCATATGAATGTTCCACAAAATACATGGAATCCAATTGCATATCAAATATTCAACCCCACAACTGATGCATGACAAAATGGCGTATAAAACAAAACATCTGAAACTTTGTCATCAATAACAAAGTTATCACTCATCAACCTACAACCAATTTTATAATTACAAATTTACAATCATTATCAATTGCCAATGAGTGTCCGGACATCAGACATACTCACATATACATACCATTTTCTAACAATTACATAAAGAATGTTTCCGTTTAACACTAATACCCCCACAACAGGCTACTGAATCGGACATTTCCCGAGACAAAATGTTCCGACTAGGCCATTTTTACAACCTTTTTTTGAATTTCCACCTTTTTTAGCAGATCTATAATTAAAATCACTAGTTTTTAGAAGTCGAAAAGAACTAACTCACCGGAGAAGGGAGATGCAATGAAAATTCGGCGATAGTATGCTGGAGTGAGTCGTCGGAGAAAGGAATTGGTCGCCGGAGCAAAGGCGATGCGTGAATGATAAAACGAAGAGACATTAAAAACAGATGGAGAAGAGGAAAAACAAGACCGTTGGCGTCGAAGTTGGGTTTGATTGATCGGTGTATGAGTGATCGACGTCGAAGTCCCGTCGAGTAGGTCACCGTTGGAGGGTGGTGGTCTGGGGAGGAGGGGTAGTCGGTGGTGGAAGGGGATGAAAGAAAATAGAAAAGACTAATGTCACAGGTGGGTTGGTTTTTTTAATGTTGGCCTGATCGTTGATTACTCAAATCTAGTGGTATGTATTAGTTCGTACAGTTCGCACCGAACTTTAGTTCGCACTCCGATCCCGACCTATATATATATATATATATATATATATATATATATATATATATATATATATATATATATATATATATATATATATATATATATATATATATATATATATATATATATATATATATAAATGAGATCCTATAAGTCCACCTTATTTAGGTGAGTCCTTGAATCCTTATCCAAGCCCTTAGATCTAAATCATGGATGGCTAGGATTAGAACAAATTAAAGGGCTGTGATATAAATACCACAAAACCCTAATCTCCCATTTCATTCCCTCACAACAAAAATCTCTCACTTCTCTCTCTTCTTCCCATCTCTCTCTAAACTCCACCTCACCACCACCATTCCACTGCCGGCACCACTACTCCAACGTCGCCGCACTGACTATACCACGCACCACCTGCCGCCGCCATGCTCTCTACGACGCCGCCACCCCAGACGCACCAACTCTGACGACCCCCACAAAGATCCGGCAGCCCTTCCCCTTCTCCTTTTTTTTTAAGATCTACACATAAAAATCCGAGATTTTTCATTTTATTTCGAAAATTTACCATAAACGTCCCTCCTTCACTCTCCTCCGTTGACAACACCACCACGAGCCACCCCCACCACACATGAGATCCAAAAAAACTAGATCTAAAACACTAGAATTGAAACAAGGGAGGTGGTGCATGTGAGGCTTGGTGGTGTTTGCCGCGGGAAGGAAAGAGAGGAGAGGAAGGAGGAAGATGTGTCGACAATATGGAGGATCTAAAAAATATTTTTTTATTTTTGAGGTCTTCTGGATCTCGGTTTTATGTGTGTTTGGTCGTGTTTTTTCAACTTTTGTTTTTTGGTTGGTTGATGGTGGCGCCAAGGGTGGTGGCGGTGGTGGTCATGGTTGTTTTTTTCAATTCGTTTTTTTTATCAATTCTCTGTTTTTTTAATTTAATTTGTTGTGGTTGGTGGTTAGAAGGCGGCGGGGATAATGGCGGTGGTGGTCATGGTTGTGCACAAGGTGGTTAGACTAAAGTTATACTCTTTACGGACTAAAGTTACACTCCATATGAACTAAAGTTATATTCATATCGAACTCATTTCGGACTAAAGTTATACATATATCGAACTAAAGTTACACTCGTAAAGGACTAGAGTTACACCTATATTGAACTAAAGTTACACTCGTAAATGACTACAATTACATAAACTTAGTGTTAAAATTATATAAATTCAACCTAAAATAAAAATTACATAATTATAATTTTTACATAGAAAAATGACTCTTAAAATATTAAAGTTACACTTGTAAAGCAGTAAAGTTACGCTTATAAAGTGTTCAAATTACATAAACTGTTAAAATTACATAAACACAAATTTATATATTCAAAATAATATTGTATAACATAAATTTAAATTTTTGTATCAAAAATAGCTATAAATTCAATATTAATATAAAAATTAGCCTTAAATGATTAAAGTTACACTCGCAAAGCATTAAAGTTACACTCTTAGACTAAAGTTACGCTCATAACATACTGAAGTTACACTAAAAAAAATGAGTGTCTAAGATTAGGACTTAGAGACTCAACCAAACTTGTGGACTTATTAGAACTCCTCTTTTATATATATATATATATATATATATATATATATATATATATATATATATATATATATATATATATATATATAGAGAGAGAGAGAGAGAGAGAGAGAGAGAGAGAGAGATAGAGTTCTTATGAGTCCTCATCTTTCATTGAGTCCCTAAGTCCCCTTAAGGGCCATTGGATGGACTAAATGGATGGATGGAGAGGAAATTGATTAAGGATTACCAAAAAGAAAAGAAAAAAAATGTGGATGGTTGAGATTGAAAAAAAAATACTTATCACTAATCAATTTTCTATACACTAATTAAATTGTCTTTCTCTCTCTAGCCCCTAATTAATTACTGTTGAGTTTCAGATTTTACGAGTGTAAATTTAATGTTGTACGAGTTTTATGAGTCCTCCTCTTCCATTGAGTCCCTAAGTTCCCTTAAGGCCATTGGATGGACTAAATGGATGGTTGAGATGGATGGAGAGGAAATTAATTAAGAACTACCAAAAAGAAAAGGAAAACAATGTGGATGGTAGGATTGAAATGATGGCTGAGATTGAAAAAAAAAATTATCACTAATCAATTTTCTATACACTAATTAAATTATCTTTCTCTTTCTAGCCCCTAATTAATCACTTTTAAGTTTGAGATTTTATGAGTGTAAATTTAATGTTGTATGAGTTTATGAATGTAACTTTGATTTTTTTTTTTGACGGAAATTTTGATTTTTTTGTGACAGATTTTATGGCGGTTTTGTATGCAAAAAATTGAATTTACACAATTTTAATATTTTACGAGTGTAAATGTATTATTTTAAGAGTGTAATTTTGATTTTTTTATGACAAAAATTTTGAATTTATATAATTTTAACATTTTACGAGTGTAACTTTGATGTTTTACGAGTCTAAATGTAATATTTTATGAGTGTAATTTTGATTTTTTTTATGACGGAAATTTTGAATTTATGTAATTTTAACATTTAACGAGTGTAACTTTGATGTTTTACGAATGTAAATGTAATATTTTAAGAATGTAATTTTAATTTTTTTTATGACGGAAAATTTGAATTTATATAATCTTAACGTGTTACGAGTGTAAATTTGATGCTTTACGAGTGTAAATGTAGTATTTTAAGTGTAAATTTGAAGGTCTACGAGTGTAAATTTGAAGGTTTAAGAGTGTAAATGTAGTATTTTAAGTGTAAATTTAAAGGTCTATGAGTGTAAATTTGAAGGTTTACGAGTATAAATTTAATGCTTTACAAGTGTAACTTTGGTCCTTTAAGAGTGTAACTTTGGTTCTTTATGAGTGTAACTGTAGTCCGACCACTGACAAACACCACCACCGTCCTCCACCACCAACCCACCCTCATAAAAATGGTAGACCTATTAAAAAAATCTGAAAAATAAAGCAAAAAAACTAGATCTGAACCCAAAAAATAGAATACGAGTGTAACTCTGTGTAACTCTGATGAAATACGAGTGTAAATCTTAAAAAATATATAACAAGACGAATTTAAACAAGACGAGATTAAAAAAATATATAAAACAAAAAGAGAATTGAAAAAATATAAACCTAGTGTAAATTTGAGGAAATACGACTGTAAGTTTGAGGAAATATAAGTGTAACTGTAAAGAAACATGAGTGTAACTGTAAAAGAACACAAAAAAAACCAGATCTGAAACCATCACAGTGTAACTTTAATAAAAAAACTAAATCTGAAACAAAAAAATAGAATACGAGTGTAACTCTGAAGAAATACGAGTGTAACTCTCATTAAATTCGAGTGTAAATCTTAATAAATATATATAACAAGACAAATTTAAACAAGCCAAGATTAAAAAAAAATATAAAAGAAAAAGAGATTTTAAAAAATATAAAATTAGTTTAAATTTGAGGAAATACGAGTGTAAATTTGAGGAAATACAAGTGTAATTTTAAAGAAATACGAGTGTAAATTTAAAGAAATACGAGTGTAACTTTAAAAACCAGATCTGAAAAAACAATATAATAACAAGACGAGATTTGAAATACGAAATTTGAAATCTATAACAAGACGATATCTAGGATAAAGAAAATCTGAAAAAAAAAAAAAAAAACGTGTATAAACAATTAGAAACTTTTCAAAAAAAAAAAAACAAAACACAAACCCTCGACAACAAGACGATATCTACGATATCTATAACCGGCCACCCTCAACCCTCAGCACAACCAGCAACAACCATAAACCGACAACCCTCTCGACAACAACACAAAGGAAGGTGGCTTTTGTGGGTCGTCGTGGCGGCGTTAGGTGGCGGCGCGAGTTCTGGATATAAGGTTGTCGAGTGGTGTGTGGGCTGGTGGCAGTGGAATGTGGCGCTCGTGTATGGGCTGGTGGCGACGACTAGTGGAGAGGACGCGAGGTTTGGTGGTTGTTGGTGGTGGAGACGGGGTTCGCTTTTCAGATCTGACTTTTTTTGTTTTTGGCGATGGCGGGATGGTGGTGGTTGGTGGCTGTGGATGTGGGGCCATGGCGGATGATGCGTGCATTTTATATAGCCTTTTTAAGTCTTATTTGCACGCATTTCTATGCAATTTCCGTAGTTTTAGGCTACGAAATGCCCCGAATAGTCTACTTTGGTTCGCTTGGCTTTAATTGCAGGAATGGACCTGAAAGAAGCAGAATTTAGCCTTTTACTGTCCTTTTAGCTTGCATTTAGGAAATGGGAGAATTGGAGCGAGAAAATACTGTCTTGGGATGCGTGAAGTCGTCTCAGAAGCTAGATCATACGTCCTATGGCTGGTTCAGTGACAGTTGACTCGATCGAGAGGTTTTGCTGGCTAAGTTGATCGAGAGCTTTATGATGAGGAGAAGTCCTCGATCGAACCCCTGCTGTGTTTGATCGAGAGGGGCCTATTTGGTGTTCTTCTATCGAGTAGTCTTTGTACTCGATCGAGAGGTTTTGGCTGGAAGATGGTTGATCGAGGAGTTTCAAAGTGCTCGATTGACCAGTTTGTTATCTGACGCGGGATTTTTCTTGCGTGAACTTGTTTATTTAATATCTTAAGTTACGTATTAGGTGAATAAAATATCTTTCCTATAAATAGGAGAGAGTCAATTAGATTTAATCATCTTTTTATCATCTTAAATCATTCATTAGTTTCTGAACTTTCTTAATCATTCAGTTTTCTGTCTTTAATTTCGATACTCTTCTCAACGTTGCTTTGCTTTCATTTTCCGGATCTCGAATTGTGTAATCTCTTTACTTTCTTCTATTCAATTTAATTTCCTTTGCATTTCTTAATTTCTTGTTCTTTAATTGTTGTTAGTAATTAGTTTTATTGTTAAGTTTATGCAATTTCTTCTTATTCATCTTAATACCATATTTATTATCGTTTTATCAATCGTTATTGTTTTATTTATTGTTATGAGTAGCTAAATTCCTTAATGCTAGGATTAGGGGAGCCATGATAGTAAAACAATGATGCTTTAATTTTTTTAGGAGGTTTTTGTTGTGAAAATTGTTTTATAGCAATATAACAGTAATTATTAAGTTGAGTGCACGTAACTGAATTAATTAACTTAGTTAAATTCAGACCTAGATCGGAAGATTGGAATGAACAGACCTGTTATGAACAATAGAGTACCCTATTAGAGCGGAAGCTATTTAGGAAGAATCTCGGGCGGATAGCGGACCGGAAGGACCTTTCCACTACCCTTCTCACATCAGACCCACAGACCTTACCTTTAGCTGATTTGTGTAATATCATGGTGAACCGACATCCTGGCATCTTTCTCCTTATTTGATCACATATTATATAATTCTTGCTATTTTTGATTGTTGTTTCTTTTGTTGTTTTAAATTCAGTTCTTTAGTTTAGTCAAAACAAACAAATCAAAACCCCCCCCATTTTGTGACCGTAAGACAGACTAGATAACAAGTAGATAGTGACCGCCTCCCTGTGGAGTACGATACCCGACTTACCTCTGCTACATTAGTTAGAGCCGGTTGGTTTATTTTTGATAGGGTTGCGACAACCGTGTCAGCGGATAGGAGGGAGAAGGGGATATGAGGTTGTTGTGTTGGGGTGGTGGCCGTGGTGGTCGTGATAAGGTGGATCTGGTTTGGTGGTTGGCCGTGGTAGTGGGGTCACGGATCTGGTATTGGTCGGTGGTGGAAGGCGAGAAAGAGAGGGGTGGGATGTTGAAGGTGGTGGTGGTGGTGTTTTGTGGTGGTAGTGAAGGTGTCGATGGTGGTGTCGTGGAGTGGTGTTGGTGATGTCGAGTGAAGGGAGGTGGCGGTGGGGTGTGGTGGGTTGTGACTGTGTAGGTGAGGTGGTCAGTGAAGGTGGTTATGGTGAGAGTGGTGGTTGTCGGTGATGGTGAGAGAGGGTGAGAATTTTTATTTTTTTTGGGTTTTGAATTATTGAGGTTTTTTAGAGAGCTGAGAGTAATGATATTTGTGAGATGAGAGGGAAGTGGATGGGGAAATAATTGATATATAGTGAATTAGTTTTTAATTAGGTGGATTAGTGAGGTAGAGAGAGAGAGTGTGTGTGTTAAATTAGCATTAATCCCTTCTTTTAGCATTAATCCCCTCTTTTTTTCTTTCAATCTTAGTCTTCTATCTCCTTCATCCAAGGGCCCTAAAGAGAACTTATGGACTCAAGGAATTTGGGTGGACTCATTGATCTCATAGTATATATATATATATATATATAGGCAAGTTCAAATGAGTCCACCTAAAATGGTGAGTCCTTAAGTCCTAATCTAAGCCATTAATCTTCTTAAGATTAATGGTTGAGATTTAAAACTTTTTAAAAGAAACTTTAGTGTTTTATACTTGTAACTTTAATCTGTAAGTGTAACTTAAATTCTTAATAATTGTAAATTTAATCTCTTATAATAATTTTGTAAAAAAAATTTAAATTTATGTTATACAATGTAATTTTAATTATAAATTTGATTTCTTGAGTGAAACTTTAATGTTTTACGAGTGAAATTTTAATGCTTAAAAGCGAAACTTTAGTTTTTTTACGTCATTTTTCAATGTAAAATTTGAATTTATGTAATAATGTAATTGTGACTAAAATTTTATATAATTTCACTGATTTTAAAATGAAATTTTAATATTTTACAAGTGAAACTTTAATGGTTAAAAGTAAAACTTTAGTTGTTTAGGTCATTTTTAATTATAAAAATTTGAATTTATATTTTAATGTATTTGTTATTAAAATTTACGTAATTTTACAGTTTTAAACTTTAATTTTTTACAAGTGAAACTTTAATGCATAAAACTGAACCTTTAATTTTTTCAAGTCATTTTCCAATATAAAAATTGGAATTTATGTAATAACATAATTCGAATAAATTATGTAATTTCAACATTTTTTAAGTAAAACTTTAATGTTTTACGAGTGAAATTTTAATGGTAACGAGTGACTTTACATTTCTTTTAGGCCATTTTCAATTTAAATATTGGAATTTCACTAATTTAGTATAAATGGAATTTTAATGTCAAACGAGTGAAACTTTAATGGCATAAGTTTGTAACTTTATTGCTTAACGAGTCATTTTATATATAAAATTTTTATGGAACTTTAACGCTCTATAATTGAAACTTTAATGGTAAATGTTTGAAACGTTAATGTTTAACGAGTCATGTTTTCTAAGCTTAAAGGAACCACCACCGCTTTCACCTCCTCCACCATCAACTACCACCTTCACTTCCAGGAACGCCACCACCGTGTCAATCACACAACATCCGAGCCACAACCACCACCACGACATCGATCCCCCGTCCAAACAATTTCAATCGGGAAAAAACACAAAAAAAAAATGAAACAAAATCTGAAACTTTTTTTGTATACCACCACCCCCTTTATTCCCCCTCACGCCGCCCACCACCCGACCACACCACCACGTACACGCCACAAACCCTAGGGTTCCAGATCTGGAAAAAAAAATTACATCCGCGGCTGAGGATGGGCGACGGAGGCAACACACCACCACGACCACATAACCACAACATCTGAAAAAAATAAAAAATAAAATAAAATAAGAGAAAGGGGAAGCAGGGGCGCGGATATGAAGACAGAGGGAGGCGCGGGGTGGTGGTTGTGTCGGGAGAGAGGGAGGCAGCGGTGGCGGACGACAGGTGAGATTTTCGAAACAAAAAAAAAAGAAAAAAGAGTAGGAGATAGCGGCGGCAGCGTAGGTGGTGGTGGCGAGTTGTCGTGGTGGCGTCGTGGGCAGGTAGAGAGAAGTTGAGAGATTTGTGTTTGAGAGAGATGAGAAGTTGAGAGAGAAGTTGAGAGAGAAGTTGAGAGAGAAGTTGAGAGATTTATGTGACGATGAAATGAAAAATTAGGGTTATGAGTCCTCTTTTATATCTCACCCTTTTATTTTGTTCTAATCTTAGCCTTTTATTTTTTAAGATCTAAGGAGTGAGATTTGGACTTACGGACTCACCTAAGAGAAGTGGACTCATTTGATCCTACTTATATATATATATATATATATATATATATATATATATATATATATATATATATATATATATATATATATATATATATATATATAGGAATATGATCATGTGAGTATGACTTATATATTTGAGGATTGAGGATTAATACTATCATAGGTATTTAGGGCGGAAACAAATAAGGGCAAATTAGTAATTTTATGCGCCACTATATAAACTTTTTTTCCCAGCCAAAACCGTTATTTCCTCATTATGCTGCTTCTCCCTCTAACGTCTCTCTACTGTAGATTGTTTTTCCATTGTTGAGGTCGGGAAACCTAGAATTTAGGCGTGATCTCAGTTTTTCCTTCTCATTCTTCTCAATTATCATACTATTCCAATTAATTCGTGTGCCCAGGTACGTTATTGTTGTTAACTTGATATTTTTATTTTTTTTTTATTTTTTTTTTATGACGAGGGGGTTGAGTCCCCCCGGGCCCATGCATTCCCGCACCACCACATGGACCATGTAAGCCACCCCCTTCGGGGGCTGTAGTGGCCAAGTGATCATCGCCCCAGCTGGTAGTCGAACCTGGGACCTCTCAACTTGATCTTTTTAAGTTCTCTTTAATTTGTAATTTCAGCTTTAAATCACATATTTTTCGTTTTTCGTCCCTATGTTTCAAATTCGTTTTCATCTTACTCCGTTTCTTCTGCTTTCGTTTCTATACTTTCAATTTCATCTTGCTTTATTTGTTATTTTCAATTTAATTTTGTGTTTCCCTAAATTCGGTACGTTTTTGTTTGATTTCTAGGTTTTCTGTTGTAATCTCCGCGTATTCAATCATCATTCTGATGTCTGGTACGTTATTGTTCTTAATTTCAGCGTTAATTTCTCTTTATTTTGTACTTTCAGCTTTCAATCACATGTTTTTTAAATTTTTGCTAAATATTCTCAATTACTAGTCGTCTTTATTTATGTTCTTATAATTTTGGTACCTAAAACTATTTTATGTGCATTTAAATTCTTATTTCATGTGATCCGTTTTAGTTTAACCTATATAAAGTTGTCATATTGATATTCTTACAAAATATGATTGTGTGATATGAAATGTCTAATTTAGTACATGCTGATGGGTGTGCTATGCATTTCGTCTCATTTTGTGCCTTACAGCAAGTGTGATATTGTTTTACACAATATTTGATATTGTTTTCCAGAATTCTTGATATTGTTTATGTGGATATGTAACATTGTTCATTCACCTGTGTGCTATTGTTTTTTCAACACCATATGTGATATTGTTTACATTGTAACACCCCAACCCAAACCGGGTCGGGAGCGGTTACTTATGATAGCTCACCAGGTTGTGTACATGGCCCACAGATCAACATGGGTCCTTTATAGAGCATTTTGTCCTCACTCATATGCATCCCGGGAACCTTCCCAGGAGGTCACCCATTCTAAGACTACTCCCAGCCAAGCACGTTTAACTTTGGAGTTCTTTCGCATGGATAACCATAAAAGAAAGTGCACTTTGTTGATATGAGTAGTACTTTCAATCCCTTTAAGCACTAGTCATTTAAGCCTATAACTGGACCTCTTTAATTAATATGGGGTGTTACAATTACCCCCACTTGAAGAACGCAACGTCCTCGTTGCGCCTGGGAGTATAACCGCTAACCCAGAATCCTCTCCGCTAGGTGTATGATCACAATGGAGCGTATAACCACTGCCTCCAGGAGCGTATAACTGCCTCCGATCACCACATGGTCGCAAGGTTTCTCTAATACCAATTGTAACGACCACGGTAAAATGAGAATATAAATTAAGTTCAAGGTGGCGGAAACACCCTGACACCGGGGTGTTTCCGCCACCTTGAACTTAATTTATATTCTCATTTTACCGTGGTCGTTACATACGGAATATTTGATATTGTGTTCCTGGATTTGTGATATTGTTCAGACACCTGTGTGATATTGATTTCCTTCATATCTGTTAGACTTTTTCTTATTTGTTTACATTGTACTTTTCTTGCCAGATCCTACAAGTACTGTAACTTCTTCTTCCTGTAATGATATTCATGTGTCTGCAATTATCTCTAAGGATAGTAACGATATTCTTGAGTCTTCAATTACTTCTACTGTACACATTGAACCACCTGATGCATCTAACTCTACTCCACATGTTGAACAACATTCTGTTCCTTCTCGTGTGCATCAACTACTTTTAGACTCCACACCTGGTGGTAGTGAATTGTGGACATGGAAATTTGCAGTTGAGTTTAAACCTCATATTGGACAGTTTTTTGGGACGTTAGAAAGTTATTAGTTTTTATGGTGTGTATGCAGAAGCATGTGGTTTTGAACCTAGGAAGTCTTCCTAAAAAAGGTCTGTTTCTGGTGATGTGCAGTATAAATTTGTTGTTTGTAACCGTGAAGGTTTTAGAGATCGTAAGAGGAAGGCTATTGTTTTAGATAGTGGAGAGGAGCAGGAAACTCTCAAGCCATTTGATATTAGGAACACTAAACTAACTAGGATTGGTTGTACTGCTATGATTGAGTTTCGCTATAATAGGGATGGGTATGTTGTTTTCCAGTTTCGTGAGAGGCATAATCACCATCTTTGTTCACTTAGAAATCAACAATTTCAAAAAAAACACAGGCACCTCCATCTTTACCATAAAAAGACAATTATTGATCATTCAAGGGTAAATCAAGGCCCAACAACGGCATTTAGAAATGTCAAGGAATATGTAGATGGCTATGAGAATGTTGGAGCTCAACTGGTTGATTTTAAGAATTTTGGAAGGGATATCAAATGTTTCATAGGAGACCGTGATGCTCAACTATTTGTTAACCATTTCGAGGATAAACGTGATACCAGTGAAGGTTTTTACTTTGCATATGAGGTGGATTCTGGGAAATGTTTGGTTCGTGCATTTTGGTGTGATGCAGAGTCTCGTAGAAACTATGCTTTGTTTGGTGATTACATCACTTATGATCCAACTTACAGTACGAATAAGTATTGTATGGTTTACTCTTTTTACTGGGGTAGACCACCACAAAAGGTCAGTTACTTTTGCTGCTGCCTTGCTATTTCACGAGGATGAAGATTCGTTCAAGTGGGTCTTTGAAATCTTCCTCGATGCTATGGGTCAGAGAGAACCACACTTTATAATAAATGATCAATGTGCTAGAATAAAGAAGGGTTTGTGTGCTGTCTTCAAACATGCTAGGCGCAGATATTACATGTGGCATATCATGCAAAAGCTTACTGATAAGGTTGGGCCTGCAATATCGAAAGAGACTGATTTTGTCAGCCGTTTGAAAGCTATTATTTGGGATGCTGAGTTAGAACCTCTGGAATTTGAAGAAAAGTGGTCTCAGTTGGTTAATGAGTATAATCTTGAAGGTAATTCCTGGTTGTCAACCATGTTTAGAAAAAGGAGAAAATGGATCCCAACTTTTTTTTCGTGATGTTCCTATGGGTTGTCTATTAAGAACAACTCAACGTTCTAAGAGTCAGAATAATTTTTTCAAGCGTTTTGAAAATGCACATGGTACACTTGTTAAATTCTTGATGCGGTTTCAAAGCGCCATTGATGTACAACGCCATACTCAAAAGCAACTTGATAGAGACGATGATTGTACTCTTCCACAATTATCAACTTCTCTTAAGTTGGAAGCTCATGCTTCCAAGGTTTATACACATTCTGCTTTCGCAGATTTTCAATTAGAAGCTTCTGCTTCTATTTGTTCCCTTAGTGTTGGTGGCTTCACACAACCTGCCAACGGTATAGAGGTGATTGGTATAGCTGATGCTAGAATGCAGAAGACTTATCAAGTCGTCTAAATTCTACTACCAATGATGTTGAATGTTCTTGCAAGTTGTTCAACATGAAGGGTATTATTTGTAGACACATTATCTGGGTTTACTCTGGGAAACAAGTACACACTTTGCCTGATAAGTACATTCTTATGCGGTGAACCAAGAATGCACACAAGATCCCTCTTTATGGTCTACATGGTGAGTTAATGGATGATTTTGATGCCACTGATTTAAGAAATATGGATATGTGCAAGTTATGGTCAGAGGTCTACGCGACCATCAGTGTGCTCAAGAATGTGCCAACCAATGAGATCACTGATCTTGTTTACACAATGAAGCAATTTAGGGTGAAACTCAATCCGCAATCAGAGTCAATGACCAACGAGCAGGAGTTAGAGATGCTTTTAGGATGCAGTTCCTTAACTGAGGTGAGGATTCTACCACCTCGTCAGGCAAAGAATAAGGGTAGTGGGAAGAGAATGATCTCCGAAAAGCAACAATATATAGCTAAAGCGGAGAAGCCTAAAAGTCTTTGCCGTAATTTCAAACAAATGGCTCACCATGATAAGCATAACTGTCCTAATGCTTTTGTACCCGATGTCGACAATAAGGTATGCTCACCATGACAAGTCTGTGTATGAAACTTTTATATATGGTCTATGGTCACGAGTCAGAAACAATATCACACGTTATTTTTAATAATATCACACCTTATACTAAACAGTATCACTATTTGAGGATAACAGAATGTGATATTGTTTGTAATGGTTACGAGACAGAAACAATATCATTCGTTATTAGAAATAATATCACTCCTTATATAAAACAATATCACTGTTTCAACTTTCTTTTATATTTTCCTAGGGAGTTTTAGAAACAATACCACACCTTATTAGAAATAATATCACAACTTATACTAAACAGTTTCACTATTTGAGGATAACAGAATGTGATATTGTTTGTTATTGTTACGAGATAGAAACAATATCATACTTTATTTGAAATAATATCACTCCTTATATAAAACAATATCACTATTTCACCTTATTTTTGTATTTTTCATGGGAGTTCAAATGAGGATGATGCTGATGATGGTTGATCGATCGAAGGATTTTTTGTTGATGGCGCTCATTAATTATAGCAGCAGCAAATAGACGAAATACTTTATCACTAGTATATTAATATACACCACAAACTTCATTATTAGAGTATAGATTATACGTTATTTTATATAGAAAATACTCGGGTATAATATTCGATCATTTTATTCGTCCCAGTTGTCTTATTTTTGTATTTTTTGTGATACTGAGAAACAATACCACACCTTATATTTAAAAATTTCACATCTTACTCTAAACAGTATCACTACGTCAGAAGTACTTTACATGCCTCTTGTTTTAAAATTTTCACATCTTGTTTTTTGTGTGTTGACAAAATACATCACACCCAGTGTATACAAATATCACAAACTATAAAACAATATCACAAACATCAAATTAAAATATGGAAGTTCATAATAAACAATATCACATTTTTTAAAACCATCATTATTGTTATTTACCTTTATTATGCTTCTGCTGTTTTTGTAACACAATACCAACCTGTGTACACAACAATATCACAATATTCTAAAAACGATATCAACGTAAGATTTAAAAATCCATATCCACTGTGTGATATTGTTTAGCAAACTGTGTGATATTGTTTAGCAAACTATGTGATATAATTATTTACATTTATTATACTTCTGCTATTTTGTAACACAATATCATAACATTCTAAAAACAATGTCGAAGTAAGATTTAAAAATTCATATCCACTGTGTGATATTGTTTAGCAAACTGTGTGATATTGAGAAGCAATATCACAACAATTATAGCACAATATCACACCACTCTTGAAAAATTATCACACTTTACCAAGAGTTATATCAGATCCAAAAGAGCCATCACTACTTCTTTACCATTATAAAAAATTTACCATTAGATTCCTTGTACTACTAACATTACATTCCATTTAGTTTACTTACAACTTTGTGCTAACAAATCTAGTAGTCCTAATTCCTTCCTCTACCTCTATCGCGGTTCTTAGGATTTGCAACGGTCTTTACCTTATCACGTTTGTATGTTATTGTGGGGTCGTTTCTACCATCTTCACCATCTTTTCCGGAATCAACTCCTCTGTAAAGCAAATACATAATAACAGACAGTTATTATTTCTGGACACCTTTTTTTTTGTACAAGAATAATTATAGTCAGTCCTAATTGCTTTCTGCCTTTTTGTATAAAAAACTGTAAATGCTTTAGTTTTTACCTTTTCCTAGGAGATTGCCGAAGAATTGGCAATTCTGTGTTAATAATCGGTATCTTAGTACAATCCTTCTTTGCTGTTTCCGGAACATCTTTTTTATTTGCCTCCTGGTCAACAACATCAGCCTTCTCTTTTGTCTGAACTTCTGCCTTTGGTACTTCCTCCTTCTGCTTCCCTTTCACATTTTCGTTGTTCTTCCTCTTTTGCTTTAATGTCTTCCAAAGTTCCTCCTTTCCAGCTGAAAATTCTTTTACCTTTTCGATCAAAGGTGTCCTGTTCTCATTTATGTCAGCTAAAAGCAATGTTGCTGCCATTTTTAGCCAGTAGTATCGCCTATACACTTTCTAGTTCAAGTCGCCTTCAAACATTACACCCTCATATCGTATCATGTGCATCAATAAGAAGTTTCAAGACTCAGTATTGTTCATCTCTGTCTTTTGCCAAGGGAAGTTGATGTTGACAACATCAAACGTTATTATATCATCCGCTCATTCAACATTCTTCTTTTCTAGGTAGTCACTCATGTACTCAGCCTATAATATTAAGCTTAACCATTAGTGATAATTTCACAAACACTGAAATCCATTATTTCAATGTTAATATACACCAATAATTTTGGTTCGGTTTCAAACTCGTCATCAAAAGCTACCAACCAAAACAATATTTATAACTTCACAAACTACTCTTAGTAACGAGGTAAGTAAAGGTCGGATCCCAAGGGACAGGTATTGATGTAGGATTCTCAATTGCAAATAGCTATGTCTTGGGGTGTCACATTTTGGGTTGAGGTGATGTGTAATCTAAACTAATCAACAAGATGAAAGTAAAGTAATGAAAGCAAAACAAGGCAATTAAAAGGAGTTGTAAACAATTAATTAAAGGCACTAGGGTGTCATGGGTTCATAGGGGATTCATGGGAGTTTGATCATACAACACATGTTATCAATTATATAACAAGCACTTATTGTTGTGATGGGATCGAGTTAGTGTATATCTTACAATCCCTAAGAAGGTTTGGGTCCCGGAGCCGAATCGATTAGATTGTACAACACCTACAAGTCGACTTAATCGTTCCTATTCAACTATATGCATGGTCTAATGAGGCTCGAGTTGGTTTATAAGCTTACGAACCTCATTAAATAGATAGGTGTTGGATCAAAAAATGCAAGGATTCATAGGCTCACATTTCATCAAACATAACATGTGCATAAGTTGAAATCACAACAAGCAAGCAATTTAATTATGAAAACATATTAGGTTAAGCATAGATCAATCCCCATGTTTGTTTCCCCTAATTCCCCATTAACACTAGCTAAGGAAACTACTCACTCATGATCAAGTTTAGCGTGCTAATAAGGTTGTCAATCATACTAACAAAGCAAAACATGATGAATAAATGAAAGTGATTAACAATAATTAAATAAGATTAAGAGAGAATTATACCTATGATGATTATTCCAAATAATAAGGCAAAGAATAATAGAAGTACTTGATGATTGATAGAAGGTTGTCAATCTTCCAAATAAACCCAAATAATCTTCTAATTACCCAAAATAAAGGAAGAACAATAGAGAAATTAAGGAAAGATAAAGATGTGATTAATATTGAGAAATGTATTACAACTAAATTAAGACTAATTTGAGAGAATTACAACTTAATTAAGAGATGGTTAATAAGTGATTAGGAGAGATGATAAGAGTTGATTAACGGATGATGATAATCTAGGTAGTACAAAGGGGTATTTATACTAAAGATTAGGTACAAGGATTAGGGTTACTAAGGGCTTAAATGACTATTAAGACCATAAGAAAAGTTGAGGAAATGCTACTCCCGAGGGAAATGAGCGGATCCTCCTTGCTAGTCCTGCCTCGGTCCGCTCGTCCCGTGTTATGGCACGGGCTCTTCTGACTTGTGATCTGCTCGGATCCTGGGTGAGACGCTCGGGTCCTGGCACTTCAAGCCGCTCGTCCTGGGAACAAGACGCCCGGATCCTGGTGTTCTGGGATGCTCGGATCGTGCTCGATCCACTCGGTTTCCTGGACAAAGTGCTTCTCTTCTTTTTCTCCTTAACAATCCGCAAGGATCATGTCGGGGATGCAAGGATCATTTCATCATTGCCCATTTCACTTTATTATCTACCTAGGCCTCTAGTGTTGGTCTTCTATTTGATGCTTGGTCATTAGGTGCGATCCATTTAGTTCCATTTCGCCTCATAAATGCAAGGTTAACAATCCTTTCCTACCAAGGAGACAAAACCTCAAAGAATATGCAAAATGGGAAACTAAAGATAGTAAATGACCCAAATAAGTGCTATAAAGCATAGGAACGAGGTAAATTCGGGGACTAAATGTGCTCAAATATGAGTCACATCAAATTTAAAGAAATATCAATTAATCATACCACCAAATCTGCAACTTTGTATATTTGTGTTTGCTCCCAATCGGCGTACTCTGTGTTGTCCAGCATTTCCACTGTTTCGGTTTTGAAATTTATACAAACACATAAATAATGTTCTTTCCATACCATTGGAATAAAAACCAGATCTGCTTCCAGGTTACAGGGAACTGTGTTTCTTCTAATGAATTCGTCCCATTCTTCGAACATCTTTTCTTTAATCAATTACATGTCTTCAGTTCCTTCGGTTTTTATTTCCTGTTGTGTGTGTATATATATATATATATATATATATATATATATATATATATATGGTAAAAGTCCTATTTTATTTTAAAGAGTTATTACATTTAATCAAACTAAATTGACAGCTTACCATGTGTCGAATCCCAAAAAACATTAAACTGTTTCACATTTTTCTGTGTGCTCAATCTGGTTCAGAATTAGCGACCAACATTCAATCACATTGCTACTGACGTGCACCTTAGGAAGTAATGACAATATATCATTTTTGACAAGATATTGATCATTACTGAATTTGGCAACCACCTGACTGCTCCAAACATTAACACAAAACAAATTAAAATAGTGCAAACAATATCACACTACTCTAAAAATAATATCACACCCTTAAAGAAACAGTATCACAAAAAAAAGCAGTTCTGATATATTCATAGATTTTTAAGGAACCATACTCTAATGGGAAACTGTGGTCGTCCAATAGGCAGCAGTCAAGCACTTGTTTCCTCATGGTCAACATCTTTGCACACAGTGATTTGTTAGCCTTCATAAACCTTGAGACGACCTCCAGCTTATCATCTGCCACACCACAGTTGTACGTGCTTCCAAGGCTATCTGATTTCCCCCTTCTACCGCTTCCACGACACTGGCAGAACCATCTTCTACCATAACTAGAAAAATATATATTGTTATTGAACACATAATGAGTATATATAATGAAAATAAGTCAGTGTTAAAGAAAATTACCTTTTATTTTTGATACAGGAGTCTTAACATTCTTTTTCCCAGGTTTCCCTCTCTTGTTTTTGTTTGCTGCTTTCCTTTTCATCAGCAATTTAGGTAACAGTGTTTCTTTGATGGATTAAGGTTTGCAACGTTCCTCAGGACCTCCCTCCTTCTTTTATTTAAATCACTCAAGACAAGCGTCGCTGCAATCTTCCCCCTATATAACTGCCTCTTCTTTTCATTGTTGAGTTCACATTTAAAATCTTCACCCACAAAAAACATCATGTGAAACATCATGAATAATCCACAATCCAGGTTCAACTCTTTTGTTTGCCAATCAAAGGCCACATTTGCCAGCACGTAGTCTTGTACTTTTACCCCCACTTTCATTGCCTTTAGTATTGAGGTAGTGCCCATAAACAGCCCCATGTATATGTTTAGAATAAATAACTATAAAATTTCAATCTTAGCTAAGAAAAGCATTATATCCTTAGTTCTTATCTTTTAATATAGTACTTATAGTTAAATGAGCCAGGTGTACATGTTCCTCGTCTTCGAAATCATCATATTCTCGGTTGTCCAAGTAGAACATTTTTTCCCTCTTGGAGTAAATACAGACGCAAATGTAGTGCTCTTGATATAGCAAAGGTATGAACACCTATAGAAATGTTATAAAGAAAATAACAATTGTTATTCACAGAATATATAATACAATATCACACGTAACGAGTAACAATATCACATAATATATAATACAATACCACAACTAAAATATTTATCTGATTTAAGGAACAATATCAATACTTACTTCTGACAATATCACATAATATACTTAACAGTATCACAACTAAAAGTATTTTAAATTCTTACCATATCGGAATTCAAATTCAGTGGCTATTTATACTGATCTGACCACATATCCCATGTCCTCCATACGTCTCCCTTAAGTCTTGTCACTCCATCAACATCTTCTTCAGCTACAAGTAAGATTTTCTCCATAGCACGTTGTTTATAAGAGAATTGATTAGTCTTATTGACACACATTTTTACACTATGTAATTTAAAACACGAGGAACGCATGAAGTTTATGTTTTCCATACCGAGTGGGCAAGGCCGTAGAAAATCCTTGTCGGTCTGTTGCTGTCGTTTTGTGCCATTTGGAAGTGATTGAGCAATATTGCCCATGACTCAATAACCCCTGCTTATATTTTAGTGTTATGCAACAAAGACTCAATATCGCTCTTTGGTTGGCATGGTAAATACCAAAGTCATAGACAATCTCTCTGTGCCATATTCGAAAAAAATACTTTATTATTATGGAGTAGATTAATTAATGTCTTACATTGAAAAAATAAACTTATATCTTCTTTATTGCATGATCTGTAAGTAAGCAATAATCCATGACTTCCTTCCGACACTTCAAGACAGTCTCAAATAAATGGTCTTGTCTGAACATAGAATCTGAGACAAGTTGAGCATCCTTGTCTGGCAAACTACAGTCCATAGTACACCCCAAATTATGAGGTACCATATCTGCTGATTCAGGTATTTTCTTCATGCTGTCTGCGTGCAACAAATAGTCATTGATGATCCTCGTTCCCATTGTTTCCAACTGAATATTTGGAACAACCTCCTTCATATGAGGCTCGACACTTTATCATCATTCTTCTCCCCAGCCTCTTTTCCACTGCCTTTTGTGCGTGGGTTCTTAGTATCCAAGTCCTCAACATTTGGTACATTGTCAACATTTTTCTCAAAATCTTTTCCAATTCCCTCCTCAATATTTGGTACGTTCTCAACATTTGTTGTATCGTCATCCCTTTTTCCAGGTTCCTCATTCATTTCCTGAACCTCTTTTTCAATGCCCTCATTTAGTTTATCAGCAACAGTCTTGGTCCCTCCTAAACCAACATTGATTACACCTTCATCAAGCTGTGTAAACACATCTGTCTCCTCATTTATTTTTTCATTCTCTTTTTCAATGCCTTTTTAATTAAGTGTAATCACGATTCAACTCTTCATTGAATTCCTCCGCAACGGCACTTCCTACTCCTACACCAATATTAGATATTACATCGTTCAATTTTGAATTCATGTCATTATCCAGCCTAACCTTGGTCTTTATCATCACCACTGTCCAAGATAGTAACATCATTAATATCATCATCTTGCTGTTTATCATCGCATTCTAACTCATCATCGCTGTTCTGAAGATCTTTATCTATACATCCACCATATTTTTTGTGCAATTCCTTGTACTGCACTTTCAACATTTCAGTCCAAACATCAAATGATGGTAGTCCTTGTTTTGCTTTCTCCATTTCATATGACCTTGCTATCAACATGTCCATCAACTTATGATATCCAAGATCGTTCATGAAAGGTAGCGTTTGAGTCTCTGTTGTACTGTTTTCAGGATTCCCAACCTCTTCTTCAGCAGCAGCATGTTCTTTAGGATCAACATCTTCAGCACCATCTACCTTTGCACCAGATTGTGTAGATGTAGTTGCTTCACCCATTGAATTTTTTTTTTTCATAGTGATGAGCTTTCTCTTGTTACGTACGTACCTACCAATGAACAATTCATTGTCCCTCTTCATACGTAGATAAATTTCATGAGCACTCTGCCAAATTACAAAATAAATATATTAAACACTAAGATAGACTCTTTAATATGTAAAAATAAGGATATGTGAAACAATAATTAGGTTATTCAATATCAATATCATAACAATATCACAGCATACTGAAAATAATATCAATTTAGTGCAAAAACAATATCACAATAATTTTTTAATCAATATCACAACAATATTTTATTCAATATCATTTGCTTTTAGAAACTATATCACAATTATCAATTAACAATATCACACAATATATTAAACAATATCATAGCTAAAATAATTATCAGATAGCAAATGATTTTATTCAATGTCAATATCATAATAATATCACAACATACTGAAAATAATATCACACTAGTGCAAAAACAATATCACAACAATCTTTTAATCAATATCACAACAATCTTTTATTCAATATCATTTGCTTTTAGAAACTATATCACATTTATTAATTAACAATATCACACAATATATTAAACAAAATCATAGCTAAAATAACTATCAGTTAGCAAATGATTTTATTAGTGCTTACATCCATTGCCCTTGCTCTAATTTGTTTATCAGTTTCAACACTACTAGGCAACTTCACCATCATATACCCCTCTTTTGTTTCCACTTCAGCTTCAGTGTCATCTTCATGATCAGACGCCTGAGTCAATAATATCTCTAGACCTCCTGAAGAATATGGTGTTTTTTTAGGGACTTCTTGTTGCTGGCAGATGGAGTACTGAATCTTTGATATTGGAGCATTCCCCAAAGATCCAGTTTTTTTCTCATCATCCACTCTTTTTGACAATTTTTTATCGTCCCAATGTTGGATGAGTGGTAAAGTGTGTTCCAAAACATCGCCCTTGAAATCAAACCTATGCATATACGCTAGCATAAGAACTATTATGCATCCGCTGACAGTTGACTTTTCCCCTTCTTTGAATACCTTAATACTCTTAACCATTTCCTCAAATACGTATTCACACCAATCAAATTGGCTTATCCTTATCACATGCTCAACAGCCTTTACCAGTTTCAAGTCCAGAGATTTATTTGAAGACGGTGCTAGGAAAATAGACATGCTGTAAATTACAAACATTCTTTTAAATTCATCTCCAGCATCGTTACATTCCATCAATCTATCATGCACATCCTTGACCATAATTGGAGCGGAAGTACTCTTCTATTCAAACTTCGCCCTTCATGCATTTTTTAACTTAGTGTCTGTCACAACAGTAGTGTTTCCCATGTGAGCAATGTCCACTTTACGACCTTCTCGAGGAAGTTGAAATATGTCATGCACATTGTCTTTTGTCAACAGAAAATCAAACTTTTTTGTTTTGAACATGTTGCATGTGTAATCAAATGCCTTCAGCAGCAACTTTAGAATTCTATGTGAATTTTTTGTTAGTTTCAACTCTAACAATCCACCAAACCCAATATCAGAAACAACCTTCTTTTGTTCTTCATATAATTTGTTAATCAACTCAACTAACTTTAGTGGCCTACATCTAGTCTGAAATGGTTGTGCCTTCTTTTTTCCTATCTCAGGCTGCTCTACCACTGCATCCTGTATCACCATTTTGTCTTCTTTGTTTTTATTTTTATTATCAGACTATGATTCCTTTGTTGATGGTTGCCCCTTTATTTTGAGGACAGGCTGATCTTCAACGTCATCTTGTATCAACATTTTCTCGGCTTTACTTTTATTTTAATTACCAGCCTTTGACCTGTTGGTTGGTTGTTGTTCAACCTCATCATTTGTTGATGGCCTCGTTCTGCTGTATGTTTTCTCAGGTTTGTTGGAAGCTGTCAAGTCCATTCTGCTGAATCAATATCACACTTCATTAGAAATAATTTCACACCTTATTCAAAACAACATCACTATTGTATGTCACTGGTTATAAGTATTTTTAAAGGAGTATACAATTTTGTATTTCTGTAAACACTATCAATATTACAACTACTCAAAATCCATGAAGATTGAGTACCATTAATATTCAGATTCAATATCAGAGCATACAAATAACAGTATTACAAGTTTTCTTTATCATAGCCAACATATATATCAGCATTACTCATTGTACTGAACAGAAACCATCAATTTATGGACCTCATTGTTAAACAAATTCAATTTAGGAATATGAAACTGTAATTGTTCACATTTAACAAAACTTTTAACACTAATTTTCGCGATTCAAACAATTTTGAAACCGTAATTTTGACAAATACACAATTTTGAACTTTCAATTTCACAATCGAATAGTGTTGAAACGAACAATTAAACGTATTACTATATTAAACAGTTTTTAACCAGTTTTAACCCTAATTTTTCACAAATAAACAATGTTGAACTTTGAATATCACAATCGAACAATGTTGAAACCTAAATTTCGCAATTGAATAGGTTAAAACCTATTTTAAATTGATTAAAACAACACGAAATACTAATTTTCCACTTCGAACAATGTCGAACCCTAAATTTCGCAATCGCGCAATATTGAACCCTAATTTAGGAGATTTAAACAGAAAAATATGTAATTATCAACTGTAACAGAAAAACATGCAATTAACAACTACGAAGTTGTACGATTTTATGAAAATTATTGGAAATTAACGAAGTTTAGTAATAATTTTCATACTTAAACTAACAACTGCATAAATACTCGATTTTAACAATTATTTCACTAAAATTCAAGTAGTCGACCGAATTAAGACAGAAACTGTACCTGATTTCTACTGAAAACGCAATTGAATTGAACAATGATTAGTATTTCTTCGTAAATTGTTAGTGATTCGCCTTAATAATCGAGAGTTTCTGTGTTTTTTTTTTCAGTTTTTAGAGAGAGAAAGTGAATAGTCGAAAAAACTGTCGCGCGTTTATGAATTTTGAACAAGCGTGCGTCTTGTTTTTGTTACCTTATTTTGGAAGTGATATTGTTTAGTATAATGTGTGATATTGTACTCGTTACTCAATCCTCAAATATTTAGTAGTTCTCACCGGATCTCGACTATATATATATATATATATATATATATATGCTGAAATTATACTACTTATTTTAATCATATTCATTTCTACTACAAAGCTACAAACAATGGCCAGGTTGATACTCAGAATGGTGGAAACGAGGGATAAGCTATCTGAAGAAGAGTTGGTTATGGTTCGGCAAGTTATAAAGGAAGCAAGAGAGAAGGAAAAAGCGGGCATGCGAACTGAGGATGACATGGCAAAGGAGAATGAAGTGGGAGCTGAAGACATGTCAAAAGATCAAGATCGGGTAGTTGAAGAGGAAACCATGAAGGCCGTGAGAGAGGAGGTGGAGGTAGTTGATGATGACACCTTTTTATCATCTCCAAATCCGGCTTTTGACAAGGTATTAGCTACTACGGCTAGTTTATAATTGTTGTATATATACTAATTAATTAAATTTATTAATTAAAGTAGTGCATGTATATATACTAATTAATTAAAAATGTGAAGGATGTTTGCAAGAAGCCTTGTGTTCTTTACTACAATGTCCCTACAGTAGCATCCGGAAAAATTGGTTTTGCTAGGGGAGCAGCGTTCTATTACGACCAGATTCAAGAAGTTGAGGTTCAAGGCATTGCCCTCCATCAGAAATGGAGAGAAGTGGAAGTGACCGACTTATATCTAGAGGAATATGGTACTCTAATAGTACCACTTAGTGATAATTGGCGTTTGCAAGATGTCGTGGGTTCTATTGTGCAATGGCATGAAGCATTCATTAGTGTTGACATCTCCGGGGTAGTTATGCTAAAGCTAACGCATTTTATATAATGAACGCCTTTAAATTTATTAGGGTAACCTTATCTAACATAAAGTAAGTATTTCAATTTTTACATTTGCAGGAGTTATACGAAGCCATTATGGCCGAAATTAGGACTACTTCGTCAACACCCAAAGTCACTGATTCGACTGCCTCTCCACCCAAAATTCAAGAGGTAATAATAATTTGAAAAATAGATTGTGAGCTTTTCCTTTTTTTTTTGGTTATTTAAATTATATATGACGTCTCGTGTAATGTATATATATATATATATATATATATATATATATATATATATATATATATATATATATATATATATATATATATATATATTTCCTAAATTGTAGACCGAGGTTAAATCGGACGACGTACATTATAAGCCATCTACTTTTGCTACACACAACCCTTATGTTCCTCTTAAAAATAAATATCAGAGCGATGATTATAAGCAAAAATTTAATACTCCAACGCTCTTAGCTTTTCACCAGCTGGCTGAAAGGAAGGCAGCTACCGAGTCTGTACTCATTATTGAGATCGAAGAGGATGTTGTGGGTGAAGTTACAGTTGTTATGATAGACGGGGAATCACTGTGTCAGTTTCTCGACCTTGACGAGTTAGATGCTATGCACATTTTAATTTGGATGAAGTAAGTTCATTAATAAAACTTGTCATTTGGCTTTATGAATAGTGATGTTTATTTAAATCATAAATGAAAATAACATTCTTCGTTCCATTTGACGTAATAGGTACCTGTGTACACACATCGCTAAGGGGAACTACGTTTCTCATTACTACAGATTCTTGTCACCTGATGTGTTCTCTCAAAAGGTGTTTGGATATACATACGAAGATCACATCGATAAAATTGCTCAACGGTTGAGGACGCCCAAAAGCCTATGGTTTTCCCCATACAATGAGAATCGGTATGTATAGTACTTTATTATAATGAATCATGATTCTATTCATTTATTAACAAGCTTATATGCATGTATATGAACTAACAGTTCAATTTTCAATATTTCACAGCAAGCATTGGCAGCTAACGGCAATCAATGTGAGAAAAAGCATAGTGTACTGGATTGACTCTTGCGGACATAGTCCCACTGAGAAATTTGTAAAGATGATAACCGACTAAGTTTACAACCTTACATTATAATGTCATTTGTTATTGTATGACCTTTAAAGACTAGGCTCCTTTTAATGTCCCATCAATATTACTGAGCCAAATGCTAATTATAATTTCCTATATATATATATATATATATATATATATATATATATATATATATATATATATATATATATATATATACATGTATATATATTTATGAATTAGTGTGTTTCGAGCAATTGGAGCATCAACTCCAACTATTGTCCGGATAATAGTAAGTGTATTCTTAATAATTACTCCTGTCATTTAATTTATGTTTATGCGAGAGGTTGATCTAATTTAACTTATTTGTAGGTGATTTATATAATATTCTCCTCTACAACAAGATAGAAAACAATGCGCCTTTTTCTGTTGTCGGTCCATGTAGGAGATTATCTCCCGAAATATCAATATAGAGTCACCGGTAGTGTGTTTTAATAACTATTTCAAATGTATATAACTTGGGTTTAATTCTGTGTAATATTCAACTTATTCTGTCTATTTTGATTAAGTATATTTTGATTTGTAGTTCCCACTTTCAAACAACAACAAAGACCCAACCTATTCGAAGGAAGACATCGCCGACATGAGAAATAAGTGGGCCACTTATTTTCTTTCTTTAACGGATCGACAATAGTCCCCTCATTATGTATGTGTGTATATAGAGCCATGTGTATTTAGTTTTGGTCACCCTGTTTATAATATTTTGATCTTTGTCAAGTTGAATAGATCAATCTGTAATATTCTCGATGATGCAGATTGAATTTTTGCAATCTTGTAATTTCTTTGAAATGCTATTTTGCAAAGAGCATTTCAAATGAACCTTACTTCAAAATTAACATTTCAACAAATTTCTGAACCTATAAAATATTTTTTTAAAAAAATATTTATAAATTCGATTACTATTAAAAATAAAACCGTGGTCAATAAATATATTGACAACGGTCGCATTTAAATAGAAACCCGTTGACATATTCATCCATAATGCTACGGTCAAAAATATAATATAACGAAATAAAACCGTTGTCGAATTCATGACATTTAAAACAGTTTAATAAGCATAAACCGCTGTCATATTTAATCTTTTACAACGGTTTTGTTTCCGTAAAACCGTTGTCATAGGTTTTCATAGAGCATTCCAACTAATACTACCACGGTTTCAATGTTATAGACAATGGTTTTTGAACCATTCTTAATATTGTATTGTGGTTATTTGAACCCGTTATTTATATTTCATAATGGTTTCGCCTTTTTAACAACCGTGATCACAAAATAACAACGGTCGATGTAATAACGGTTCTGTATTTTGTATTACAAAGGTATATCACCTTATATAATCATTGTTGGACCTATTATTTGGCGTAGTGAAAGGACTGACTACCACAAGATAAAATCTGTATTACATATACATATAGAGTATAATTGGTAAATATTAGAGGTGGTCATTTGTAAAACTAAGAATTGGAACAATATTTCTTATTATTTTGTTTTATTTTTGAAAGAAAGGATCAATTCATTAATAATAGTTATACAACATCTACAACATGTGTCAAATTTGACCGGATAAAACTCAACTAGAACCAAATAAAATATAATCTCGTTCAAAGAAAGATCTGTAAACTTGAATTGCTCCAAAGCACATCCTCTATCATATCGCCGCAAACAACTTTTCACAAGAGGATCCTAGAATCTTGAGCCTTGACGAGAGATGATTTCATCTGACCAAATTGAGTGCAACTAAAAAATCGACAACTTATGTAATACCATATACCGATCCATTACGAAACTGATCTTCCGCATCTTCACCATATGAGGAAAGACCTAGGCGCTCTTATCTATGTTTCCAATAGAACTAAAACCTAGAAAGACATGGACTGAAAAAACTCCGAAAATAGAGATGGACAAACGGATCTCACCAAAAGGGAGACTTTTATTGATTAATTCATAACTAGTTTAGATTATGCGCAATGAATGCGCGGTATTTATAGAGTTTTTATTTTTGTATTACTTAATCATGCTAAATTAACACCTCATTAATTTTTTATATTTCACCTCACTATATAGTGATATGAGAAAAAAAATTGAACTGTAAAGTTATTCAAGAAAACTGAGTAAAATTAAACTGGAAAATAATAGTGGTATGTCATTAATTGTTCATTTCTCTCGTTATTGTATTTTGTTTCGAGCAAAACAAAAATTAAAACTGAAAATTAATCCAAGAGAATTTAGTAATGTGCTAAAATGTATTTTTTTTAAAGTATTTTTTATGTGACAAATATAATGATTCCAATTTATAAATTTTCTCAAATTTTTTTTTGTTATGAAAGTAATCAATACGACTTATAGTTTTGTTTATACATGGTATGAATACTATGAGTCAATTCATTCTCAAATAATAGCATTAATAAAAGATTTAATAGTTTATAATTTTATATTATTTATACTTTAATTAAAATATTATAGTTTAGTGTATAGTGAAAATTATATAATTTAATAAAAAGATTAATTTTAATGAAAAGAGTTATATAATGAAGCATATATAATTATTAATTTTTTTTATTTAGTGAATACAATTAAATTATCAAAAGCTTACTTATTTTAAAAAATATTTTTTGGAGGGAAAATTTATAAGTTCACCTACTATTTTAGTAGATAGGGGAAGTTTCATACTAAGAACTGATAAATAAAATTATTTGGGGGAGGGGGGGGGCTTACCATCGCTCAATAGTCGATGGAAGCCCCAGATTTGATTCATGGAGGCTACGGTTTTTTAGAGAGAAGAGAGGAAGAGAGAGACAAAGATTTCTTATTATTGCTTAATCATAACCAGGGATACATATGCTTATAAACATGCACAACTATATCGATAGCCTAGACGAAATAAGGAAAACTAAATATTATAAGAAGTTAGTTGGTTCATTTGCGTTAACAAGTTCACAGGTATAAAAACATAGTTATACAATCTTTTAGACTAACCTATTTCCATAATAAGAGCCTATAATCAAGGGGAGAGATATGGAGGATAATTAACAACATGATTTACAGAATATACTAGAATATACATGTGGTCTAATACATACCCCTCGCGACTATTAAATAAGCCTCTGATGAATATGTCCGCATATTGATAACGGGAGGGTACATGGAGAACTTTCAGTTGACTGAGCGCAACCCGGCCCGAACAAAATGGATGTCCATTTCAATATATTTAGTCCTTTGGTGATTAACGGGGTTACTGGCGAGATATATAGCACTGATGTTGTCATAGTAAACCACGCAGGATTTGGAAATAGGAGATTCGAGTTCCAGAAGTAAGTTACGAAGCCAACACGACTCATCAACAACGTTTGCAACGCCTCGATATTCTGCCTCCGCGCTTTACCGTGACAAAATTGTTTGGCGCTTGGAAGACCATGAGATGAGATTGTCACCGAGCTAGACAACAATAACCCGACGTTGAGCAGCCTGGATCCGGGCAGCCTCTCCAGTCGGCATCACTATATGAAGTACGAGATGAGATGTGAGAGGAAGTAATATGGAGACCGTAGTCTTTGGTCCCTTGAATATATCGTATAATGCGCTTGAGGACACCAAAGTGAGCTTCGCGAGGATCATGCATAAAGAGACAAATTTGTTGCAGCGCATAGTGTAACACCCCCTTCTTATCCGGCCAAGATCATCGGGAGATGTCACCATCTCGGTTTCCCGAGGTAGTGAATCGGAACTACAATTAAGAAACATTTTATATAAGTAATATGTTTAGTGAATTACATCAATAAATGAATGAATATTACAGGTCGTGACTACTACAACCTTTCTAATGAATCTATTTCGACTAGCATGTGATGACTCGCTTAGGCTTCCATGCTCGTGACTCGGGTCGTCCCGCTTAATAGAAAAACCAAACTTGTACACAATATGCTCCCCATATGATTGAAAATATTATATGGATCAACACACGCCACCTCGGAAATAGGTGACATTTTACATACAATCAACACACGTCAGTTTCAGTTATATATATTCAAGATATGACAAACGTATAATCATTATGTGACACACCAATGAAATGTACAAGACACAATCCAACACAACTCCGCAACCGCCTCACCACCCTCACCGGTACCAGGGACACACCCACAGTACCAACAACCCGGTGACGGCACCGCAGCACCTCCCACCAAACAGCCGGACCGCAATCTGTAAAACAAGTACTCGGGACACACTCGTGGTACCGAGCCTGGGCCCAAACCAGACTCCTGTCAGGCGTCGTGATACCACAAGAGCCCCTCCATAACTCAATCCATTATCGTGCACGTCCCTCTTGGAGTGGGAATCTCCAAGAGGCGACCCAAGCATAAGACGGCCTCTCAATCACCTTACGTCTCCTCAACAACCAAGTATCACAATCACAACTCTACCATATCCTCCAACAACCACAATGATCACATAAATCGTAATATGCAATACAATATGCCAACATGATACTCTTACATGTACAATAATTATCAACATGCCTCTTTCTCATATAAATTAGATGTCAATCCTACCATGTACTCATGTGGACCAACAATCAAAGTGATACATCAAGATGTATTCCCCCCATTAACATTTTATTGTGGAACCCAACAAGTATACCCATATCTCTTAAGACACAATTATCAAATCTCATTTTATAAATAATATTTATAATTAATGATTATGCTGTGAGCCGGGATATAATAATATAATAATGGATGAGTCGGGAAGGCGAGTGGGCCGAGTAAGGCATGTAAGGCCGTGTAAGATTAGTAATACAATATTAGAATACTAATAGTATAATAATAATAATAATAATAATAATAATAATAATAATAATAATAATAATAATAATAATAATAATAATAATAATAATAATAATAATAATAATAATAATAATAATAATAATAATAATAATAATAATAATAATAATAATAACAATAACAATAACAATAACAAGAACAATAAACAATAAACAATAAACAATAAACAATAAACAATAAACAATAAACAATAAACAATAAACAATAAACAATAAACAATAAACAATAAACAATAAACAATAAACAATAAACAATAAACAATAACAATAACAATAACAATAACAATAACAATAACAATAACAATAACAATAACAATAACAATAACAATAACAATAACAATAACAATAACAATAACAATAACAATAACAATAACAATAATAATAGTAATAGTAATAATAATAGTAATAGTAATAGTAATAGTAATAGTACATAATATAATAGTTGACTAATACCGCTCTATAAGACCTACCTTATCACTATAAATAGATGGTATGACCTAATAAGAAACCCTATTCACTCATCAAATTCATAAGCTCACCAATAATAGAAATAGAGGGAGATCTAGAAGGAAAGAGGAAGAAGAACTCAGCTTTTAATTATCGTCACAAGGTAAGACCGTCCCATAACATACTCATCTTAAGATTGTAATAACTTGTTAATAAAACCATCAATTGCCGTGCCGCTGTCACGACATGAACGACTACCATCGGGGGACCACTAACTGTTGACCACCTTAGACCGGCGGGAAAGGGGTGTATAAAGGGGATGTTGTAGGGTGGTTGTTTTAAATTCTTTACACGTTTTATATAAGTTTATGAACCCATATTCAGTCGTGATTGACCTGGGCTTGGTTAGGGTGGTACCTAGGGTTGCGTGGACCACCGTGGGTGGTAAGGGATGGTTAAAGGAGGTGGCTTGCACGGTGGTTGGCTGAAATTACGAGAAAGGGTGTGGTTGTTGTTTACATGATGGAACCGGTTTTATACACGTTGCCTTGACTTGCTTGACTCGAACTGGGGTTGGTTGGGCTCGTGGTGGTTGGTCGACCATTGTGGTAGCTTTGGGGTGGTTAAAGTATCTACCTTGTGTAGTGGTTGCCGGATTTTCGAATAATTAAGGGATTGTGTGGTATTTGTTGTAAACTGTGAGTTAGGACCCTTTGTCCTTGACCAGACCTTGACCTGGGATGGTTACGTTGCTGGTGGACCCACTATGGGTCAGAGGAGACAACGGTGGTAGGTGTTGGTTGCGTGGATGGTGGGTGTGTATGCCTTGTAGTGTGTTGTTGCTATTATGGGAGTTGTCATGGAAGGGGATTATTAGAGCGTGTTGTGGTGGTGGTTGTGCGGTGTTGCTGAGGGCGGTTGATGTTGGGCAGTGGACGTGGTGGTTGTACGTCTTGGTGGAGTTGTTGGTAGGGAATGGTGGTTGTCGGGTAGCCTGACTCGTATTTTTTGGAGGAGTTGTAGGTGCTGAACGGGGCTGCTGATGTCCGCCATGGCTGGGTGACGTGTGAGGATGATCCACGATAGTGCCAGGGCTAGTGGCTGCCATGGGTTCAGGTGGTTGCAAGGGTTGTTATGGGAGGGTTTGTTCGTGGGGGTGTTAAAGACGGGTTTGGGATTATACATGGGTTTGGTTGGGTGATTTCTTAAAGACGGGTTTGTAGTAATTAATTCGTGTAATCGTTTTATAATTTTGTCAATTAATGTTTGTGCGTAATTAGTATAATTAATATGATTAATGTATAATTAGTTATATAATTTATTTATAATTAGTTTTAATTATTTAATGTAATTAGCTAAGTTAGTAATTACAATGATTATTATCAATAGGTGACGTACTTGTTGAACGGGTTTATTGAAGGATACTTTTAGTACATTGCATTATTTGGAGTAATTGCTATTGCCAGGTAGAATATCTACTCAACCAGAACATGTCATTGTGTTATTTGTCATATGGTTATTATATGGAGAATGGATGTTAGTTCTGGATGAATAGTAATGTGGGTTGTTATTGTTACTCAGTTATTGAGTTATGTTTAATTCATATTATTACATATTGTGGAATTGGTTGCGTGAGTATTGGAAAGCCTCGGGCTTAGTCTCTTGTGGATAACGTGAGTATTGGAAGGCCCCATGCTTAGTCTCTGGTGGATAATGTTAGTAGTGGAATGCCCTGGACTTAGTCGTTGGTGGATAATTTGTGTTATGGAAGGCCCCAGGCTTAGTCTCTGGTGGATAATGTGTGAATACCCCTGTCCAGGGATTGGCGGGATGAATGAGTGTCTCGGGAGATTAGAATTCATTGTTAAGCATTTTCATATCTTGGCCGTTATTAATGTTGTGGTTCTTATTTATGTTGTTTATTTATCCTACTCAACCATTTGATTGACAGTGTATTCTTTAGACACCTATGATGAACTAATTATTGCGGAGCAGATTAACTAAGAGGTATTTAAGATCAGCTCACTTGGGAGCATGGGATGCGTGAGGACCGATGGTCAAGTCTAGCTAGTTGTCTAATCCACTTAGTTCAGACAGTTGTTATTTACATTATGCACTTATTTAATTTCCGTTGCGCATTTGTAATTTAAATACGTATTCAGTTATTTGGTTTGGAGATGTAGATACCCAGTATCTGTTGAAACCCCAACAAACACTCGATGATTATCGGACTACAACATGCTTAGGAATCGCTACGTTTGATCGACAGTTTGTATAACTATGCGTCGGAAAACTCAAAACGATTTCGAAAACAAAACAATATCAAAATATTTCAAAAGTACCTGGAGTGTTTTATGCATGACGACAGGGTCACAATGACTCTAACTAGAGTCAAAACTGACACCGGACCAAAAACCGATTCGAAATTCAAATCCCAACTCCAATAGCGGGTCAAACCGAGACAAACACAAAAAGCAAACATCACAAAACCTTCCATTCAAAGTATAAACGGTATACTTGATGGTCAAGTACAATAATCATGACATACAAAACCTAGGATAGAACAAACCACAAATCTAAATGCGTGATAGTAATAAGACAGCTTGAAGACCCGCGGACATGCTCGCGCCTCTTCAAGTAGCCAAGGTGGCCACGTCGTTCAAAATGCACACAACCACACAATCCTCTATAAATACCCCTCAAATGCCACTATTTGAAGGCACGCGAGCGTCCGCCCCCTCTTTTCTCCCTAAAAATTCTAGACCTCGACTTCCCGAGTCAACGAACTAGACTTATTTTCGACCTACCGATTGAAAATACGAGCCATACACATTGTTTGGTACCGTCATCGTGCATTAAATCACTTAACTTACTACTTCGACCAACTACACCATTACTAAACAAAGCAATACTCCATACTTTACAAAAAACGGTTTTAAATCGAGTTTTCCGACTCAACAAGTTTTTACACTTTGACGTTTTCTCATCAAACAACCTAGCATGTACGTATGAGGGTGCAATTAATCCTCTTCTTTCATGTTCTTTTACCTGTTTTTACGACTTTAACATGCAAAAACATGCATAACATGATCTAAAATACGGATCGTTTGAGCCAAAACTGAGTTTTGACCTAAAGCAGAAGCCCATAGTCACAACTAGGTGGCTCGCGCCTCTTCTGGCTCCCCAGGTCAGAGCTCAAATGTGTGTAAGTTCATCTTTCCCTCATCTTCATCCATTATTTATAATCGGTTTCTACCATTTTAAATATTTCAAACCTTTTTTTACAAACAAGCATTTTTTTAACCGTAAATTATACTCACCCTTGGTTACTTATACCATGAAGGTTTAATCTGTGTTTCGGTGATAATATTTGGTTAATTACAATTTAAAGGGTATTTTAATACCTTTTATTCATTTGTTTACATTTGCAAAACAACCATATTAGTCATACATGCATAATCATCCTTGGTTCTACATACCATGTCAGTTTAATCCGAGTACGATGATGAACTTTGACTAATTATAAAGGAATGAACTTAATCGAATTAGTTCATATCAAGCATCTTTTTACACTTTAATTACAAAGCAATGAACTTAACATAATTAGTTCATATCAAACATTTTTCCATCTTTTCTTACAAAACTATCCATGTCAAGCTTGCAAAACCGAACCCGACATCGAATATTGTCAACATAATGATAATTATTCTGAGTCTTGTTCCTCACATTAGCACAAAAGCGGTCTTAACGACCTTTTCAACAAAACGGGGTTTAACACCCTTTTACAAACATTTTTTTACAAACAATTCCATAAATATTTTTTAAACAACCAGGAGACACCCTTTAGGTCGTCGTCTGACTCGCGCCTAAACAGGCCTTCTGATTTCCAGTTTTCAAACCTGGACATGCTCCCTTGCATTGCCCTATGGCTCGCGCCTCAATAGGTTGCCTGATGCTACTCCTGTTTCCTTTCCAGCACTCGTCCAGGACGATCTCGACTTCGGTTAACCCGAATACAGGACGGATCAGATTGATGAGTTCCCATTTTAAAAAACACTTTTCTAAGACAAATGAATCACGTTATGCACCATAAATCTAACTCGGTAAATGGATGTTTAAATCCCGTTTTGCATGCAAATAAACATTAAATCAAACTTGATATCAATTACTTGATACTTGGATAAAAATCGACTTAACAAAATCTCACATGCTAGGTTTAAACTTGTGGATGCGCATTCAAGCATTTAACCCGTTTTATCAACTTTTGCATTTAGCCAACCAAGATCGATAAGTAGAGGACGCTACCGCGGACGAGATTGGGTGTCCGATTAAAGGGCTTCCTAATACGTACCCTCACCTCTTACTCAAAAACTTTGGATAGTGGACGACCTTATCCAGGGCGAACGAGAGTCATTCTAGCGGTAGGATGCTAAAGAGGGATGATTCCTTATCTTTAGTACCTATGTCAAGCAGCGCTTTTTACCTTGATTGACCTAGGTATAAAGTGGATTCGAACGGTTTTCAAACATCCCACAATTGCTTGGTGGCGACTCCGAACATCTCTAACATCATTTCGAGATCCTCACCGAGACGAAACCGACCGATCTAAAATGATCCAGTCGAAAACATCTATTACGCCGCTGAGCATGGCTTTCAAACTGTTGTACGTCCACAAATTGGCTTGGTGTGCAGGTGACCCATGTCCATAGGAGAACATGTAATAAAACCTTTAATCATTTAATTTATCTAAAGTACTTTGGTTTGTTTTATTTTGTTATTCACTATCTCGGGCAATCTGAGATAGTAACAACTCCTTTTATCTAGGAAGGCATAGTTAAGGCTCTTGGATAAGTGGAGGTGTTACAAAGTGGTATCAGAGAGAACGTTCCTCAGGCCTAAAACCAATGAACAACAATGAATATAAGATGTGTCTAATAAAATGAACCCCGGGTAGAAACTGTTATGAGCCCCCTAGGCTTGGGATAAGAAAAGAGCCCCCTCACATCAAACTTCTGGCCCTTTCAATTTTGAACCGGTTACCTTGAGAGAAATTGAAGAGTGGGATAATTAAAATGAATAATGTTTTATTTTCTTAAAGGTCAATTGTATGCATTAAAATGGAAATTACTAACCTTGTTGCAGGATGTAGATTGAGGTATGTAGTGTGGGGTATATAGGCCTAGGGCCGTATTATGTTCTAGATGTGGTATTGGAAATGTTGCAAATTGGGTGATCACATGAATTGTATTGTGGAATTGGATTACTAATTTGGTTATATACATGGGAATTAGGATGATAATATTATTTATTAGGTGTTTTACATGTTTGAATGTTACATGATATGTGAAGTAGAACTTTCATGTCAAGTGATATGCTGATTAAGTGACCCCGAAACCATATTTAGTTGATCTTATTTAGCAAGTGAAATTATCATTTTAATAATGTGTGGTGGGGGAGAGTGAGCTCGGCTCTTGCCGTGGTGGTAAGTTAAGATGATGGGTGGACTGTGGTGGTATAGCATAGATTGATCAAACTCTTGGTAATAATCAACTAATTTACAATATATACTAATTCCGTGATGGAACCTTATCCTTCTAGGCATTATAATGATAGTAATAAATAAGGAATAGTTCGTACCCCCTACATACACTGATCCAATCCTGTAATGTCTTTTCTTAGGGTGTATCTCTTTCCAGTTGCACATCCAGAAGACCTATCCATGCATCCTGCTACAGATATTAGTGAACATTGCCGACAGTTAGAAGATTACATGGACAGATATAGGAAGTGTTGGAATAAGGAATATATAATAGATACCCATTTGAGAGCCTTTGTTCTGGTTAGTACCCTTCCTGAGTCTGGACCCTTTTGGTGGAGCTAAGAATGTGTTTATGAAGAACTATGCGGAACACGACCAAAGGTTGTGGAGGGACCCAGGATTTGACGTTGGTAGTAGATATCCTTCACACATAACTTATGAGCATATCTCAGAAAGACTAAAGCACCTAGTATACTATTGAGAGAACCATGAAATTAAGACCCAGGCACCAATAGGGAATTTACCTTCGGATGGTAGTGAAGTGGATGAAATAGGCCCTCAGATGCCACAATTAGAGGAACCTAGTGATGCAACTTCGGTAATAGTGATCAGTGATGATGAAGAGGAAACCCTAGAGGCGCATGCTTGTCCGGATTTTGATTCCGATGATGACTTGATGATTATTGAGGGACCAAGCACACCTAGCGTTAGACCAAGGAAGCTAAGTATGGATGGGCACGTTTTGGAGGAAGACTTAAAAGGGTTATCTAAGATACACGAAGAAGAAGTTTATATGGCTAATACATATATTTCTCGCGTTTTATGTTAATTTAATTTAATTTCGTGATGTAATTAATAAATACAAGAAGCTTAATCGTTATGATATTTAATCCGCGAAAGTGGTAATTAGGCCCCCTAACTCTGTTCAATTGTGAAATTAGGCCCCATAAGTTTTATTTGGAGCAATCAAACCCCTTAAGTTTCACCAAAAGTGAAATTCAACCCCATTTTCATAATTTTCACCAAATTCTTATATTAATATCACTTTTAATACAATTTATCAAATATAAAATATATTTTTTATAATTTTAGAACTTTTATATTTATATTAAATATTGAGAATTATTTTATTTTGAATTTTATAATATATAGACAATTTATTATATATGTATGAATGTTATATAAATTATAAATAATTTACTAAATATGTATGTAAAAGTATTCTTCAATGATTAATAAATTATGTAAAAATTCGTAAAGTTGCAATTAGTAATTTTTAGTTATTTAATAAATTATTTAATACCAATATAAATTGTTTTTAATTAAAATTCTTGTGTAAATTTAAAAAATGGGGTTGAATTTCACTTTTGAAGAAACTTAAGGGGCTTGATTGCTCCAAATAAAAGTTATGGGGCCTAATTTCACAATTGATCAGAGTTAAGGGGCCTAATTACCACTTTCGCGATATTTAATCTATTATATTAGATTGATTTGGAGGATTCATACTATTTGAGCATTTATGATACTCGTGGCATTTTCATAAAGTATTTATTCGGAAATTTCGGGACGAAGTTTGTTTCTAGGAGGGAAGGATGTGATACACCTAAAAGTTTGATGTTGCTAATACAATTGGTTTATGTTTTGTTAAAAGTGATGATATTTTTTGGTCTGAATGGTGTTTGTTTTAGTAGTTTGGGTGAACTTCGGGGACGAAGTTGTTTTTAAGGAGGGAAGACTGTAATACCCATTATTTTAATGGCTTGGTTAGTGTCTAGTCGATGGTGGAAATATGTTTTATAAATTTAATTGAGCATTTTATATTTTTTAAATAATATTTATAATTAATGATTATGCTGTGAGACGGGATATAATAATATAATAATGGATGAGTCAGAAAGGCGAGTGGGTCGAGTAAGGCGTGTAAGGCCATGTAAGATTAGTAATACAATATAATAATAATAATAATAATAATAATAATAATAATAATAATAATAATAATAATAATAATAATAATAATAATAACAATAACAATAATAACAATAATAATAATAATAATAATAATAATAATAATAATAATAATAATAATAATATAACGGTTTACTAATACCGCTCTATAAAAGCTACCTTATCACCATAAATAGATGGTACTCCCTCCGTACCACACCAACGGTAACACTTACTATAAACAGACGTACCACACCAAATGTAACATTTCTTATTTGGCCCACATCATTATGAAATTATCCTTATACCCATTTGATATTTACACAAAATGTCATTACATACCCCACCTACCAACCCACAATTAAACCCACAATTACATACCGTACCTATTTTTTTCCTCTTTACCCTTACTTTTTCCACCTTTTCTTAAATACTCCATTTTTCCCTACGTTACCTTTGGTGTGGTAAGGAGGGAGTATGACATAATAAGAAATCATATTCACTCATAAAATTCATAAGCTCACCAATAATAGAAAGAGAGGGAGATCTTGAAGGAAAGAAGAAGAAGAACTCAGCTTTTAATTATCGTCACAAGGTAAGACCGTCTCATAACATACTCATCTTAAGATTGTAATAACTTGTTAATAAAACCATCAATTGATGTGCCAATGTCACGACTTGAACGACTACCATCGGGGGACAACCGTTGACCACCTTAGACCGGCGGGGAAGGGGTGTATGAGGAGGATGTTGTAGGGTGGTTATTTTATATGCTTTACACGTTTTGTATAAGTTTATGAACCCATATTCAGTCGTGATTGACCTGGGCTTGGTTAGGGTAGTACCTGGGTTAGCGTGGACCACCGTGGGTCGTAAGGATGGTTAAAGGAGATGGCTTGCGCGGTGATTGGCCGAAATTACGAGAAAGGGTGTGGTTCTTATTTACATAATGGAGCCTGTTTTATACACGTTGCCTTGACTTGCTTGACTCGAACTGGGGTTGGTTGGGCTTGTGGTGGTTGGTCGAACATTGTGGTGGCTTTGGGGTGGTTAAAGGTTCTACCTTGTGCGGTGGTGGCCGGATTTTCGAATAATTGACGGGTTGTGTGGTATTTGTTGTAAACCGTGAGTTAGGACCCTTTGTGCTTGACTAGACCTTGACCTGGGATGGTGACGTTGCTGGTGGACCCACCATGGGTCAGAGGAGACCACGGTGGTGGGCGATGGCTGCGTGGGTGGTGGGTGTGTATGCGTTGTAGTGTGTTGTTGCTATTATGGGTGTTGTCATGGAAGGGGATTGTTAGAGCGTGCTGTGGTGGTGGTTGTGTGGTGTTGCTGAGGGTGGCTGATGTTGGGCATTGGAGGTGGTGGTGGTACGTCTTGGTGGAGCTGGTGGTAGGGAATGGTGGTTGTCGGGTTGAGGGTGGATTATACGGGTTGTGTTGGTTGTTTTAGTAGCCTGACTCGTATTTTTAGAGGAGTTGTAGGTGCTGAACGGGGCTGTTGTTGTCCACTGTGGCTGGGTGAGGTGTGAGGATGGTCCACGGTAGTGCTAGGGCTGGTGGCTGTCGTGGGGTCAGGTGGTTGCAAGGGTTGGTTCGTGGGGGTGTTAAAGACGGGTTTGGGATTTTACATGGGTTTGGTTGGCTGATTTCTTAAAGACGGGTTTGTAGTAGGTAATTAATTAGTGTAATTGTTTTATACTTTTGTCAACTAATGTTTGTGCATAATTAGTATAATTAATATGATTAATGTATAATTAGTTATATAATTTGTTTATAATTAGTTTTAATTATTTAATGTAATTAGCTAAGTTAGTAATTATTATTATTATTATCAAAAGGTGACGGACTTGTTGAACAGGTTTATTAAAGGTTACTTTTAGTACATTGCATTATTTGGAGTAATTGCTTGCCAGGTAGAATATCTACTCAACCGGAACATGTTATTGTGTTATTTGTCATATTGTTATTGTATGGAGAATGGATGTTAGTTCTGGATGAATAGTAATGTGGGTTGTTATTGTTAATCAGTTATTGAGTTATGTTTAATTCATATTATTATATATTCTGGAATTGGTTACGTGAGTATTGGAAGGCCCCAGGCTTAGTCACTGTGGATAACATGAGTATTGGAAGGCCCCAGGCTTACTCTCTGGTGGATAACGTGAGTAGTGGAAGGCCCCAAGCTTAGTCGTTGGTGGATAATGTGTGTTATGGAAGCCCCCAGGCTTAGTCTCTAGTGGATAATGTGTGAATATCCCGGTCCAGGGATTGGCGGGATAAATGACTGTCTCGGGAGATTGGAATTGGTTGTTAAGCATTTGTATATCTTGACCGTTATTTATATTGTGGTTCTTTTTTATGTTGTTTATTTATCCTACTCAACCATTTGGTTTACAGTGTATTCTGTAGACACCTATGATGAACCAATTATTGGGAAGGAGATTAACTGACAGGTATTTAAGATTAGCTGACTTGGGAGCATGGGATGCGTGAGGACGGTTGGTCGAGTCTAGGTAGTTGTCTAACTCACTTAGTTCAGACAGTTGTTATTTATAGACCTGGCAAATGTATACCGAACCCAGAAAATCGATCGAAAATACCTGAATCGACACTTGACCGAACATCCGAAAGGTATAACTAAACTTCACCTCGAAACCTGAATCGACCTGAATGGATTCGAAATCGTACCGAATTTGTAATATCCGAAATAGACCCAAGATCGAATGAGCTTGAATTGTTTCAACCTGAATTGTTTTAATCCGAACCGATATATACCTGAACCGATTTCAACCCGTACATTGATGACTTAAACCGAACATTGAAACCCGAAATAACCCGAATGTACCTAGGTGTCACATTTAAGGTGTCTTTTTGTACATAAGTGTCACCCATTTGACGTCAATGAATTAATATTATATCATAGTTATACAAAAAAAAACATTATATATTACTTTTTTTAAAAATATTATTTGTATTATATCCAATGTTTTGAATAAAGACTTAATCCCTTGACATCCGATCTGATTATGACCTGACTCGAATCTCAACTGCTTTGATATTGACCCGACTCGAACCAAATTTCCTCCGATATTGACCCGACTCGAACCTGAACCGACCCAAAATATCTACAACCGATTAAAAGTGGAAACTGAATCCAACCTGAGTTGAACCGAACTGAAATCGAAAAAAAGATAAACCGATATAACCCGATCCGAAAGAACCCGAAGCGAAATTGATCTGATTGACCCGTTTGCCACCTCTAGTTATTTACATTATGCACTTATTTAATTTCCATTGAGAGTTTGTAATTTAAATACTTATTCAGTTATTTGGTTTGGAGAACATGTAATAAAATCTTTAATTAATCATTTAATTTATCTAAAGTACTTTGGTTTGTTTTACTTTGTTATACACTACCTTGGGTAATCCGAGATAGTAACAGCTCCTTTTATCTAAGAAGGCCTAATTAAGGCTCTTGGATAAGTGGGGGTGTTAACAATCACATCGGAAAAGTTGGATGATGGTTGTAGAGAACTCACCTCCCAACCCACCCACCCCCCCCCGACACAAAATCATACTATGCACAATGCAAAAGTGTTGGTTCAAGTGTTTAAAAATAATTCTTTTCACTAAAGTTGGAAACTAGAATAATAACTAAATCCAGGAAAATAAGCAAAATTATTGAAACGAAATTACATGTTTTGGAATTTTTCAATTTTTTCGGGTATTTTCATTATATAATCACACAAAAACACAAGTAAAGCTAAACATGGTACTACTAAGACAAGAACATAAACTACACTACAACAACACATAACAACAAGACATCACCAAATATATTAACTCTCTAACTACACAACAAATGTCCACAAGGGACCAACACCACCAATATCCACACACAATCCAACCACAACTGCTCCATTACCAACCATAACAAATCTCCCCACACTTAAACTTGACATTGTCCACAATGTCTATGATCAAGGGATGGTAAAAAGAGAGGGTGGATAAAGAATACTACCTTTTCAAGCACAATCTTCAATCATTCACGAGGTAAAGTAATCTTGGATCTTCCACTTAACCCACCATCTTTTTGTTGATACTTGAATCTGACAAAAGTGGTATCTACACATATGAAACAAAAACAAACACAAACACAAAAAGGAACAAACAAAGATACCTACACTAAAACACAACAAGAAGTGGGTTATTTAAAAATCCGGTCAAAGACCGCATTAGCTTGTCAAATAAAGTGGATCATTCCTAACAAAAGTGGTTATAATGAATTAACCATGAAAATGTACAATGCCAAGAGGTAAGAGGTAAGAGTTATAGTAAGTGATTTGTGATAAAGCATATGAACACGAAAACACTCAAATTCACACCAAAACTCGTTCTTTGGGTTAAACTTAGGCAAGGGTAGCTCAAAATCATTAATGTAATCCTTGTCAAATATACCCTCACGACTTTTAATTAAGCACCCGTCAAGTGACAAGTTCAAAACCAACTCAACCTCATTATAAGTGAATTCATAATTCTCCTCAATCATGAACTCATAAGATGGGGTAAGAAAGTCATCAAGGAAAAGACAATCAATGAGTATAAGAGAATCATCCTTGATAAGAGGGATAATCTCAAGAGTTTCATCAAGAAATCTCTTAAAAATGGGTTCTTCTAAAGAGTCAACATTGTCGTCATCCCATTTAACCTCAAGACTATCATCAAAGATTTGTAAACTTTCTTTATCCCAAGAATCATTGAAAATAACATTTTCCTCAAAGCACTCTTCTCTTTGTTCCTTATCACCAATCATGATATCACTCTCAAATCCAAGATCCAAGCCTTTTTCATTATAATCAATTTTCATCATCTCATAACTTGTCTCAAATAAGAAGCTCTCCAACTCACATATCCCAAATTTATCAGTCACATCTATATCAAGTGTATCGCTTGACTCACCCAACTCATAATCATCATGAAATACCATGGTCTCAAAGTCATATACACCAAATTGTTCAACTACATCTTGGACCAAACAAGGAGATTCATTAAGCACAATAATATCATCAAGAGGTGAAATATTATCATAATGAGAAAGCATATAAGACTCCACAAAATCATTACCATTAAACCTGTTATCATTTTCCAAGAAAGACAAAGAAGATTCATTCAAATCATGTTTATAAGTGGGAGAATCAAGAGGCACAATCACATCATCATTATGAAAAAATTCACAAGACTCCACAAAATCATTATCATTATCATTCAAGACATCACTCTTAAAATTCTCAAAATTTTTCAATTCACTAGAAGTATGAGCAAGAGTGTCGATGTATTGTTTTTGTGTGTCAATGAATTGTTCCATCATGATTTCAAGGTTTGATTTAGGAGGCGGGGTATTCAAATCCCATTGCCAAGTATAATAGGCCAACCTTTTTTTCAAATAATTTCTACCAATAAATTGTCCACCACACATAAAGTCAATTAGGGCCCAAGTTTCTTGATTCATGCCATGATACACAACAAGATAAAGTTTCCAATATTAAAAACAATAATCAAATTGAGAAATATATTCATTAAGCCTATCAAAATATCTATATTCTATATAATGGTTCATGCTCAAATTGTGGGAAATGAAAACTAGCCATTGAATCACAAGTAACAAAATACGTAGTCTAAAAAATCTAAAACTAAACTAATATCAATCTGTTGACCTCCCCGACAACGGCGACATTTTGATAGTAGGGTTTGTCGCACTCCCCCAATCAAACAAATTTACTTAACTAATGTAGTAGGGTAGTCGATATCGAACCACAAGGAGATCAAGAATTGAGTACTAGTTTGGTCTCAAATTAAAAGTAAGCTACGCAAATCAAAAGGTTAATTGATAATGAGCTAAGAAACTAAACTAATGACTAACTAAGACTACTAAACTAAGTAAACAAGTAATAGAAATAGTGTTTTAAGCAATAAAGAAAGGTCTAGGGTCCGATTTTCTCCACCAACACACCTTGTTTACGCCCTTAAATCTCGTTAACAAGTCATTTAAATTATTTAGTCGGAAAGACGCCTCTATGTCGCCAAACACCTCCCTCCCGGGTTCATATTTGGACACTAGTAATCCCGACCTACCTCCCTCCCGGGTTTTTAAGTCGGACTCCCTAATCCAAGGCCTAAGGTCCACTAAAATGGGCCCATTCTCCCGGCATATGTCAAGGTCATTAGGCTCGCGCGAGATTCCCGGTCATCCCCCTCCTTCTCCCGAGGGTCGATTTCAAACCGACAATTACAGGCACCCTTCTCAAGTTCTCCCTCTCGAGTTAAACTCAAGTTGGCAACTAGTCTAAATGAGGTGAGCTAACTCTCAACCTAGCCAAATCTCGCCGACGGTCAAGGGCCAAAAGTCAACAACAATCCCAAATAAAACATAACAAGTCAAATCTTTTAATTAACCCAAACCAATTACTCAACAACTAATCAAAATGGGATTTAATCATATAAACTTGGCATGTTCGAGAATAATCGAACCCTAATAAAGAAAACTACTCACTAATCATGACTAATCTAACATTAAATACAATACTCACTACTCTAATCAAAACATTAAACATAGTGAAAACAATTAGGACAAAAACTGTAAAGTAAACTACACTAAACAAACATAATAATAACACTAAACATGGTAAGAGCAATAATGACTAAGACTTTGACCAATTAAAGAAGATTAAACTAATTAAAATATAACAATAAACTAAATAACAATAAGAGAAAAAGAGAGAAGAAATGTATACCCAACTTGTATTAAAGAGGGAGATCAGAAATTCTTCATACAAATCTTGTACATTGAAGAGAGAAACCAATCTAAATCTAAATACAATAAAGAAAAGAGTGGATTTTTATTTAGAGGGGTGCTGTTGGACCTTTAGTCCTAATTAGTTGTTTTGATAATGACAGTAGTGATTTGTATGTGGACTTAATATTATAAACATATGCGTGTAATTGTGTGCTTAAGTCTTAATTTAGAAAGGAACAATTACGATGACGCAAGCTTGAAGTTTGGACCAAGGAGGTACGACTTCAAAGACACTTGATCGTTGTATTCAAGCAAGATCAAGATCAGAAATCAACCACGAGACTCAAGATGAGAGACTTGTAAAGAGACGATTCGTTTACTGAAGATCTACTGAAGATTAGATAGTATAGGTCGTCATTCGGTAATGGTTTTACTTTGTTTGATTTAAAGGTTAGTGAAGTTATGACCTCATAGCCATAACTTCACTGCTAGACAAAAATGATGCGTTTTGGAAAATATATTTTTAATGTTTTATAAGAATAAGAGAGTATTTATTTAATTGGAATTATTTAATGAGAATTTAAGTTGAATAAACTATTGGTTTGTAACACGATATTTATGTCGTCATGCAACCTAAGGTTTCAACCAAATTCTATCTCGATTTGTTGTGTGCTATGGAGGCCGAATGCACCGAATGGAAACCCTAGGGGCCGAAACCCTAGAGGCCGAATTCTCCACCTCCTTGCCTCCTACTTGTTCGTCAAGTCATTTAGGGTTTCACACCTTCCAGAATATTCTTAAACCCGAATTCTCTACAACTATAAATACCTCTCTTCATTCAACATTTATTAGTGACACACATATACACTTTCAAAGAGAAAAATATTTAAGCAAAATTTATTTGAGCCTTAATTCTTATTTTACAATTTGCTTATACAAAAATTGCGCATCATATTTGTCAATCACTCAAAGAGAAATCGTTATAGGATACTAAGTACACAAAGATATTATACTCACTCGCATAACGTGAGATTAGTATTTATCGTTGTACTTTTCTTATTAACGTAAGAGTAACCTAGAGTATTTAGCGATACTCAATCTGAGTTATAATCATATAGTTGATTATACGAGTGGATTGGTAATTTTTGTAATCCGAGGAAAGGTACTAAAAATTATTAATCGAGAATAGTGGACGTAGGTTTCGACTTGTGAAACTGAACCACTTCAAAAATCCTATGTGTCTTTCTTTCTCTCTTTCTTTATTTTTGTTATTTCGATTTTGCATTTATTATTAGTAATTTAATTAGTTGATTTTAATCAATAAAATCAAATAATTATCTTACATCATATAGTTCGAAAAAGTGGGCATCGTTTTTAATACTCAATTCACCCCCCCCCCCCCCCTTTCGTATTCGATCAATAGACTCCTCAATTGGTATCAGAGCCTCGTGCTCTTGATAGCCTAACAGCTAGAGTCTGATCTTTTTTTGAATCTATTTATCGTTTTTCCGCTGCATTTATTTTTTATCAAATGGATTCCAAACACCTTAAGTGTCCTATAGTCAATGGGAAGAACAATGGTTTATCGAAAAATATGCTGACCCATTTCATTAAAGGTAACGATTGGGAGTACTGGTTGATTATCAAGAATGGTCCGAATAAGATCTTACTTGCAACCAATAATGGCACTACCGTCGAAAAGAAAGAAGAGGACTATATTGAGGCGGATTATAAAAGACTGAGAAGAATTCAAAAGCAATAAGCTTATTGCAAATGGGTATGATTGCAACTGAATTCGATCATTTCTCAACCATTTCATCTGCCAAGGAAATATGGGATGGTCTAGAATTAGCCTATGAGGGAACCGCTGTTGTCAAAAAGCAACGTATGGCATTACTAATGCGAAAATACGAGCTGTTTGCCATGGAGCAAAACGAGTCAGTTGACAGCATGTCCTCTCGCTTTTCTAGTATCATTAATGAGCTAAAGAATTTAGGAAGAACATTTGACTCCGAGGAAATTGCTAGAAAAATTCTTAGAAGTATGTCTCAAAGATGGAGACATAAAGCATCTGTCATAGAAGAATGTAAGGACCTAACTTCGTTATCCTATCAGGAGCTACTCGGAACCTTAATGGCTCACGAGATTACTCTGAATCAGGATGAGGAGGAAGCTGGCACAAGCAAAAAGATGGCCTTACAAGTTGAGTCTAGCAAGATTAATGATTCTTCAGATATTGAAGATGAAATTGCGTTGCTTGTTAAACGTCTTAGGAAAAGATCTTTCTTTCAAAATCAAAATAAGACAAATAACAAATCAAAGCAAACTCCCAAGAAAACTGTTGAGTCAAAAGGGTCTTTCTCTAACCGTGGATGCTTCAAGTATGGTGATAACGATCACATGATCAAAGATTGCCCTACATGGAAGAAAATTAAAGACAAAAATCAACGTGACAAAACAAAGAAGGAATTCAAGCAAGTTATGATGGCACATTGTTGGGGAGACTTGGACTCTGAAGATGGCGAATCCGAAGATGAAGAAGAGACTGCCAATCTCTGCCTAAGCAGCGTCAGTCTTGACCTATTCTCCGACAACGACAATGAAAGTACTGCTTCAAATGCTGAGATGTGTGATGTTGAAAATTCAGATTCAGATTCAGAGGATGAAGAGGTAAGTTTTCTTGAACTCAAAAAGCAAGTTAAGAAACTTTCTAAGAGTAATTTAATTAAGTATTTTGAACAATCCCTTGATCATTGTCATGAACAAAGTCTAGAGTTAAAAGACCTTAAGGAACTGATTTTAGATATTGCTGAGGAAAACAAACTTCTGAAAGCTAAAGCCAAAAAACTCAAATCTAAAGTTATGGCTACTCCAGCTATAACTTCAGACATGACAAATGCTGAGAAAAACGCTCTTGAATCAAAAGTTAAGGCTAGTGATGCCATTACTTCAGAGCTCAAACTCAACATTAAGCATCTTCAAGCTAAAGTTACAGCTAGTGATGCTATAACTTATGAGTTGAAGAAAGTCAATGAGATTTTAAAAGATGAACTTAATGGCAAAGATAGTGTGGTTTCCGAACACAAGAGAGAAATTACATTTCTCTCTAAGCAATTGGAAGAAGCTAGTAATAGCATGTCTGAACTTAAGGAAAAACATGAAAATGAGAAACGTGTCTTGAATGAACGTTTTGATAAATTTCGTGAAGATTTTGAGAAAGGTAATTCTTCCAAGGATTCAAGTGTAGATCATTTGAAATGTGAAAAAGAAATTGATTCCTTAAAAGAATTACTCTTACATGCACGAAAAGTTCATGATAAATGGGAAGGAAGCACAAAAGTTTTAAACTTCCTTACTAAACAATCTGATAATAGCATGAAGATGGGACTTGGTCATGAATGCTATAGCCGTAGAGACCATGATAAATGCAAATCTAATCCTTCAGATCATGTTTTCAGAAAAAGAAAATATGTTAATTGATACCCGTCGTGAGGTGTCAAAAATAAGATTTATAATTTCCAACTACAACTATAGCTAGTGGCAGTCGGGTCGAACCACAGAGAGGCAGATGTAAATTCTAGTTGTCTAAATTCAGTCCAAGGTAACAAGTATCGGGGTTGAGTTGATTTGGTCTAAAGCTAAGAGTAAATAAAAACAGTAAACTAAAAAGATGGCTTAAACAGATAAAGAAGGGGTACTAGGATGGTCGGTTCATTAAAGCTTCGGCGGCAGCATACTAAGTCGGTCTGAATCAAACACAAGTGAGGCGGGAAACAAGAGGTCCTCTCGGTCCACTCTTAACAGATAGCATCTTTCGATCTCGCTATAGGTCCCTAATGTCACTAATACTGACTCTCATCCTGAAAAGTGACTAACGGTCTAAACTATACCTATCTTTCGACCTCAACACAGTTTAGTCATCTTAATTGGTGGTCAAACAACTTTCCCTATCTTTCGATCTAATGGGTCAGTCATAAATTAAGCATCTAACTGGTCGCATGCATTCGATTCGTTAAATACAACATTAAAATCAATTAAAACGAAGGGTAACCTCACGAGGTCAGTCGATCGACCGAGAATGTCAGTCGATCGACTGACGCGCGAATGCAGTCCGTGTTCAATACTTTGCCGCCTACGCTAAAATTCGCCTACATCCTAGCACAAATAATCTAGCTACTCATGCTAAGGGTAAAAACAATAATAACGATGATGAAACTAACTAATGAATTCATGCTTGAAACGATAAAGTAAACAATTAACATAGACAAATAATATTGGCTTTGGGAACCTAACTAGCAATTCTATACTAATGAAGAAATAAAGAAAAACTAAAATTAGGGCAGAGGATACCAAAATCGCAGGAGAACAAACGAACGGAATGATTAGAAGTATGAATAAAATCTGATGCAAACGATATCCCAAACTCTAACTATTAAAGCTAATGTAAAACTGATGAATTTCTGAATAAAAACTAGATGCCTAACTCAATGTTTCTAGGTTACGTTATATAGCAATTAACGTAACTTCTTATTTCCTAAACCTAGCATCATGGGCTTGCGCTTCCTCAGTCTTTTAATTCTCGTCTGGAATAGCAGTTGGGTTGATCGGCCGATAGGATCTGGTCGATCGATCGTCTTCAAAGAAACAAGAGCTTCGAACCGATGGTTGGTCGATCGACTGATGGAGGTGGTCGATCGACTGATTAAGCTGCTACTAGACTTCTATAAACTCGTGGACTTGTCTTTTGGGCCTTGAATTGCGCACCAAGCTCGTTCCCCGGGTGAATACTTCACGTCATATGCAATGCAGGATACCCGGGGACGGATTTAGCTCGATTTCCGTTGGATTCTTCACATTTCTGCAATAATGTAAAAAATATGGAAGTAGACAGAAATAGGGAGAAATGCAGCATAAACTACATGAATGAGCTCTGAAATGCGTGTAAAATGGGATGTAAAACATCATATAAAAGACACGCATCAAATTTCCCCAAACCAAACCCTTGCTTGTCCCCAAGCAAGAACCAGACTCGATCTAATGACCTAATGGAACGAGTTCAATCTCAGAGCGAAATGCAACATGTAAAGCCTAAACCAATTTAATGCTTTAACCAACAATCAATTAGCAAATGAATCATGCAAACGAGTTATGGAGTCGGTAAAACTGCTGAACCGTCAACTGTAAAGACTCATCAAATTAGACTCTCACGGGTCACTCAAATCACTCAATAAGTACAGGTGAATATATGTAAGATAAAAAGAAGTAAATGTAATGACGCTCACCTAACTACGACCTATAAGAACATGCCTGCAATATAATATGAAAGCAATCTCTACAACCGTACATACGCATTCCAACCAACAAGAGACCGTGACACATGCCGAGGTATAAATGTGGATATGTGAGGTATGGGTAAGAAGAGGCAAAACATTTATGGTAAAGTGGAGGTACAGGTGATCAAGCTAGTACCAAAACGGAACCAAATGGCAACATCCAACTTCTTGCTCATAATCAAACGAAACGGTACTATAGCAAGCACAAATCTCACAATTTCCAGAGATAAAAGTAATCAACTAACTCCCCATAAAATATGAATAATGGTATGGGAGCAAAAATCGCCAAAAGATAAAGATTGAATTATGCGAATTTGATTTTTTCTCTTTCTCGAACATCAGTCGATCGACCTATAGGGGCAGTCGATCGACTGCTTAAACAGTACAGAACTCTTTTTATCTTCTTTTTTCGAATCATTTTTTTTTGTCTTTCTTTCTTTTCTTTTCTTTTCTTTCCTTCCTTTATTTCATTTTCCCAACAAAATCTCAATAAGAGCATTTGCCACCAAAAAACGAGTAACAATCCCAAAAACTAAACTACTAGCTTGACCAAGGCAGGCTAAGTGTAGGATGTAGTAAATAGGACAAAAAGGATATTTTTGGCAGTGTGGAGCTTATGGGCGAAATGAGAAAAAGGAAACCTCTACCACATGTGTCAACTAACCACAGACCGAATGCATACAGGTATTAAGCAGATTAAGTTCATATTTATGCACATTTATGTGACATGCCTCATAAGGAGTACTACTCACATTCCTAAATAAACCGGTCATAGATGTCACTAGTTATAGGCTCTAATAACTCAGAAATATGATGTAGCTTGCCAATTTTCTAAGTCAAGTCTCAAGTTCAGCAAATAATTAACGAAAACTCGTAGATATGCAATTACGATTCTACTAATAACATGTTAATCTAGCAAGGCTTAGGCAAAAACAGGTGCAAATGCTATATCATCCTTGAAATACTACCGTTCCGACTCGACCTATATGCTAAAATAAACGTGCATTTTATGGAAATTTTTGAAAATTTTCAATTTTTTTGATGTTTTCTGTATATATAAGAGAAATGAAATAAACAATGCAAAACAAAATTAAACGTGAATGCAAGCAAATGATATGCGACGCAAAACCCTTCCCCAAACCAAATCGCACAATGTCCCCATTGTGCAAAATCATGTAATGAAAGAAAAGAGAAATGGGAATTTGCGAGAAAATTAAATAAACATGACGTGAAGTGGAAATCGGGAACTTACAAGACTTTAAGCGCATCAAAGGAAACCTTCCCAAACCAGCGTGAGCTAGGAGGTTTCAGTAGCCAACAGTGCTACTAATAGGTACCTGAAAGACAAGCAAAACCATGCATAAAATCGAGAAAACAATTTTTGAAGCGGTAAAATTATGCACAAATGAGACAATAGAAGAAATAAAGAAATGGACGGAAAATAAAGTGGAGTAGAAAACTCCCTTAAGTTCGCATATCGACCAAACACAGCAGGGGAGAGGTCGTGAATAGGTACAGTAGTGTCCTCGGTCGATCGACCAAGGATGGCAGTCGATCGACCCACGTGTCAGGAACAGTAGCTCCTGGAAAGTGCAACACAGTCGATCGACCAATGTGGCCAGTCGATCGACTTAAGGCACTGCTGTACTCCTTATTTCTTCGTATTTGCTCAATAACTTGAGCTAATGAGGTCTAAAAACCTGCAAGTGCACAATAATACGCGCCCAAAATTGCTCAAAACCCAAAACAAAGTCTCAAACGTATAAAATCCTAAGCAAGCAAAATAAAATACGAAGTTTTCGCGCACACAAAAGCAATAAAAAGTGTCTTAATAGAAGCAAATAAAATGAAGTTTATAACGAACTCGATCAACTAATAGTTGATCAAGAAAGACCACGGTATGGCCCACTTGTCGGCTTCGGCTACTAGAGGTAGCCTCAATGGTGCTTATTTGAGCAAACACCCTTCTTAGCTTCCACGTCCGTATGGCTCAACGGATCAACACTCTCATCATCTCCCCGATCAAGGATCTCTTCGGGCTTGTCGAATCCAAATCGACTTTCTCGGCTTTGATCGCTCGTCATCAACTATCTCATCAATTCCATAGCTCAGGCAACCAAGACCTCCTCTTTGAATGATAGGCTTTGTTACAGTTGGAGCAACTTGCGGCACTTCCTTCCCCAAACCAGCCCCTGCATTATCGAAATAGACAAATCTTTCTCCAATTTGCTCCCGATCCTGGGAGGAGGGGTTAACACGTAGTAATAGAGACAGGCAATTCGGAAGCACAAAGTACGATTTCTTTTCAGAAACCGTGTTACAAGTCACCGGCCACATGGGGTCCTTTTTCTTAGCAGGTTAGGCGAAGATAATGGAATGCTTGCCTACCTTGAAAGTCAAGGTTCCTAGACCGACATCTATGACTCGCACCAAAGAATGTGCGAAAATGGCCTACCCAAAATAATGGGTATATGAGCATCCTCAGGCATGTCAAGTACAACAAAGTCAACAGGGAAGAAAAACTTCCCTATTTGGACAGGATGTCCTCTAAGACTCCTATTGGCTGGACCGCAGATCGATCACCATCGAACTGTCATGTCCGTCATCACAACCTAGTCAATTTAAGCTTCCTAGCTAGACTCAAAGGCATGACGCTTATACTAGCTCCTAGGTCACATAATGCCTTCTCAATGGAGAAGGTACCTATATTGCAAGGAACAGAAAAGCTACCCGGGTCCTCTAGCTTATGGGGTGCAGTGTGAGACAAGTAGGAGCAAGACTCTTTAGTTAATGCAATAGTGTGAACATGTTCAAGCGACTTTTTCTTTGACAATAGTCAAGTTTTCATAAATTTAGTGTATCTTTGGCACTTGTTTAACTAACTCAAGGAAGGGTACCTGAACATTCAAGCTACGAATAACTTTCTCAAACTTACTAAAAGATACCTGTTCCCTTGTCGGCACTAGTCTCTCCGGATATGGGGTCAAGTAAGAAGTACCTTAGCCCTCTCCTCTAAGTTGCGCATGCCGCATCCGTGGACTTAGGGCCGGAAGTCCACCGCTTTCTCCTTGTTGAAGCTTGAACCCTCCTCAGACCGTCTTAAATGTGAGCCATGGACCGTCATTGGGTCAAACTTGAACCGGACGGACCCATCAGCACTCGGTCCGGTCCTAACACCTTCGGAGTTGTCGTGCCCCGAAACAAATGATCCCTCAAGTTATCGGGCATCGGAGGACGAAAAATCTCGCTATCAGCAGTAACCTTGGTCGATAGACCACTGTCCTCGGTCGATCGACCGTTGTGCACAGTTCCAGAAGCTCATGTAGCCAGTGTATCGGTCGATCGACGGGTATATCGATCGATCGACGATATACCCGTAGACGCCTTTTCTTTGAATTGTTCGTTCTGACTTTGTTTTGACTCGGATCTGCCTCATTGTTTTCAACAAAGATCCTCGACCATGGCAGGCCCCTCCAAGGTGGACCCACTCCTTAATGTGATGGCGTTTAAGGTCTCCTTTTGGTCGGTTTGAGTCGGCAAGTGTCCCGGAGCTCGAGAGGTACTCTTACTAGCCAATTGAGCAATTTGGTTTTCTAGTAGCTTCATCCCGGCCTCTCGTGCTTGGGACTCCTTCAGCAACAAGTTTTTGAACTCAGCAAAATCAGAACCATGGGATTGTTGTTGTTGCTGCGGCACATAAGGAGGTTTCTGATATTGTTGTTGCTTTTGATGAGGAGGCACACAGGGTTGCTGCTGCGGAGGTGGAGTTGGATTTAGGACATTCTGGCTACTCCACCTCAGGTTGGGATGAACAATGGGCTCATAGTAGGTGTTCGTCTGCCTATAGTGTTGAAAGGCAGCACAAGATTCAAAGGGACTAGGACAATTATTCGAAACGTGTCCCTCAACTCCACACCTTTCACGACGAAAGGACCGTCGACACAAAGATTTACTTGGTACATCCCACCTTTTGAAGCTCCTCCTAATTCATATTTGTCGAATCTCGCAGTGAGAGCCTCAAGTGCAAAGAACAGAGGAAGATTCAAAGAGCTCTCCTCTGGTTCCCTCTGGAATTCCCATACTCAACCTTGTGGGTAGCTAGATCGTCAATGATCTTCCACCCCTTGGTTGCTCCCAGTTTTTTCAAGAAAATCGGCCATTGGGCTGCGACATCCAAAATAGCCCTCGATCGTCATACACCCATTATAGAAATGATTTCACAAGCTCCATTTTTCAAAACCATGGTGCGGTATGGTTCGAACCAGCTTCTTAAATCGGACCCATGCCTCGTGGAAGTTCTCATCCGGCCCTTGTTTGAAACTTGTGATTTGGGCTCTAATAGCAATCGTCTTAGAAGCAAAAAAGTACTTCTTGTAGAATGCCAATGCCAAGGAATTCCGGTCGGTGATCCCATGAACGGTTCGGTCCGGATCTCTATACCACTCCCTTGCAAAGATCACGAAGGGAGAAGATAAACATGGTCTCCTTGATCCGGTCTTGGGTCACGCCGGGGGTGGGGGTATGGAAATGCAGATGAGTCAATAAAGGTCTCCATCTCGCTTAGCCGCATCTTCATTTGCGCCTCCCCCAAACTGGTTTCTCTCAACCATATTGATGTATGAAGGCTTTGGTTCGAACTTCCCGGCATCTCCTGGTAATTCGAACCCCTTATATAAGTTGTCACCGTTTGTCGGCTCGGAATGACTAGCTATACTCGCTTCCTCGGCCATGACTGGAATTTCCGGAGAAGTAACTGTCTCGGCTGAAGAAGTGGAAATGGGTGAAGATCAGGGGTCTTCCTCGAACAGCTCGTTCTCGTGATAGCTTGACAGAGTACTCGGCTCTTCCTCTGTCGGTAATACCCTTTGTGATCGTCTCAACTCGCGCAAAGATTTCTCTATCTCAGGATTGAAGGGTACTAGTTCACCATCCTGTGACCTGCGCATAAGAAGAAACTACAAAAAGAATATAAGAAAAGTTTAAGGAACAGAAGCCCTTTAAACTAAGAAAGACTAAAAATAAAACAACTAAAATTAGGACTATTGCCTCCCCGGCAACGACACCAAAATTTGATACCCGTCGTGAGGTGTCAAAAATAAGATTTATAATTTCCAACTACAACTATAGCTAGTGGCAGTCGGGTCGAACCACAGAGAGGCAGATGTAAATTCTAGTTGTCTAAATTCAGTCCAAGGTAACAAGTATGGGGGTTGAGTTGATTTGGTCTAAAGCTAAGAATAAATAAAAACAGTAAACTAAAAAGATGGCTTAAACAGATAAAGAAGGGGTACTAGGATGTTCGGTTCATTAAAGCTTCGGCGGCAGCATACTAAGTCGGTCTGAATCAAACACAAGTGAGGCGGGAAACAAGAGGTCCTCTCGGTCCACTCTTAACAGATAGTATCTTTCGATCTCGCTATAGGTCCCTAATGTCACTAATACTGACTCTCGTCCTGAAAAGTAACTAACGGTCTAAACTATACCTATCTTTCGACCTCGACACGCTTTAGTCATCTTAATTGGTGGTCAAACAACTTTCCCTATCTTTCGATCTAATGGGTCGGTCATAAATTAAGCATCTAACCGGTCGCATGCATTCGATTCGTTAAATACAACATTAAAATCAATTAAAACGAAGGGTAACCTCACGAGGTCAGTCGATCGACCGAGAATGTCAGTCGATCGACTGACGCGCGAATTCAGTCCGTGTTCAATACTTTGCCGCCTACGCTAAAATTCGCCTACATCCTAGCACAAATAATCTAGCTACTCATGCTAAGGGTAAAAACAATAATAACGATGATGAAACTAACTAATGAATTCATGCTTGAAACGATAAAGTAAACAATTAACATAGACAAATAATATTGGCTTTGGGAACCTAACTAGCAATTCTATACTAATGAAGAAATAAAGAAGAACTAAAATTAGGGCAGAGGAATACCGAAAATCGCAGGAGAACAGTAACGGAATGATTAGAAGTATGAATAAAATCTGATGCAAACGATATCCCAAACTCTAACTATTAAAGCTAATGTAAAACTGATGAATTTCTGAATAAAAACTAGATGCCTAACTCAATGTTTCTAGGTTACGTTATATAGCAATTAACGTAACTTCTTATTTCCTAAACCTAGCATCATGGGCTTGCGCTTCCTCAGTCTTTTAATTCTCGTCTGGAATAGCAGTTGGGTCGATCGACTGATAGGACTGGTCGATCGACCGTCTTCAAAGAAACAAGAGCTTCGAACCCGATGGTTGGTCGATCGATCGATGGAGGTGGTCGATCGACTGATTAAGCTGCTACTAGACTTTTATAAACTCGTGGACTTGTCTTTTGGGCCTTGAATTGCGCACCAAGCTCGTTCCTCGGGTGAATACTTCACGTCATATGCAATGCAGGATACTCGGGGACGGATTTAGCTCGATTTCCGTTGGATTCTTCACATTTCTGCAATAATGTACAAAATACGGAAGTAGACGGAAATAGGGAGAAATGCAGCATAAACTACATGAATGAGCTCTGAAATGCGTGTAAAATGGGATGTAAAACATCATATAAAAGACACGCATCATTAATCTTCCAGAATACTTGATTTGCAATTACTGTGGCTCTACTGGACATATACAAGTCAATTGTATCAAACTTGATTTGGATAAGCAAAAGAATGTCAAAACTGTTAAGACTTGTGATTTCATAGTGGAAGATGATGTCTCAACTATAGATGAATCTAACGATAATGAAGAACATAATAACGAGTTTAGATGGACTTATGATATGGCTTTTGATTACTCATATGTTCCTTCAAAATCAAACAAAATAAATGAGAATCGAAAGCATACATTCAAGCATAAAGTTCATAATACTAAACCTAGAGCGTCTCATGAAGGTACTAGACCTAGTGCTACTTTTGTTAGAACAAAACCTAGAGTACCTTATGTTCCGATTGTTAGACAAAGACCAAGACAACCCAATGTTAAAGCCAAAAGAATAATGAGACAAGTATGGGTTAGAAAGGATCAAATATATAGTCACTAACCATAAAGGACCCAACTTAGCTTGGGTACCTAAAAGTTGTATTTGATTCATTTGCAGATAGTAGTGAAAGAAAATAATCTATGATATCTCGACAGTGGATGCTTGAGACACATGACAGGAGACGGAAATCTTTTTCTTTCACTAGATCCCTTCTTCGGTGGTAAAGTTACTTTTGGAGATAACAAGAAGGGTAGGATTATTGGAGTAGGAAAAATTGGAATTTCAACTTCCCATTTAATCGATAAAGTATATCTGGTAAGTGGTCTTAAACATAACTTACTTAGTATTTCTCAATTATGTGACAGAGGAAATAGAGTTGTTTTTCATGACGATGTTTGTCGTATCATAATTGAAGGTACTAGTAATGTTTTACTTGAGGGTCACCGTATGAGGAATGTGTATATGATTGACTTAAATGTTATCAATAAAAATTCCTTCTCGTGTATGAAAGCAACCTCAGATGATTCTAGTTTGTGGCACAAGAGGTTTGCATACATTAGTCCAACTATTTTAAAGAAACTTAAGTCCATGGATTTAGTTGAAGGCTTGCCCTCAATTAAATTCGAGCAAGAGACAATGTGTGACTCATGTGCCCGCTGCAAATATGTTAGATCCTCATTTAAACCAAAAAGAGTAGTTAGCATTAAACGACCACTTGAGATGGTAGACATGGATTTATGTGGACCTATGAAAGTTAGAAGCCGTGGTGGATCAAAGTATATATTTGTTCTAGTCGATGATTACTCAAGGTATGTCTGGCCAATCTTCCTTTCCTCTAAAGATGAAACTTTCGATGAATTTGTGGTATTAATGAAGCTTGCCCAAAATAAATATGATAAAAATCTCATTTCGATTCAGACGGATCACGGCACGGAATTTGATAATCAATTGTTTATAGAATTTTGTAGGGAAAATGGTGTGGGGCATAACTTCTCCGCACCACGTACCCCACAACAAAATGGCGTCGTGGAACGTATGAATCGAACTCTAGAGGATATGGCTCGTACTATGCTTTTGTGTAGTGGCCTCCCTAGAAGTTTTTGGGCAGAAGTTGTTAGTACCGCATGCTATGTGCATAATAGAGCTATGATCCGACCAATTTTGAAAAAGACTCCCTATGAACTTTTAAGAGGGAGAAAACCCAATATATCACATCTCCGTTGCTTCGGGAGCAAATGCTTTGTTCACAATAACGGAAAAGACAATTTAGGAAAATTTGACCCCCGAAGTGACGAAGCTGTTTTTCTGGGATATTCGGATCATAGTAAAGCTTACAAAGTGTTCAATAAAAGAACCTTGTGCATAGAAGAAAGTGTTCATGTCCGTTTTGACGATGATAATGTGTTTGATAAAGTTGAACAGGAAGAAGAGGATCCAGATAAGCCCAATTTCTTTTTAGCAAGAAATGAGCCCTTAACTGAAGTTGAAGATATTCAAGGTATCAATGATGAACTAGATAATTCTGCAAACGATCCTAAGAGAAGTGATGAGTCCGTAGTTAATTATACTATTGACCCTTCTTTAGATAAGAAAAAACATCTTGAAGTTATACCTAATGTTGTTGTAACTTCCGATCCAAATCATGAAATTTCTAATGAAGTTAGTGATACTTCTGAAGAAAATCCCGAGTCCAACTCAGGGGGAACAAATCATGATTCCACGTCTGCAGATGGTGCAAGTTCATCAAATGATAATGAGCCTAGAGTTCTCAAAAAGTGGAAACATCAAAGCTCCCACCCTTTGGACAAAATCCTAGGGGATCTAGAACAAGGCATTAAAACTAGAAGGTCCTTGAATAATTTCTGCTCGTTCTGTTCTTTTCTATCAACCTTTGAACCTACCAATATTAAAGAAGCTCTTGCTCAACCTGATTGGATAACCGCTATGCAAGATGAGCTTCAACAATTCGAACGCAATAAGGTATGACACTTAGTGCCACGACCTAGTGATCGAACTGTTATTGGTACAAGATGGGTGTTCAGAAATAAACTGGACGATGCAGGACTTATTACAAGAAACAAGGCATGACTAGTTGTCCAAGGCTACAATCAACAAGAAGAGATCGATTATGACGTGACCTTTGCACCCTTAGCAATACTTGAGGCTATTCGTCTCATTATTGCCTTTGCTGCTCATAAAGGAATGAAATTATTCCAAATGGATGTTAAGACTGCATTTCTTAATCGCTATTTGGAAGAAGAAGTTTATGTAGAATAACTGACACGTCTGTCGCATACCTGTCAAAAATAACCAACTGGCCAACTAACTAATATAGCTAGGGAAGTCGGGTCGAATCCACAGAGAGGTAGGAAATTGACTGCTAAAACTAGGCTCGTCTAAGTAACCAATTTTGGGGGGTTATAAATCGTGATTTCTAACCTAACAGAGTAAGGGAAAGAGAAATAAAAGGAGGAGTTAACAGATAAAAGAGAGTAGCTGAGACAAGCGGTTCGCCATAATCATCCAGTTGAGTGATCTAGGTCCCAGTCAACGCAAAGACGGTCTAAAGGGTAGCGAACGTCACCTTTCGGTCCTTAATTCACCCTAAAGTGTAAACAGTTTAACTTTCGCCCTCGCTGCAATACTCTATTGTTCGCTACTAGTCTCCCTCTTCCAACCTTTCGGTCCAGGTCAAGGTCCACCAAGAATAAGGGTCTAATTGCGTCGACTCAATTAGGCAATTACGATTATTTGTAGCATTTAAACAACAAAGACAAGACCGCATTGATCTAGTAATTCGATTACTCTCCTTCAAATCATGGGTCCCCTATAGTCTCAAAGATAGGAAATTAGCTACTCATAATTGTCAGATTAACAATAACAATAACCAAACGATTAAAACTAAACATGATGAATAATCTAATTGATTGAACGGTTACAAAGTAAAGAGAGAGAAGGAATTAAAAACAATAAATACGATAAAGAAGTAAATTAAATTGATAATACCGAATTCGAGTAGCAAGAATAGAATTCCCAAGAACAGTGACAAAAGTAACAGATCAAAATGTACGCAGTAAAGGAGATGGGAGTAACGTAGTGTTCTCCCCAGTCTTATACTGAAAAATTGTCTTAAACCTAATCTATGGACTGATTACAAAAGCCCATAAAAGATTAGGCGGAAATAAACCAAAAACACACGAAATCCTCTCGATCGAAAGCGGAGAGATTACTCGATCGAACTCCAAGTCACTCGATCGAGCTAGAGCAACCCCTCGATCGAGCACGCTCATTGGACCTCCTCGATCGACTCCTTAAGCTGGTCGATCGACCAGTCTTGAGTGGATAAAGCATTCGATCGAACACCAAAGCATTCGATCGAGCTATATAAGCGCATCAGGACTTGAATTCCTTCCTTAGCTCAGCTCATACGTCCTCCAAGTGTAAGATTCCTAAGCTTCGGCTCCTCATTTCCCATAAATGCATACAATTAGGACAATTAAGGCTCGATTTAGCTCCTCCTCGGTCAATTCCTGCAAATTACAATAAACGGACCAAAGTAGAATATTCGGGGTATTTGTAGCCAGATGCTACATAAAAAGCACAAGAATGCGTGTAAAAATGAGGTGAAAACCTTATATAAAAGACACGCATCAAATCTCCCCAAACCAAACCTTTGCTTGTCCCCAAGCAAATATGAATGCAACTAAGGGTGAACAAAAGAACGGGACCAACACATCAGCTACAAATCATCTACCGGAACCAATTTAATGCAACAAAATGACAAAGTGGAAACCGAAAAGTGCAAACGAGTTAAATTAATGTTTCAAGCTTACTGAACCGTCGACCTTGCAAGACTCAAAGATGTCGGACTCTCATGGGTCGCTCATCACTCAAAATCAAGTACAAGGTGAGTATATATGTGAAAGATAGGGAAGAATCAGACACTCACCTAACTCGACCTATAAGAACATGCATGCAGTTAACATGAATAAAGTCTCTACAACCGTACATATGCATTCCAACCACACTAATGACCAAGACACGTGCCGAGGACTTACATTTGGGTTAGTGAGATAATGGGTAAGAAGGGGCTAAAACGAATTTGGACATGTGGGGTTAATAGCTAGGCTAGCAACAACGGATCCAAATATAAACGCATCCCAACTTCATACTCATAATGACTAGATGAAACGGTGCAAAATTTATGCACTAAACTCATAAAACACCAAAAGTCGTCAACTCCCCATAAGATATAAATAAGGCATGGGAGTGTGAAACGTTGCGCAATTCTCATTCTTTTTTTTTTTTCTGAATTTTTCTCTGTCTTTCTTTTTCTTTTTTTTTTCGCACCCTTTTTTTTTTTTTTTTTTTTTTCGTTCCATTTTTTTTCACAATTCAACACATTTTTTTCTTTCCTTCAATTCTTCCACCATCTTCCAAATCGATGAAATAACCATATTGCAATAACACATTCCAAGAACTACTCGTTACTGGCTCGGCTAGGGTAGGAAATATTATAGAAAGTAGTTGATAGGACAAAAAGGCAATTTGGCTATGTGAGGCTCATGGGTAGAATAAAATAAAATAAGGGGAACTGCCTCACCTAACACGTGTCACCATCCACAGACCGAATGCATACAAGTATTAAGAAGACTAGACTCATGCTTATGCAAATTGATGTTACATGTCTTAAAGAGAGTACTACTCACATCCTAAATGAAACCGGTCATGAATGTCACCGCTTTTGATAAGCTCTAACCTCGGAATGTATTGTAGCTTGCCGACATAGAGAATCAAGTCTATTCGTTCAGATAAGAGAGAAACAAAAACTCGTAGATTATGCACATAAACATGCCAGCTAAATGTCAAGACTATGCTAGGCTCAAGTAAGGATTCAAAGTAGCGTCAATGTTCAAACGTTCCGACTCAATTTAAACATGAAAATTTTGAAAATTTTTTGAATTTTATGATTTTTATATGAAGTAATTAAAACAACAATGCATGCGGAAATAAATAAACGTGCAAGCAAAAATGCAAGAAACATGCAGTACGGATGTGGATACATACCTCCCCAAACCAAACCGTATAATGCCCTCATTGTACCAAAAATAGGGAAAGAAATGCAAACTGAAAAGAAAAGGAGAAGTGGAGTCGGAAGACTTACAAAACGTCATATAGCGGGGCCTCCCCAAACCGACCATGAACATGGGAGGTCAAAGGAAGTCAAACAGTGGCTTTGTATATGTAATGTAGCGGCTGGAAGTCATATCCCTTCGATCGAGCGCCTGGAACAAATCGAGAGAACCATGTACGGGAAGGGCTCGATCGAGTGACAAACCACTCGATCGAGTGAGCACGGGTAGGGATCTGGTCGATCGAGGACATCATCCCTCGATCGAGAAGCAGCCGCGTCAGAAAGTGCTCGATCGAACACAAAAGCACTCGATCGAGTACTTTAACCTGCAAAAGACGCATAAAAGCAAGGAAAGCACAAAAATTTGTTCATAAAGCAGCGTTTAAAGTTTAACGTAAAGCTAAAGAAAAACAAATAGTTCAACAAAAGTACAAACAAAACTCGTCCTGGCCGCCTCCCGAGAGCGCTGTTTAAGAGGTCCCGCACGACCTTTCTCGGTATCAAGTAATCGGCGCGTCGAGCTCGTCGAAGAGCAACACTTCAACGCGGTTGTCCGCTTTACTCGCCTCATGGTAATGCTTCACATAATCGCCATTCACCTTGAATCTATGCCCCTCGGAATCTTCAAGCTCCACGGATCCAAATTTGGTGACACTGTCACCGTGTATGGACCACTCCACCTGGACTTGACTTGCCAGAAATAGTCTCAAACGGGCATTGAACAAAAACACCTTCCGCCCCCACATGAAACTCCCGAGGTAAGATTCTCTTGTCATGCCATCTCTTCGTCTTTTCCTTGTAAATGCGCGAGCTATCATAGGCATTAAGCCTAAACTCTTCCAATTCATCTAGCTGCAAAAGACGATTCTCGACCACACAGCTTTAGGATCATAATTAAGCTCACGAATTTCCCACCAGGCCTTGCATTCCGATTCAACGGTAAGTGACACGATTTCCCATAAACTAACCTATAGGGTGATGCACCAATCGGTGTCTTAAAGGCGATTCTATAAGCCCATAACGTGTCATCTAGCTTGAGACTCCGCCTTTCCGTGATTTAGAAACTACTTTAGACAAGATCTCTTTCAGCTCACGATTAGAGACCTCTACCTGACCACTAGTTTGGGGATGATACCCCAAACCACGCCGGTGTTGGACACCAACTCTAGACAGTATGGAAGTGAGTTTCTTTTCTTTAAAATGCATCCCCCCATCACTAATGACGACCCTAGGGACACCAAAACGGGGGAATATGATCTTTTTGAACATCTTTATCACGGTCTTACCATCACAATGAGGTGAAGCAATTGCCTCAACCCATTTTGACACATAGTCTACTACTAAAATATACCCATTACCTTTATCGGATGGGAACGGTCCTTGGAAATCAATGCCCCGGACATCGAAAACCTCAACCTCTAGGATGCCGTTTTGTGGCATCTCATGTCTCTTCGAGATGTTCCCGATCGTTGGCAAGCATCACAAGTCGAAACAAAGGACTTGGCGTCGAAACAAAGAAGGCCAAGAAAAACCGGACTGAAGTACCTTAGCCATGGTGCGCGATGGCCCGTGGTGACCACCATATGAAGAGGAGTGACAGCCTTCCAGACTATTTTGGTCTCCCACTGCGGAATACACCGTCCCTCAGAGACCGTCCGCACATTCCTTAAATAAGTAAGGGTCATCCTGTATATCATGCTTAGCGTTATACGTAAAACGCTTCTTTGTCGATGAGAAAGGTCGGGGCGGCTTGCCACGACAACGGTTAGCTATATCTGCATACCAAGGTTCCTGGTCAACAATAGACGATATAACAAAGAATTAAAGAATCGTCGGGGAAAGAATCATCAATGGGTAGAGAATCTTCCCCTTCTTGTCGCGTCGACGCGACAAGTGATCAGCTACAACGTTCTCGGCTCCTTTCTTATCCTTAATCTGCAGGTCAAACTCAAGAAGAAGGAGTATCCATCTCAGAGTCAGCGGTTTAGCCTCCTTCTTAGCAAGGAGGTGCCTCAAAGCTGCGTGGTCAATTAGTAAAAAACAAAGTGACTTCGACCCAACTAAATAAGTACGAAACTTCTCTAAGGCATAAACTACAGCTAACACTCCTTCTCGGGTAGTGTACTTCACTTGAGCCTCATCCAGAGTTCGGCTCGCATAATAAATAGCATTCAAGGCTTTGTCTTTCCTCTGGCCTAGCACCGCTCCTAGTGCATAGTCACTCGCATCACACATGATTTCAAACGGCAGGTCCCAGTTGGGAGGTTGTATGATCGGTGCGGAGACTAAGGCCTACTTTAACCTCGTTAAAAGCAGAAAGACAAGCGTCGCAAACACAAAAGGGGCATCTTTAAGCAACAGCTGTGTAAGTGGTTTAGCAATTTTGGAGAAATCCTTGATAAACCGGCGATAAAAGCCAGCGTGACCAAGGAAGCTCCTCACCCCCTTAACATTTACAGGAGGTGGTAATTGCTGAATCACTTCCACCTTTGCTTTGTCAACTTCTATTCCCCTATCGAAACTAAGTGCCCTAAGACAACTCCTCGTTGACCATAAAGTGGCACTTCTCCCAATTCAAGACAAGGTTAACCTCAATGCAAAACGCAACACTTTCTCAAGGTTAGACAGACAGTTAGAAAAATCACTTCCGTATACACCAAGTCATCCATAAAAACTTCCATGATAGACTCAATATACTCTGAAAATATCCCCATCATACACCTTTGGAAGGTGGCAGGGGCATTGCACAAACCAAAAGGCATTCTCGCGATACGCAAAAACGCCCTTAGGACAAGTAAATGTAGTCTTGGCCTCGATCGCCTGGGTGGATGGGGATCCGAAAGAACCCCGAATACCCATCTAAATAGCGAAAAATTTATGAGAAGCTAACCTTTCTACCATTTGATCAATAAAAGGAAGGGGAAAGTGATCTTTCTTGGTGGCGGCATTCACTGTCTGTAATCTATGCACATCCGCCAACCACTACTACTCGGGTAGGTATTAATTCATTTTTATCATTCTTAACTACAGCTTGTCCCTCCTTTTTCGGGACTACCCGTCTTCGGGCTTACCCATCTAGAATTACCTACCGAATAGATAATACCTCGCATCCAGCAGCCTTCATTACCTCAGCCATCACAACATCCTCGCATCTTCCGGTTCACCACGCCGACGACCCCTGTCTGCAAGGTTTGTGATCCTCCTCCAGCTCTATCCCGTGCATACAAATATCGGGACTAATCCCCGTGATATCATCCAGTGAATAGCCCATTGTTTTCCTGTTTTTCTTAAGTACAGCTAACAAAGAAGTCACCGATCATCACTAAGCTTGGCACTAACGATGACCGGATACTTTTGCTCTGTATCGCCTAGAAAGGCATATTTAAGATGAGATGGGAGAGGCTTACGTTCCGGTACCTTTACCTCAATGGAGCAAAGAGTGCCGATCATTTGTTCCACCCGCTTCCCTCATGCTCATCTAATTCATCAACAAGCAAATCCAATGCAGCGTCATCGTCCTCCTCGGGCTATCTCGCACACTCATCAAAAAGCATGAGAGCTTCCAGTGGGTCCTTCATAAAATAACCCACCGTAAGTCATAAATAGACTCGTCAATGATATCGACCAAATAGCAAGTGTCCTCTATCATTGGGTGGGCTAAAGTATCTGGGCAAACTAAATGTGATAGCGTCATCCCCTCTGCAAGAGTCGACGCCCTTGTCTAACATCAATAACGGCCCCACTGTACAAAGGAACGTCTTCCTAAAATAATTTGGGTCCGGTGTCCTCGCCTATATCCAAAACAATGAAATCTCTTTGGGATGTATAGCTTGCCTATTTTCACAGCACATCCTCCAAGACACCTAAAGGTCTCCTAATCTATCTATCACCATCTGTAGGGTAATGTTAGTCACTTTGAAATGACTCATCTTTAATTTCTTGCAGACAGGAAGGGGCATGACACCGACACTCGCACCTAGATCACAGAGGGGCCTTATCAATAACCATATTACCTATGACACAGGTAATAGAAAAGCTGCCCGGGTCTTTCATTTTTGGAGGGGCCTTATTTAACAGCAAGTTACTAGACTCTTCCATAAATGAAATCGTCTCAAATTCGCTCAAATTTCTCTTACGCGTCACAATATCCTTCATAAACTTGGCGTAAGTGGGTACTTGAGTAACAAGTTCGGAGAAAGGAACAGCTTACCGGAGGTTCTTCACGATGTCCACGAACTTACCATATCATGTTTCTCGATCCTCGTCCTTCAGACGACTTGGGAAGGGTACCCTGGTAGCGATGAGTGGTTCCGCAACCTTTCCTTTACCCTTATCAATTCGTGACGCTCCCACAAGCAGGGGAAGATGACACGGTGGCGGTATTAGATAATAAATTAGGATTCCCGCCACTTACAAAGATCTGGTCGAACACTTTTACTGGTCGATCGACCAGCTTTCTTCTTCAATTTCATTCGATCGACCGGTCTTGACACTCGATCTAATGTTTTCTCAAAGATAGTTACTCGATCGATCAACCTGGAGTTCTGTACTTCTCGATCGACCGCCATTGTCACTCGATCGAGTGATTGGATGATTAGAACCGCTCGATCGAGTAGATGAGTTGCTCGATCGAGTGGTCACCGCACACGCAGCAAGTATTTCCTGCAAGAACTCGTCTAGATCATCATCCGAGTCATCATCACCGCCAAAACCTCATCCTCTCCATGAATAAGGTCATTTTGAGAATTCATGGCACCGACGGTTCGCAAATTGGAGGAGTCTTGGTTTGGTCTGCCCGCGAGTGTTAATCTGCGCGACTTGTTCTTTCAACTCCGATATAACAAAAGATCGATTGCCGTGACCTACTCAACATGATGGATTTCAACTCGGCAATTGCTTCTCTTGAAGAAGGAGAGACCGGTTGTGGTACGGGTGTAGAAGGGGTAGAAACGCTTTTTATCTCGTCATATAGCCGGGAGAAAGGAACTCCCCGCTTGAACTTATATGCAAGGGCGCGCTCTATACTTGACGTACACTCATAAAGATCGTGCCCTTCTTCACCACATCTTCCACATGGCTCGTATGCTCTGAATCGTAGGCATTTTGGCAAACAACTTCAAAACAACGGCTTATCTCGCAAAACGGTCAAAACTTTGCAGAAAATGAGATAGTCCCAAGGAATAAATTCCTCGAGACAAAAAGACAAACTTAGTTAAAGCAACAAATATGCGCCACCTCCCCGCAAGAATCGCCAAAATTTGACACGTCTGTCGTCGCAGACCAAAAATAACCAACTGGCCAACTAACTAATATAGCTAGGGAAGTCGGGTCGAATCCACAGAGAGGTAGGAAATTGACTGCTAAAACTAGGCTCGTCTAAGTAACCAATTTTGGGGGGTTATAAATCGTGATTTCTAACCTAACAGAGTAAGGGAAAGAGAAATAAAAGGAGGAGTTAACAGATAAAAGAGAGTAGCTGAGACAAGCGGTTCGCCATAATCATCTCAAGTTGAGTGATCTAGGTCCTGTGTCAACGCAGATGCGGTCTAAAGGGTAGCGAACGTCACCTTTCGGTCCTTAATTCACCCTAAAGTGTAAACAGTTTAACTTTCGCCCTCGCTGCAATACTCTATTGTTCGCTACTAGTCTCCCTCTTCCAACCTTTCGGTCCAGGTCAAGGTCCACCAAGAATAAGGGTCTAATTGCGTCGACTCAATTAGGCAATTACGCTTATTTGTAGCATTTAAACAACAAAGACAAGACGATTGATCTAGTAATTCGATTACTCTCCTTCAAATCATGGGTCCCCTATAGTCTCAAAGATAGGAAATTAGCTACTCATAATTGTCAGATTAACAATAACAATAACCAAACGATTAAAACTAAACATGATGAATAATCTAATTGATTGAACGGTTACAAAGTAAAGAGAGAGAAGGAATTAAAAACAATAAATACGATAAAGAAGTAAATTAAATTGATAATACCGATTCGAGTAGCAAGAATAGAATTCCCAAGAACAAGACAAAAGTAATGATCAAAATGTACGTAGTAAAGGAGATGGGAGTAACGTAGTGTTCTCCCCAGTCTTATACTGAAAAATTGTCTTAAACCTAATCTATGGACTGATTACAAAAGCCCATAAAAGATTAGGCGGAAATAAACCAAAAACACACGAAATCCTCTCGATCGAGCAGAGAGATTACTCGATCGAACTCCAAGTCACTCGATCGAGCTAGAGCAACCCCTCGATCGAGCACACGCCACCGGACCTCCTCGATCAACTCCTTAAGCTGGTCGATCGACCAGTCTTGAGTGGATAAAGCATTCGATCGAACACCAAAGCATTCGATCGAGCTATATAAGCGCATCAGGACTTGAATTCCTTCCTTAGCTCAGCTCATACGTCCTCCAAGTGTAAGATTCCTAAGCTCCGGCTCCTCATTTCCCATAAATGCATATAATTAGGACAATTAAGGCTCGATTTAGCTCCTCCTCGGTCAATTCCTGCAAATTACAATAAACGGACCAAAGTAGAATATTCGGGGGTATTTGTAGCCAGATGCTACATAAAAAGCACAAGAATGCGTGTAAAAATGAGGTGAAAACCTTATATAAAAGACACGCATCAATAACCTCCCGGATTTTTAGATAGCAAGTTTCAAAACCACGTTTATAAATTAGACAAAGCTTTATATGGTTTGAAACAAGCTCCAAGGGCATGGTATGACAGATTATCCAAGTTTCTATTACAAAATAATTTTATAAGAGGATCTATCGATAAAACCTTGTTCCTAAAATCCGAGGGTTCTAATTTACTTGTTGTGCAAATTAATATAGACGATATTATATTCGGTTCTACTAATGAAAAATTGTGCAAGTATTTTTCAGATCTAATGACTTCTGAGTTTGAAATGAGCATGATGGGAGAATTGGAGTACTTTCTAGGTTTACAAATTCAGCAAACAAAGGATGGTATAAAGATTCACCAACATAAATATATCAAGGAACTGATTCGAAAATTAGGTATGGAAAATGCAAAATCTTACGACACACCTATGGTACCTGAAAAGAAGATAACTATAGACGAACATGGTAAGTGTGTCGATGAGACAACATATCGAGGTATGATCGGTTTACTTTTATATTTAACTGCAAGTCGTCCTGATATAATGTATAGTGTATGTGTCTGTGCGCGATATCAATCGTGTCCTAAAGAGTCACATATGGTTGCAGTTAAACGTATCTTGAGATATTTAATTGGTACATCTAATTTGTACTTATGGTATCCACTTGAGTGTAATTTCGATCTAGTAGGGTATTCAGATGCAGATTATGCAGGATGCTCTTTAGATAGGAAAAGCACTTCTGGGTTTGCAACGTTTGTTGGACCTTGTATTATCACATGGGGATCAAAGAAACAAAATTCAGTTGCAATGTCTACTGCTGAAGCCGAGTATGTATCTGCAGGACTGGTATGTTCTCAATTACTTTGGTTAAAGCAACAACTATGTGATTATGGTATAAATGTAGGTCGTATGCCTATTATGTGTGACAAGACGAGTGCTATAGTAATTTCTAAGAACCCTGCCCAGCACTCGAGGACCAAACATATAGATATTCGACACCATTTTCTACGAGATCATGTAGAGAAAGGCAATATTTCACTTGAATTTTGTAGTACCGAAAGGCAATGGGCTGATATCTTGACTAAGTCGTTAGCTAGAAAACAGCTTTGAGTTATTGAGACTAGAGATTGGTTTAATTAGTGATAATTAAATCCGTCATAATTATGTCTGGGAACCTGAATGACTGGCTAGGAAGATGAGATTGTACGATTGTGTCCGTATATTTTTGTTTCAAGTTTAATTATGTTAAATAATGTTTATTTTACGTGTTATATCTTGCTTATGTGTATGGTAATATTTAATATTCTGTATAATCACATATTCTTACAAAATTCGACAAAATCTACAATAAAATGTCTAAATATAATAAAGATATTTCTATCTTATTATATTCCTACACAAATCTCTATCCTTGCCATATCTTGTAACCACCTCTTACAATCCTGCCTAAACACAAACTAGAGGATTCTTATCTTATTCTTATCATATAAGAAATAGGAGATAATACCAAAAACAAAAAAAAAAAACAAAAAAAGGAAAAGTGCCGGAAAAAAAAAGCACGAAAAAAAGGGAGAAAGTGCCGAAAAAAAAAAAAAAGCACGAAAAAAAAAGGAAAGTGCGAGAAAAAAAAATATAAAATAAGGAAATTGGTATTATTTTCTATCTTTAAGAATTCTATTGATACCAAAACACAAACTCCTTATGCTATTTAAACCCTTTTAATCTCTCCATAATTCTCATCAATTTAATCATCTTCTTCCCTAATACTTTTTCAAAAACCTTCAAGATTAATAATGGCAAATCAACCTACAACCCGTTTTCAATCCAAGAAACCTGTTGTTGTTAGAAAGAAGGTAACCCAATCACCGCCGAGAACCACCCGCTCCGTCACGCCACCCGAGAACCCTCGGTCCCCCCGGTCCGCCGACCTACCCGACAACAACAAGAAGAGACGGAAATTGGTTAAGGGTAAGGGAAAGTTGGTTTCGGAAATTGAGGTAAGTTCGAAAACTGAGAACTATATACTTCAAGATGGTTCTTCACGTATTCTTTACGCACAGCATATGGATGATTACACTAACAATGGACTGAATAATCTTCGATTAACTCAAGTAGAACGAAGGAATATCAATCAAGTTGCTCAATACCGCATTCATGCTGGACGAGTATATTCGGTTGATTGGTTAAAGCAATATAAAGCACTTGGGTTTTTCATGAATTTTCTCAAAGATCAAGGTTGGGAAAACAGTGTTGCTGTAAGTGGTCCAGTCTTTCCTATTGAGATATATCAATTTTATGCTACTGTTCAATTTAAGGAAGGAAATTTATTTGTTGTGGTTAATGAGACATCTATACGTGTCTCAACTGGTGATTTCTGCGACTTGGCTCGAGTTCCTAGAGGAGGAATCGAAATTAATCCAAGCGTAGAATGGGGATGTATGTCGCCTGATGAGAAGTTAGTAGTGAAACGGTATTTCAAACAAGATGCGACTTCGTCTGAAACTATTTTAACAACTAAATTGTCGCCATCTTTGAGGTTCTTTTTTAACTTTCTTTGGACTACCATTGTTCCTCGAAAAGAAGGTAGAGATAAATTCGGGGTTTATGAGATTATTATTATGAAGACTTGGCTTGAAGGAGAAAAGGTTAGTCTACCTATGCTTGTGTTTCATAAAATTATACAAGCTAGTGTAACGGCTAAGATGGATGATTTAGCTTCTACTTTAAGTTTGCCTTATGGAAATTGGATCTCTCGAATTTTAGAGAAGAAAGGAGTTATTGGGATGCATAGTTATGGAGTTATAACAAATGACGAGATGAGCGATCTTTACTTATCTTTATGAAGCTCGTTATTAATGGCCCGGAATTGTCTTTTGAAACAAAAGGAGAAAAAGGAGAAAAAGGAGGAAAAAGCAATGTGAGTCTTGAGATGTTGGATTCTAAGATAGAATCTAATTTTACTTCTATTCTTGGAAGGATTAATGAGCAAGACAAGAAATTATGTGAGTTTTTTGATCTTATTACAAAGGAAAAGAGAGTTGATACTAGTGGACCAAGTAGTATTAGCCCGGCTCATCTAAACACCGTGTTGTCACGGTTTGACACAAAAGTCGACAATGCTCTTAAGGCCGCCGTGCGAACACACTCTGAGTCTACTCTTATGAGGGAAGGTTTGGATAGTTTGGTTAAGTTTGATGATGAGCTATTACAATCTGGAAAGGAGATGAGGTCTGAGATGCATACGATATATGAAGCAATTAAAGCTATGACTTTGAGGATTGGTAATTTTGATACTCGATTGACTGCTCAAGCTGCACTCCTAGACCATTGTCACACGCGACTCGAGGACTTGGAATTTCGGACCCGTCCGAGGTCACAACCGCCGAGCCCACACTACCCGTGACCACCTCGCCACACCCATCCAACCTAGCCTTATCTTTTTACTTCCTTTGCTCACAATAAAAATCCATTTTTATGGATATTAGCTTTTCAATTCAGTATTTTATTCCTTGTGTGATTGCAGGTTTATAATATTATTATGCTAATTAAGAACTAGATTGCATTTAATATAATATGTTTTTCATGATTAATTCTTGTCTCATAATATATTATTCTAGTTGTTTTATGTTTGTTCTCATCTTTTCAATGATGCCAAGAGGGGGAATTGTTTTTATGATTTGCGACCGTCTCAAGTTAATTCTCTCAAGGCGTTCTATAGTTATAGCTTTGAAAAGATTATTAGTTTATGCGCTCAACTGTTCTATAATTTGGGAAGTATTATGTTGAGGGGGAACTAGACTTAGACACAAATCATAGGAGACTTGTCATCATCAAAAAGGGGAAATTTGTTGGACCTTTAGTCCTAATTAGTTGTTTTGATAATGACAGTAATGATTTATATGTGGACTTAATATTATAAACATATGCGTGTAATTGTGTGCTTAAGTCTTAATTTAGAAAAGAACAATTACGATGACGCAAGCTTGAAGTTTGGACCAAGGAGGTACGATATCAAAGACACTTGATCGTTGTATTCAAGCAAGATCAAGATCAGAAATTAACCACGAGACTCAAGATGAGAGACTTGTGAAGAGGCGATTCGTTTACTGAAGATCTACTGAAGACTAGATAGTATAGGTCGTCATCCGGTAATGGTTTTAGTTTGTTTGATTTAAAGGTTAGTGAAGTTATGACCTCATAGCCATAACTTCACTGCTAGACAAAAATGATGCGTTAATTTTTGGAAATATATTTTTAATGTTTTATAAGAATAAGAGAGTATTTATTTAATTGGAATTATTTAATGAGAATTTAAGTTGAATAAACTATTGGTTTGTAACACGAAATTTATGTCGTCATGCAACCTAGGGTTTCAACTAAATTCTATCTCGATTTGTTGTGGGCTATGGAGGCCGAATGGACCGAATGGAAACCCTAGGGGCCGAAACCCTAGAGGACGAATTCTCCACCTCCTTGCCTCCTACTTGTTCGTCAAGTCATTTAGGGTTTCACACCTTCCAGAATATTTTTAAACCCTAATTCCCTACAACTATAAATACCTCTCTTCATTCAACATTTATTAGTGACACACATATACACTTTCAAAGAGAAAAATATTTAAGCAAAATTTATTTGAGCCTTAATTCTTATTTTACAATTTGCTTATACAAAAATTGCGCATCATATTTGTCAATCACTCAAAGAGAAATCGTTATAGGATACTAAGTACACAAAGATATTATACTCACTCGCATAACGTGAGATTAGTATTTATCGATGTACTTTTCTTATTAACGTAAGAGCAACCTAGAGTACTTAGCGATACTCAATCTGAGTTATAATCATATAGTTGATTATACGAGTGGATTGATAATTTTTGTAATCCGGAGAAAGGTACTAAATTTTTTTTTTTCTTTTTTTTGAGAAAAGATCATTATCATTAATAAAAAGTCATACGACATCTACAACATATGCCAAGCTCAATCGGATACAAATCGATTACAACCACTTCAAAAATCCTGTGTGTCTCTCTTTCTCTCTTTCTTTATTTTTGTTATTTCGATTTTGCATTTATTATTAGTAATTTAATTAGTTGATTTTAATCAATAAAATCAAATAATTATTTTACATCATATAGATCGAAAAAGTGGGCATCGTTTTTAATACTCAATTCACCCTCCCCCCCCTTTCGTATTCGATCAATAGACTCCTCAGGTGCTACCAACCTTCTCTTTCCGACCTTCCCTCCAACCTTCTCCCTTCGCCCTCTCACAACTAATTAAATTAATATATATCGGGTGAGGTCAGAAGACAAGTCGAAGAAGCAAAATAAACGATATTTTAATCGGTTATGAGAGGAGAAGGTAGAAGAGAAGGTCGGAAGGAGAAGGTAAATAGTATTTCTCTTTTATTTATTCTTGAAGAACAAAATCTAGATCTAACTGCCACTACTCCTACTCCGTTTTGCTGTTGCGTACTCTGGCCAAAACCACACAAAAACCAGCTCCCCCTTTTCTCCTGCTTAAGTCTCCTTTTGTATTCAAGATTTCTAGTTCATATACATATGGGCCAAGTGGGATTGTTATAATTAATTGGCATGAAGCCCACGTGAGACAACGAGTGCTAGCCTTCGGTCTTGACTCATTTATTCGGCTTTGTTACTCGGTTTTTTTCGACACGGTACCTATTGGATAAAATGTAAGGGAGTAATACCAAAATTCCAACAAATAATATAAATCGACATAAATTAACATAAAACTAATAATATTCTATTTTATTCAAGTAAGAGTGAATAATTGTTAGTTAGGTTACTAATTTGACAAAATAAGAGATAAAATGTGAGGTAAAACATGAGTAAAATAGAGCGTTATTATTAGAGTTGAGAAATGAAGGAAAAATCTGAAAAAGGAGCTTATATACCAAGGCCCAACAACATGGAGCCCACACGCTTAAAACAGGGTCTGAGACGGGCCACTCGGTCGGGTGCTCGGTGACACTCGGTCGAGTGCACCAGCCACTTGGGCGAGTGGCTCACAAGCAAGAGCTGGTAAATTGCCCGGAGGGCACTCGGTCGAGTACTCAGTTGTACTTGGCATAGTGCACTACTAGAAAATACGGGGTATTACAGTCTTCCCCTTTTAAAACGAATTTCGTCCCCAAAGTTCACACCCGTCCCTCCACGGTACCTCTAACGCTCCTCCCTATGTCCCAACAACATTCCTATGGAAAGGTCTCCAACACACATAGCACTAACGCAATGGACACAATTAAACTCCACGCGACTCACACTATCGCAACCCTCTACCTATCAGGCTTCAAAACACCTACTACTAATCCACTAATCCAACACCGACTACCAAGCATTACAACAAGCATCACGTCCCACCTATCATCGTCATTATGCGTCCCACAATACCAACACCCGAATACTAATGACATTCACCAAACAAAGAAGTCTACCTAAATGAAATGTTACGTTCTCCCCTCCATAAAAAGAACTTCGTCCCCGAAATTCGGTCACGCTCAACCCAACAAGGCCCGTTTTCACTAAAAACCCTCAATACAATCACAATTATACACAACTACATCCTTACTTTATGATTTCATTCCTTCCAGATAAGTAGTACCACAAGTACTCCAAATAAGTAATACCGCAAGCGCCACCAATACTTTTAATGATATCAACACTCAAGTATATTCTCGATTCTACGACTAAGTTCCATCATGTTTTGTGCTTAATAATACCTCAATAACACAATCATACAACGAAGTATGCCACAAAATGTCCACTCCATACTATATTTTTAGCTACTTCTGTTCATTAACTCAATCCCGTCCCACCGATAGCCGGTTATCGCTTACTATAAACATCGATAGCTATTCCCACATGAAATATCCTCTATAACAATTGACATACTCCCAATCCTTCCTCTCACCACATAAGGTTCACGGCAAAATCCTCCGCCTAATCCACTCAATGATATTCTCCGCGCTTCACACATCTACCCACACTACACAACATGAGACCCAAGATTCTTGTACGCAAAAGAGGTCCTCCAAGGTTCCTTTTTATCACTACCGAACTCGCATGTACACCATCATGACACGCATTCTAAACACGCTACTTCTACTATCCCAACAAAAGTTATGGCCCACATGTAGCTTCTAGCTCAAAACAACACATATTCCGCTAACTACTTGTCATTCCAAGTCTATGAAGGACTCATGCAGGTCAAGCTCGTAAGTGCTACAACCACTATGCCTTATCAACAATCATCTATGAAAATATATCCATACAACAATCGTAGTTAACATTTTCAAATCCATCATGTATATTCTACCCTTTTATCCATAAGCAGGAAATCACGGGAAGCAAACAATAGTACTGAAAACACAATATCAATTCGTATGACAATAATAGAATGAACATAATATTTCAAAATTCGTTTCACAACCATTCCGTCTCCTCCGCCACAACCGATGACGGTAAACACCGTCACCAACAACCGCACCGCAGTGCAAAACATGACAGCCACATCGGCCACCATCACCCTCTATCAAGTCTCGTGAACACAGTCTCAGCACAACATTATTCATAAAGAATAACAACAATATCACAACTCAAACAGGCAACTGACAACTAAACCACGATTCATAACATGAATACTTCACAGGGTAATTAAAAGACAACTTTGCAAACAACATCCATACTGCCACTTTTAGGGTCGGAGTCTCATACAACTACTTCACGTGATGTAAATATGTACGCAAATTAGACGTTTATACTATCACTAATGGAAAAAGCCCCTATTTCGTCGGTTGTAAAAGACCTTTTGCATCGGTTTTGGACTGACGTATATCGAGGGATTGTATTTGCTCATGCGTCAGTTGTGGAACCGACGCAAAAAGGTCAACATTTCCGTCAGTTGTGTTGTAAAAACCGACGCAAAAAAAACACCATTTGCGTCAGTAGTGTTTTAAAAACTGACGCAATTGTATGTACAGCCGACGCAAATGCTTCACCATTTGCATCAGTTCTTTATAGAACCGATGTATTTTCTTTATTTTTGCGTCATTTGTTATCATAACTGATGCAATTGATATTTTGTATTAGGGTCAATTTATTTTTCTCATTTGTCTTATTTCTTTCAAGAACCGACGTAATTTATTAATGCTTTTTTTATATAAAAATTTGCTGCCGAAATTACATAAAACTCACAATCCGAATACCAAAACTTAAAAACCTGTAACAAACAATCCAACCAACCACTAATACATCACTTGTAAAATAATATTACATCTTATTCAACCCAACAATGTTCCAAATACAATCCAAAGTACAAATAATCCCATAAACGTCTTAGTTAATAAGCTAATCTATACTAAATGTTCTCTAAACATCTAGTAAACTTACATAAAACTATATATCAATCCAAAATCGATGCCACTAACCTAACACAACTCAACGTCTCAACCGGACATACTTAAGTCAATAGTGCTCGATCAGAGTAGTAGAAGAATACAAAGATCACATGGCAACCCAGTCTGCTCCAATCAATGAACAAGCGAGAAGATAGCGAACAATACCCTGCAGCAATAACAAAACTTCATAGTACAACCATAATAAGTTCATATCGCAGTTTGTAACTCATTTTAGCCATTATACCCAATGCAAGACTTCATCCTATAAATTTTTTTCACAAATAAGTTTTATCGAGTGCATGAACAGCAGGCCCTAGAGATTTTTGAGAGAGTACTTTTCTCTTATAATCCATAAAATTTATCTATAAGTAGAAATGTGGTGAATTTGTTTGATTGGCCCCAAAAAATAGAGAACGTAGTGAACTACATTGGTAAAGTTCTTTATCTATTCCTCAAAATTGAACCTCCTTCTCTTCATTAAGTGTTCTGTAACAAATCACTACTTTTTCTTTTGCATTAGAATCGATTTTACAGCAGTTTTCATCGACATTGTCTCCCTTATTTGTTAATAAAAAGAGCAGGCAAACCTGATCACACCAAAAACATTTTAGAAAGAAGAATAACAACTTACTCCATTCATCTGAAACATCTTTTTGTATTGCTTTCTTAGAGCATTCTTGGGCTTCGTTTAAACCTATGACATCACAAGGGTTGCATTAGTGAAATACTTGGAAACACGGAATTTAATTCAAAGGCTCCTTTGTACATGATTTTGCCGTAGATTGCAAAATAACTAAACTCTTACACGACAAGAGCTGGTAATGTTTGTGATACGACTCATTTAGTCATAGTTATTTGGAGCAAATTAGTATGGTTTTGACGGTTTGAAGTAGTGTTATGGAGTTAGTTGCAGGTTATTTGTTAGTGAGCTTTGGTTAGCTATTGGACCGGTTTTACAAGTTTAGAACGGAGTCCAAGTCCGAGGAGAGATAGACCCGGATACCTATGGAGATACATGAGACGTGTGCGCTTAAGGTGCGCTAATTGAGCGCGCATAAATCAAAAGAAAAGGGCAGCGGCAGCACCTATTGCGTGACCTGCGTTCAACCTGCATTCGAGCAAGGCGCGAACTGTGCGCGACCAAGGCGCGACTGAAGCGCGTGCTGCTGTGTCTGCGTCCAGCTTTGCGTCCAATTAAATTCTCGTGTTTTGTTTTCTTATTTGACTCGGTTTGTTCCGATGAATTTTATTATTATTATTATTATTTTTAGTACTTTATTTCCTACTTTAATTATTTACCTTATTACTTATTATTTTAGTTTTAGAAAAGATTGACACAACTTTTAGAGACAAAAAACCCTATTATTGTTATTGGCAGACGATGTGTAACTAATCTTTCATCTTGGATTCAAGCGATTGAAGCACTTTAATGCGGTTGTGAGTTTGAATGTTTTAATTTCTCTTCTTGATTATTGTGAATTGCTTAGCTCTTAATTATAAGAATGTTGATTGATAATTACTAGGTGCGCAACTAGTAGTCGATTTCTTCATTCTATTATTAGTATTGTTAATTGAATAGGATTTATTGATTAACTTTACACTAGTAACATCTAAGAATTAGTATTGAACGGGATAGGTTGATATTAGTACTTAGAAGCGATTCACATAAATATCTAAAGTGCAACTGGATTGTATGCATTATTTATTCTCTATCGAGTTCTCTATTTTATATTGCTGCTGTTGAATTAAATCTTGAACTGGATTGTTAAGGTTGTTTAACAGTTAGGGTTGATTAAGAACGGGATTCGTTTTAATTAACCATTCGTAAGGAGAATTGGAATTTGTCATTCACGATAGAGTAATCAAGATTAGTAATTGAAACCGTCTTACTGTGATCAATTGTTATTGAGTGTGGATATATGCTTGGCTCTAAGACCCTTTTAAATCATTTGATACACCGAAAGTCATTAGTTTTATTACTCAATTTGCATTAGTTATTAATCTTAGTTTACTAGAAAATCAACTCAAACCTCCCCCCTTTTGTTACTACGATCTTTAATTACATTAAAGACCGACTTTTCCTACATTATAATTTGCATAAATTGTTAATCTGATTCCCTTGGGTTCGACCCTTATTTCCGCTTACTACTGTTTTAGTAGTTTAGTAAGTAAGTGATTATAAATTTACATTTGATAGGCATACGACTTTAGCCTGTCAAATTTTGGCGCCGTTGCCGGGGAATTGGCATTAATTATTTTTGTGTTGTAGTGTAGGTTTATGCATAATACTCGTATTTCTAACCTGAACCTCGAGCCTTTCGATCCAGAGATTGAGCATACTCTTTTCAGGTTACGAAAGAACAAACGAGGTGCAATAGTAGCTGTTCCTGAAGGCAGCGAGTTCTACGATCTACATTCAGACTCTGAATATTCTGAAATTTCTGAACAACCCGAACCTTTGAATATGGCTAGAGAGACCCGCACTCTAAGGGAGCTCACAGCTCCAAATCTTAACGTTCAACCATTGTGCATCACTTTTCCATCATTGGATGATGGAGTCACTTTTGAACTGAAATCTGGTTTGATACATCAATTACCAAGTTTCAGTGGTATGAGCATTGAGGATCCGAATAAGCATCTTTCATACTTCCATATTGTGTGCACTGGTATGAAGCCACCAGTTATTACTGACGAGCAATTGAAATTGAGAGCATTTCCTTTCACCTTGAAGGACAATGCGAGAGACTGGTTAAACTATCTCCCTCTGGGAAGTATCACTACTTGGGTTGGTATGAAGAAGGCGTTCTTGGAGAAATATTTTCCTCCTTCTCGATCATCTCAGCTGAAAAGAGCCATCACTAATGTTGATACGTGCCTAATGTATAGTCTTTTTAGCCTATTTCAGCACGTATTTCTATGCATTTTTATACTGTTTTTGTGGTATTTTGCCCCGAATTGGCTACTTTGGTGCGTTTTGTCCTTTTTATAGGAATGAACGCGAAAGTAGTGGAATCGTACCCTTTTTCGTCCTTTTTGCATGCATTTAGAGGAGACGGGATTGTTCCAGTGAGATATCTGCATTTGGAAGCGTCGTGGCACGCATTACGAGGCATTTGGTGGCGGACTTGAGCTGAATTGAAGATGAAGCACTCGATCGAGCAGTTTTTCCACTCGATCGAGTGGTTTCTACACCCCAAGTTGGTCGAACTACTCGATCCTTAAGTTGCAGAAAGACAATTCACTCGATCGAGTAACTATCTGGTCGATCGAGTGGATTTTGCTGAAGAGTTGGTCGATTGAGTGGTTTTAATCCACTCGATCGAGTGGTTTCGTTAGTTTTAGGCCTTAATCAGCCCGTGTGTTAATTATTTCGCTAAACTTTGTTTGCTTTTCTATTTAAACCTACGTTAACTAGGTTAAGAACATCTTTTATCTAGCTTTTCATCGATAAAAACTTTCTCTTTGTAAACCTTAGTACGTGGCTTCATTCTACTCTCTTTTGTTACTTTATTTCGGGATTGCTTTCACTTGGAATTTGTGTTCTTTACGCCCTAATCGCATTGATTGTAATTCCTTATCTTCCTTTAAAAATAATTGATCTTTTATTGCTTTAATTCTTCGCTTCCGTTACAATTAGTTTACGCCTAATTTCTTTTATGCAATTTATCGTTTATTTTATAATGTTTCTTCTTTGGGAAATTGTTTCTTTGTTAGTTTAATTAGCGTTATGAGTAGCTAAACCCGCTTCATGTTGGGATTAGGGGATCTGCGGTAGAAATGTGACGATGTAGAAAATGAATTAGACGAATTAATTACGAGACTCTGTCACTATAGCAATTTAATTGTATTTATTCGACTTAGTTGAGTGCACGCTTCTATATCACCCTTTAATCTGGCTAAAATTAATCCTGGATCGAAAGATTGGACTAAATAGGCCTGCTATAAACAGTAGACTACCCTAATGAGGATGAAAGTTAAGTTAGTGGTAATTTAGGATACAAAGTGGACCGAAAGGACCTTTCAGCATCCGTCTCACATTAGTTCGTCTGAATCATTTACAGCTGAGTCACTGGACTACCGTAGTGAACCGAAATCTCGACATGTCCCTTCTCTCTTGATAGTTTAAACCTTTTATCTTGTCTTAATGCTCTTCACTTTTATTTCTCCTTTCCTTTAATCTCGTAGTTTAGAAATCAATTCAACCAAACCCCCCAATTGTTAATTTAGGACTAGAATTAGACAGCTGATAATTACATTACCTCCCTGTGGATTCGATACTCGACTGCCTCTACTACATTTTAGTTGAGACCGTTAGGTTTTATCTTTGATAGGGTTGCGATAGCCGTGTCAAATTTTGGCGCCGTTGCCGGGGAGGCAATTGTTTACATTATGAGTTGTTTCATTTTTAGTCTTTCTTAGTTTAAGGGACAACCGTTCCTTAAACTTTTCTTATATTCTTTTTGTAGTTTCTTCTTATGCGCAGGTCACAGGGTGGTGAACTAGTACCGTTCAATCCTGAGATTGAGAAATCCTTACGCGAGTTGAGACGATGACAAAGGGTATTGCCGACAGAGGAAGAGCTGAGTACTCTGTCAAATTACTTTGAGAACGAGCTATTTGAGGAGAATCCACATTCTTCTCCTGTTTCCACTTCTTCAGCCGAAACCGTCACATCTCCGGATTTTCCATTATGTCCGAAGAAGCAACCATTGCCGATCCTCGAAACCGACAATCTGCGAATCTCTATATGGGATTTGTACTACCGGGGAGGCAATAAAATTGAACAGAAGCCTTCTTATATCAACTTAGTTGAAAGGAACCGATTCGGGAGTCAAAATGAAGATGCGGCTAAGCACATGGAGACCTTTATAGATTATTGCTGCTCCATACCCCCACCAACTGGCGTGACCCTGGATCAGATAAAAGAAACTATGTTTATTTTCTCACTCCGTAATTCTGCAAGGGAGTGGTATAGGGATCTGGACCGGGAAGCTCATGGGGTAACTGACTGGAATTCTCTAGCTTTAGCATTTTACAAGAAGTACTTTTCCGCCTCGAAGACTATTGCCATTAGAGCTCAGATCACGAGCATTAAACAAGGGTCTGATGAGAACTTTCATGAAGCATGGGTCCATTTCAAGAAGCTGGTGCGAACCATTCCGCACCATGGATTCGAAAAATGGAGCCTTTGCAATCAATTCTATAATGGGTTGTACGACGATCAGAGAGCTATTTTGGATACTGCAGCCAATGGCCGATTTGCTGAGAACATGGGAGAGACTAAGGGGTGGAAGATCATTGATGATTTGGCCACCCATAAGGTGAATATGGGAACTCCGGAGGCAATCAAAGAAGAGTCGCTGAATCTTCTTCTCGTAGTCGCACTAGAAGCTCTTCTTGCGAGATTTGACAAATATGAGTTGGGAGGAGGTTCCAAAGGGGGGATGTATCAGGTGAATGCTGTGTCAGACGGTCCTTTCGTCTGTAGAAGATATGGAGGGGAGGGACATGTCTTAGATCATTGTCCCAACTCTTATGAGTCTTGTGCTGCCTTTCAACATTACAGGCAGAACAACACTTATTACGAGGCGAACGTCCATCCCAATTTGAGGTGGAGTAGTCAGAATGTGCTCAATCCCACTTTGCTCCTCCGAATCGGCGAGCAAAGTATATTCCTCCACACAAGAATCAACAAGGCTTTCAGAAGCCTCCTTCTTTCAATCCTCCTAACCATGGTGCATCATCTTCCGGTGGGGTGAATGAAATAGGAGAGATAAAGTCTATGTTGCAATCCATTACAAAGCAGTTGTAGCTGAGTGATCAACAAAATCAACAAAAGGACGCGTCTATTAAGGCACTTGAAACCCAAGTTGCCCAACTAGCCGCGAATCAATCCACAAGAAAGCAGGGTCATTTACTCACTCAAAATGAGAAGAATCCAAATGAGACGGTACATCTGATAGAATTGAGAAGCGGTCTTTCTTATGAAGGACCGGAAGTGTCGAAATCAGACCCGAGGAAATCTAAGACTGATGGTGAACAGTGTTCTGTCGAGAAAAAAGGGCTCACGACAAAGCAGTTGCTCGATCGACTGAAATCTGGTGTTCGATCGAGTAGAACTGAAGATGAAAGTCCTCGATCGAGTGGTTTTTCCACTCGATCGAGTGAACAAGACGAACAGGTTGGTCGATCGAGTAGTTTATCTACTCGATCGAGTGAAGCAGAAAGTGGAGTTGGTCGATCGAGTGGAAATTGTACTCGATCGACTGACATTGATGAAGAAACTGCTCGATCGAGTGGGCAAATTGGTCGATCGAGTAGTATTGATGACGGGAAGCTTATTCGAGAGACTGCTAGTGCTCGTTTAAGTGAGATATCACCGGAAAGACCTCGTTCGAGAGGTAAGAAGCGTCCAAAGGATACAGAACTTGCACCGGAAGATACATTGGAAGCGAGAAACAAGGGACTCGAGATACCTATCACGGTTCCTTTTCCGAGGCGGCTGCAGAATACGAAAGCTAATCAACAATTCGGCAAATTTGTCGAACTTGTGAAGAGCTTGGAAGTCACTGTGCCGTTCACTGAATTGCTGAAAAAGGTACCCTCTTATTTAAAGTTTATGAAAGAAATTTTAGCGCGTAAGAGGACTATTAATGATAGTGAGACCGTAGCTTTGACTGAGGTGGGGTCAGCCCTATTTCAAAACAAGTTACCCCCTAAGCAATCAGACCCGGGTAGTTTTTCAATTCCGTGTCATATCGGTATGCATTTGATTGATAACGCGCTATGCGATTTAGGCGCTAGCGTGAGTGTCTTACCGTTATCTCTGGCTAAGAGATTTGGTTTGACAAAGCTAAGTTGTACCAACATGACTGTCCAGATGGCCGACCGTAGTTTATCACGGCCACTAGGTGTAGTAGAAGACGTACATGTTCAGATCGGGAAGTTCTTTATTCCCGTCGACTTCGTTGTCTTAGACATCCCCGAAGATGCACACACCCCTATAATTTTAGGGAGACCATTTTTGTCTACTGCCCGTGCAGTTATAGACGTCGGGGGGAAGACTTTGACCTTTCAGGTAGGGGACGAGGAGCTGATTTTTCATCAGTCCAAGTCCCGGAGAGCTCCCATGCAAGCCCAGCCTTGCAATGCTCTTTCTTCCATTAGTCCTATTGTTGACACTCCAGATGAAAATTTGGAGAATTGTGCTGCTATTGTTAACCCTCCGCCTCAGATTGAGAGCAAAAAGGAGGAAAGTTCGTCTGTTTTCCTTACTGTAGGTACACATGAAAGCAATGAAGGAGTTGTCAAGGGACTTGGTGTAATCAAAGTCGATCAAATTGTAAATAAGGATGCTAAAGACGGTGATAGAGGAGCAAGGACGAGGAAAGCTCACGCTTACGTGGATGTGAACTACTCCCCTCCTACCATTTCAAGTGATAATTCATGCTCATGGAAGTTGAAGAGGACAGTCAATGTTGTTGAGGTGACGTCCTCCAGTCAGGAGCCCACAAAGGGGCTACTGAAATTTGTTGGGAATTAAACGGGGAAATGCCCCGTGTAACACTTTGTAATAGATAATTTTTGAATTTCTTTTGAATTTGTTTTATTGCGTTTTAATTAGGACAATTAGTTTTAGACAGTTTTTAGCATAGACGTAAGACTATAGACTGTTCTTATGCGTTATTGGTACATTGGAAAATTCTTGCGTGTGTTTTTATGCAGGTTTGGGGAAGTTTCACGCATTCCAAGGAAGAAAAGACGAAAATTCAAGAGCTTACGCGAGAAAAGTCCTCGATCGAGTACTTTTTGTACTCGATCGAGTGAAAAGTTGGTCGACCGAGTGCTTTTTCCAGTCGATCGAGTAAAGCAATAAATGGGATTGGTCGATCGAGTAGAATTTCACTCGACCAAGCAGCTGGACCATCAAAGTACTCGATCGAGTGGTTTAGAACCACTCGATCGAGTGAAATGAACAGTGTACAGGGATTTTTTCGCCTTAAACTCTTATGTTCTTGTTCTAACTCTCATTTCATCCTAATTTTCGTCTAACAAAACCCTAATTGCGATTTAAACTCCCCCAAATCCCCATTTTCTTGCCCAAATCACCAAATCCGCTTCCTACATTTCATTGTTTGCATACTAATCTTCAAAAGCCCCTTATTTTCCCCTTCATTTGTGTTGTTTATCTAGGTTTTAAAAGGGTTTTCGGGTTTGCGGGTTTTTCGACTGAAAATTCGCCATTGTTGCTTGTTTATTTGAGATTAATTGCAATTGTAGGATCACTCTCATCAGGTAAGCATTTCTTTTACCTTCTTTGTATTTTGATTTCGTTTAATTGGAATTTTATGAGGTAAAAATTGATTTAGGGTTTGAATATCCATGTTTAGTCGAATTTTTTCGACTTGTTTGTGTTTGTATGCCTTTAATTAGCTTGCTTGATGATCATGATCCCCCTTCCTCGCTGTTTTGCATGCTTAGTTCGATTTTTACATGGATTTTTGCGATTTGGGTCTTTGGACTTTGTCGATTTTTTTTCGATTTGTCAATTGGTGAATGTTTGCTTGTATTCGGTCTCAATTAGCTTCTTTGTCGCTTAATTGTTCTTTGTTTAGACTGCTATCACACCCTGTCGATGCCTAACATGTTTCCATTCAAATTTCGTGCAAAATTCTCGCGATTAGGGCTTTGCCTTAGTCGAATTTTTCGATTGTCGGACGTTATATGCTTCATTGCTTTAGTTAACCTCACTTTATTACTTATGTCTTTGCTTTGTTGTTAACTTGTTTTTCCGTCCCCTATCACCATTTGCATCTTTGTAGTTCAGAATTTACGAGGATCGTTGGGATTTGTATGCTGTAAAGTCGAATTTTCGACTAGTAATGGGGTTTACATGCTGTCACATGCTGGTTTTACTTGTTGTTTTACCCACGGTTAGCAGCTGTTTTTCTTATCACACCCCTTCCCTATATTTTCAGAATGGAGTCGAGTACTTTACCTTCTACCGGTACTACTTCCGGCCGTCCTTGGGTGAGTCGGTGGCCCTGCTTTGTTGCCACTACCACCTCCTTAGTCACCACTGACCCATTTTCCTTGTTTCGAGTGCGGGGACGGTTTTTACTCTAGTAAGCTCAGCTGCGAGCTCAGTTTAGGCTACCACTTCCTCTACGGTCACCACCACAGCTAGCACTGCTGCTAGTTCCTCTTCAGTGGTGACCACAGTAGCCACTACCTCTGCACCAGCTTCTACCTTTGCACCTGTGGCAGACTCGCCAGTTGCAACAACTGCCTTCACGGCTGCCTTGGTTCCTTACACCGTCCGAGAGCGGGCTGCTGCCTTGCATTCCAGAGGTCGGGGTCGTAGACAGTCTCGAGCTACGCCAGCTTCTGTCACTTCTACTCTCGCTCCTAGCACTTCTATAGCTGCCGCTTCTGCTTCTGCCTCTACTTCTGGCACCGTCACGGTCCGAGGTGACACTTCCCTCGACCCTCACCCGGACTACCCGCATGTATTATTCGTCAATGCTTTACACCGTACGAAATTTTATAACCTGCTTAAGTGTGTACATGTACCTTCCCGATTTTTGGATAAATCGGCACTAGAGAGACTCGGCATTTACGAGTCGGTTTGTGACTTATTACGGGTCACGGGGATGCCTGGCCGTACCTTTTTAGAGCTGAGCCTCGAGTTTCTCAGCTCTTTCACCTTCTCCCCTGATGCGCACAAGACTGACCCTGACAGCCTTTCAGTCTCCTTCCGGTTGTTTAACCGGACTTTTCCGATGCCATTAGCGGAGTTTGGTAGGTTACTTGACCTTTCCTCTACGGGCGTGACTGCTGCCCCGAGGAAGGTCTACCGTCATCTTTGGCGGTGTCTGGCCCAGACCACTTTTCAGGGGCGAAAGCTCCATCAGGTCCACGTTCTCCCCGTCCGTTGTTTCCTTAGACTGCTGGGGAGCTCTATTTTCGGCCGAAAGGAGCCAAACAACATGACCAACACCGAGCTCTCCATCCTGGGCGGTTATCTGAACGTCGATTGTGAGGGTCCTTTTACCTTCAACATAGCTCACTTGACCGCCCAGTACCTCCACGACCAGGGGCTAAAGGAGGCGGGAACCATTGCCTGCGGTGGCATAGCCACCATTCTTGCCCATCGCCTTTACCCCACCTGGCCACGTGACTTGCAGTACCTCACGGGAGAGAGGTTACTGAGTCTGGATGCCATGCTCTCTCAAAGACCGGCGACCCCAGGACCACCGACTTGGAAGATTGACGGCTCCTTGTCTGTTGACTTACCTTGTGACAGTCTCCCCCATCTAGAGCCCTTTCCCACTGTAGCAAAGGGCCACCATCTGCCACCACTGCCTGACCTTCACCTTCCCCTCCGACCACATTCACCTCCTGCTGCACCCGCCGCTAAGAAGCGGCGACTTGAGACTGGAGAGGGAGTCTACACCTTCAGGGAGTACCCAGCCTTCCACGGCTACTCTCGATCCGACCCCTACTCCCACTACTACTACCACTCCCACTCCACCTCCCACTGACCAGACTGAGCCGGTCTTCCCGGCTACTTTTAGACCACCTCCTCCCTTTGTAGCGCCCGCGGTCCCGGGACCAAGGGGGCGCGGTTCTGACTTATTGATTGAGCTTGCGGAGCGTCGGGCTCGTATGGAGAGGGACATGGCTCTTGCCTTACACCCTCTGTACGAGTACCACTTGCGGCGACACGGACCGATCCCGGAGGGTTGGCCACACCCTTCCTTCTTCCAAGACTACCAGTGAGGGGTACCCGGTTTACGACGAGGAGGAGGACGAGGACCCGAGGTGGCGGTGGAGAGAGCTCGGGAGGAGGAGCGGAAGAGGAGAGAGGAGGAGAAAGACCGGAGCACCGGTAGTGGCGGAGGAGCTCCGTGACAAAGAAGGGGACGACGACGAGTAGCTCTTGGTCTACTCACTTCCCCAGTTTTACGGTGGTTTGGGGAAGTTCGTATTTTGTATGTATCTTTCACTCTTTTATTTTGTCTCCATTATTTCTTTGTTTTTATTTTGTTGGTTGTATATTCCCGTTCCACTGTATATATCTGCTGGTGTATGCTGGAGGACAACGAGGGCGTTGTCCGTTTTGGTTTGGGGAGGGTATTGCATCCTTTTGAGTCTGCATCTGCATTGTTTTCGCATTCACGTTTACTTTTCAGCTTGCATTGTTCTTTATTTTCCATCAAAAATTTAAAAAAATGAGAAAATTTCAAAAAAAATCAAAAATTTTCAGGTTTATTTTTGCATATAGGTTGAGTCGGAACGGTAGATTTTCGTGATGATATTGCACTATAACTTGTCAATTTGCTTGAGCCTTGCACTTTTATTGATAGTTTTTAGCTTTGTCATACGCATAATCTACAAATTTCGGTTCAAATATAAGCTGACTGTTTAGACTCGACCTATAAATTGGCAAACTACTTAAAAATTCTGAGATATTAGAGCCCATAACTGGTGACACCCATGACCAGTTCATTAGAAATTTTGAGTAGTACTCCTTGCATAGCATGTTCATCTTATTTGCACATTTATGACATTCAATTTCTCGTCGAATGCACATATTCGGGTTCGTGGTTGGTGTCACATGCAGGGAGGGTCTTGCAAATTTTCCCTTTCCTTATATTTTTCAACCATTTAGCTCCACATTAGCCAAATTTGCCTTTTGACCCATTAGCTACATCCCAAACTAAGCCTGCCTAGTCAAGCTAGTTAGAATGTTCTTTTGTGGTACGTTTTTTCCATTGCAGTTTGGTCCGTATTTCTTGTTTCAAGGCTGGTGTATGTATAGAGGAAGGAGGAAAAAAAAAAAAAAAGAGGAGTATTGAAAAAGAAAAAAATAAGAAAGACGTGAGAAGAAAAAAAAAATGAAAAAAAGGAAGCTGGACGTGAATCAGAAAGGAGAAAGAAAGAAAAGAAAAGTTTGAAAAAAAAAGTTGTTTGTTTCAGTAAGTTATTTCAGACGGTGTTTGAAAAAGGAAAGTTTGTGACCGTCTGACTCCTCCGTTCTATCCCATTATTTTTGAGGAGATTGTGTTTTGAGTCTAGTGAGTTTTGTGCCAAATGAAGGGCACTTGTTCTTAGTTCTTCAGTCAGTTGAGATTCGGATGGTTTATTATGGTCCTGTTAGGAACTAGCTTGACGCTTTTACCTCCACATTTCCATAACATGTTTTGCCTTTCTCACCTGAACCTCACTATTCCCATATTATTTGCAAGCCCTCGGCTGTGACGGACATTATTGGTTGGAGTGTGTGCATTAGTACTTGAATTGTCTTTCATTTTTGTTGCATGCATGCTATGTAGGTCGCAGTTAGGTGAGTGACTGTCTTTTCTTCTCTCTTTTACATATAATATTCACCCTTTGCTTCATGAGAGAAGAGTGACCACGAAAGAGTCCGATTTTGTTGGTCTTGCAAGGTCGATAGGTCAGCTATATTTCTGAACAGCTTATAATTCATTTGCGTATTGACTGCTTAGCTTTAACTGTTAATTTTTCTTGCATTAAATTGGTTCCAGTAGACAAGTTAAGCTAGCTCTGAGTTATCATTTCCGTTCCATTAGTGTATAGTTTTGAGTTTACTCGAGGACGAGTAAATTTTTCTTGCATTAATTTGAACAAGAAGGCTGACACGTATAGGAGATTAACGCTGGAATTCTTATCCACCGTTGAGCAGGTGCCTAAGAGTGACCCCCCTAGCATTAAATTTCAGTTAATGAACAAAGAAACCGTCTTATCCTATCCTACTTTGAGGGAAATATTTGGTGTAGCCCCAAGAGCTGATATGGAGAGTTGGGCTGGGTGTTCTTGGGCAGCTACGAATGAGTTTTGGTATGCACTTACTCATCAGTGTAATGATGGTCACACTCAGAAAAGTTCTAGGATACCTCACCCGGCATTCCGCTTTATTCACCGTGTCCTTGTCATGACATTCTTGTGCCAAGGAGAACCCACTAATATCAACCGGAGTGAGATTAACATGTTGTGGGGTATGGGGCCGGAAGAAGTAGGTCGGCCAGATTGGGTGAGTGAATTTGTTCAAATGTGTGTTGATATTCGGAGTGTCAAAACTGGTAAGATTCCTATGGGAGGCATGGTGACTTTGCTTGCTATGCATTTGGGGTATGAGTTAGACCCACGAGATCGCGTCCGCGGGATCTCTTCTTTGACCATTGAGTCCATGTGGTGCCATATGCAGATGTTGGGTCGCATTGATTGTGAGGAGTTAGCCTATGCTTTGTTGTTAGGAACTGTTAAGAAGGAAGCTTACTTGAGACTACCTCGCCCGGAGGAATGCTGATTCCAGTGGGACCGCGTCACAGCGATCTTTTCATTCCCATGGACCCTCCGGAGCTGCTTGTTCTAGTCACCTCAAAAAAGAAGAGTAGTACTGGAGTTGCTAGTACAGATTTAGTGATGGCGGAAGCTGATGGTTCGGAGGAACCTGAGCATGATGACGAACAGGAGGGTCATGATGGTGAAGGTAGTGGTGGTACAGATGCGTTTGGTGATGTTGCTTGGAGGGACCATGTAGAGCTTGAGTTAGAGGAATTACAGAATGAGATTGAAAGTGTTCATGATGCGACCAGGGAGTGTTTGGCACTTCATCGTGCCATGAGTGACATGTTCACAGCTATGTACCCGAGTTCTTACACACCCCCTGAGGTTACCTTGTATGAGGAGTTGGCTAAGAGACGTCTTGACAGAGAGGCTCGTGCTAGAGCCCGACAGACCCGTCGCTTCGGGTCTCCTTCTTCCTAGCTAGTGGTATGCCTCTTCCCTTTTCTTTTGTGTTCCCGTACAACATTGGGGACAATGTTGAGTTCAAGCATGGGGAGGAGTATATTCACTATTGTACATATTTTAGTTCGTCACTTGTAATTTATTTTGCTTTGTTTAAAAAAACAAAAAAAAATGAAAAAAAAAATTGAAAAAAAATGAAAAAAAAAAACAAAAAGACAAGTACCCGGCTAGGTGAAAACCCGAAAGGGCGCCTAGGCAAAAATTGGAAAAGTGGCCGAGGACGGAGTGAAAACCCGAAAGGGCGCTCCGGGTAAAATGAAGAATTGAGATGCGTGCCACGAGAGTAGTGTGAGGAAAATAGCTAGAGTGAAAACCCGCAAGGGCGGGCGCTCTAGGCAAAATGAGAGATTTAGAAAAAAAAAAGGACAAAAAATCTATTTCACACTAATTTTGTGTCCTGTTTTTGGTGTGGCGTCATAAGAAGGGTGCTAAAGAAGGTCAGTCGGGTAGGACTAGTGGCTAAGGTGAGAAGAATCGCTGTGCTTCATTGTTGTTGTTTGCACTTTCTTTATGCGGTTGTTGGTTTTGTGCTAGTGAGTGGAGTAGAGGTGTCTAGGATTATACACATGCCTAGTTGGTTTTTGATGTGAGCCTTGTTAATTTTTGGTTAGGATGGACCGATAAGGGGCGTAGCATTATTTTCTATTGCTGTATTGTGGTGACTACCGTCACTAATTATTGTTACTTTGCTCTTTTGTATTTTGAGGATGTGGGTGTGTTACTCTTTGTTAGGCGGTGGAAATGATTACACTTTTTGAGGGTGCTTTGGAGGGCGTGAGAGGGAAGTGAGCATTCTTGTTATCGGTCATTTTTTCTACCATGTGCTGGGTTTGAGCGGGTGTTGTTATACTTTTTCATTGTGTCCTTTGGTTTTACATCGAGGACGAGTAAAAGTTCAAGCATGGGGAATTTGATACGACTCATTTAGTCATAGTTATTTGGAGCGAATTAGTATGGTTTTGACGGTTTGAAGTAGTGTTAGGGAGTTTAATTGCAGGTTATTTGTTAGTGAGCTTTGGTTAGCTATTGGACCGGTTTTACAAGTTTAGAACGAAGTCCAAATCCAAGGAGAGATAGGCCCGGATACCTATGGAGATACATGAGACGTGTGCGCTTAAGGTGCGCTAATTGAGCGCGCATAAATCAAAAGAAAAGGGCAACAGCAGCACCTATTGCGTGACCTGTGTTCAACCTCCATTCGAGCTGTGCGCGACCAAGGCGCGACTGAAGCGCGTGTTGCTGTGTCTGCGTCCAGCTTTGCGTCCAATTAAATTCTCGTGTTTTGTTTCCTTATTTGACTCGGTTTGTTCCGATAATTTTTTTTATTATTATTATTTTTAGTACTTTATTTCTTACTTTAATTATTTACCTTATTACTATATAACTTATTATTTTAGTTTTAGAAAAGATTGACACAACTTTTAGTGACAAAAAACCCTATTATTGTTATTGGCAGACGATGTGTAACTAATCTTTCATCTTGGATTCAAGCGATTGAAGCACTTTAATGCGGTTGTGAGTTTGAATGTTTTAAATTCTCTTCTTGATTATTGTGAATTGCTTATGTAACACCCCCATACTCCAAGTGCCTTACCAGGACCACCCAGGTATAAGGATGTTACCATCTCGGTTACCCGAGGCAATGATAATCAAATAAACAATAATGAAACAACGTTTAAATAGAAATACTTTAGTGAAAGGTTACAATCCAAAAACCAAACCAAAATACGAATACATGTCTCAAACCGACTGTCTAATCAGCTAACTGAAATGTTTATGAAAACTACTAAGCTACGGCGGAAGACTTCTATCATCAGACCGTGGCACATCCCAGCTATCCCAGTACTCAACTCATACATGCTCAATATCTGCTCACCATCCCCGAATGGATCACCGCAGGTTTTAAAACAATAAACCGGGGTCAGTACTATTCACACAATTATATACAACCAACAATTCAGTAATCAAGATAGCTCAAGCAGTCACACACAATCACCCACTCCAATCAATCTCCATCACCGACTGTCCACTGGACCAACCCTGCCAGTGGGAGACCGCAGCTGTACCCACCAAATCCCCGCTCATCATACCGAGCGATAACCCTGTCTCATTAATGTGCACATCCCCTTCCGTGGCGGGTTCCACGAAGGGCGAAACTAGGGCGTGAAGCCACTCCCGCAAGTGACTCCACTCAGCCGAGAACGCATCTCGAGAACCAGAGACAACAATCACAATCACAATCACAATACAATATCAACAACCGTCTGAATCAGTCAACGATCACTAACTACAGCACAATCACCACACATTATGTAAATACTACTGAGTAGGGAAACCCTACCTGGAAAGCAAAACAATCAGACGATCTCACAGCTGATATCAAAACGCTTCCTCTACGAATCCTCCTCCTAATATACAAGCACATAATCACTACCAATCGTACAAACAACAAAACCCCCAAATCCCCAAATTAGGGTTTAACCAACTTTAAAGAAACATTATAAAAACGGTATATAGGTCTTACCCTCGACGCAAGGATCACAACGGTATAAAGAAAGGTAGAATCCGACCTTCCAAGCTCCGGGATTTGCCAACAATGCGATTAAAGCGAATGACGTAGTTTGATTTCTCTTCTCAAAGTGATTAGGTTTTGAAAAGTGTTTTAAGAATAATGACGGAAGTATTATATACTCTAATCGCATTATTAACCAAAACCCGAGAAATCACCCCCCGTAAACCAGCTACTCGATCGATTAACTAAGGTACTCGATCGAGTGCCCCTTTACTCGATCGAGTATCCACGTTACTCGATCGAGTACCCAACAGGTCAGAAACTATTTTAATCTGCAACTCGCCCTTACTCGACAGAGTAAGGCCTACTCGATAGAGTACCCAGAGACTCATAAATACGTAGTATTACAGTCTTCCCTCCTTAAAAAGAACTTCGTCCCCGAAGTTCAAACCACAACAAAACAAAGACACACACTACGCACTCCCGACTCAACAACCAAAACAAAACTCAACATAAAACATGTTACTAACCCAACTCAACCCGACCCAATTACAACAACCATACCGACCCAACATAAAAAAGGGTATAAAAACTCTTAAAAACTCTTTGCGATCATCTCCTACCCCCTAAAAGAAACAAGGTTACGTCCCTGTAACCATACATACCTGATCAAAAAGGAAAGGGTAACGCTCTCTCATGGCATCCTCTGCCTCCCATGTAGCTTCCTCAGTCTCGTGGTTAGACCAAAGGATCTTAAGCAAAACTGTCTCACCACTCCTAGTCTTCCTATCCTTCCGGTCAAGAATCTGCTTAGGTACCTCAAGATATGATAAGGACTCATCTAGCTCTAAGCTTCTCTGCCTCTAACACATGTGACGGGTCAGTCACATACTTCCGCAGCTACGATACATGAAACATATTATGCACTCTCTCTAATGCAGCCGGTAAAGCCAGACGATATGCAACTTCCCCAACTCGCTCTAGGATCTCATAAGGACCGATGAACTTCTGACTCAGCTTGCCTTTCTTCCCAAATCTCATAACCCCACGCATAGGAGACACTTTCAGAAGGACCTTATCCCCAACCTGAAACTCTATATCCCGGCGATGTAGATCTGCATAACTCTTTTGCATATCCTGAGCTGCTCTCATCCGTTCCCTGATCATCTTTATCTGTTCAACCATCTCATGTACCATCTCTGGTCCTAGAACCACTGCCTCAGCACTATCGTCCCAACAAATCGGACTCCTACATCTCCTCCCATATAAAGCCTCAAACGGTGCCATGCCAATACTCGTGTGATAGCTGTTGTTGTAAGAAAACTCTATCAAATCCAACATCTCCATCACACAAGCTCGTAACATATCCTCAAGAGTTTTGATTGTTCTCTCAGTCTGACCGTCTGTCGCAGGATGAAAAGCTGTACTCATCTTCAAAGTTGTTCCCAAAGATTCCTGCAACTCTTTCCAAAACCTTGAGATAAATCTCGCATCTTTGTCAGACACTATGTCCTTAGGGACTCCATGTAACTTAAGCACATTATTTCGATACGCCATAGCCAATTGTGCTTTAGTCCATGTATCTTTCATTGGCACAAAGTGAGCTGACTTGGTTAGTCGATCCACTATCACCCAGATCATGTTGTTACCTTGTTGACTCTTTGGCAAACCCACGATAAAATCCATAGAAATGGATTCCCACTTCCACTCAGGTACCTCTAAGGACTGAATCTTACCTTTTGGCCGTCGCTGTTCCCCTTTAACTCTCTGGCATGTCAAACAACGGGCCACAAACTCAGCTGTTTCTTTCTTCATCCCAGTCCACCAAAACGTGTTCTTCAAATCCTTGTATAGCTTGTCACCACCTGGATGTACTGAATACGGTGTACAATGTGCCTCTGTCATGATTGTCTTTTTTAGCTCCTCATCATTAGAGACACACCACCTACCTCAAACTACCATCTGTATGAATAGAGAATCGAGACACTATCCCTTTCTCTACTCTAGCTCTCCACTCAAACATCTTAGGATCCACTCGAATATCATCATAAAGATCAGGCTGCACTGTCAAATCTCCCAAAGCATCCCCTCTCTGCATCATATGTATCCCAAACTTCCCCACCTCATCTCTCAACCTCATCAAAGATAGAGTTGTACACAAGGAATGTACACTCTTCCTACTCAAAGCATCTGCAACAACATTGGCTTTCCCTTCATGGTAGATATTATCCATGTCATCATCGCCAATCAGCTCCATCCACCTCCTCTATCTCATGTTCAACTCCTTTTGAGTGAAGATGTACTTGGCACTCTTGTGATCCGAAAATACCTTAAAGGTCGCCCCATAAAGGTAATGTCTCTATATCTTGAGAGCAAACACCACTGCACCCAACTCTAGATCATGTGTAGGGTAGTTCTCCTCGTACGGCTTTAATTGCCTAGAAGCATAGGCAATCACCTTACCGTTCTGCATTAACACACATCCCAACCCATTCTTTGAGGCATCTGTATAAACCTCAAAGTTCTCGATCCCTTCAGGCAATGCTAAGATAGGAGCTATGGTCAAACGCTCCTTTAATGTTTGGAACGCCTTCTCACAACTCTCATCCCAACGAAACATGTTCTCTTTCCTCATCAAAGCTGTCATAGGTCTAGCTATCTTGGAGAAATCTTTTACGAACCGTCTCAGTATCCGCTAAACCCAAGAAACTCCCGATCTCAAAGAACATTCTTTGGTGCTTCCCATTTTATCACTGCCTCAATCTTTGCCGGATCCACAGCTACTCCCTCCTTAGAGATCACATGCCCCAGAAAAGCAACTTTCTCTAACCAGAACTCACGCTTGGACAGCTTAGCATACAACTCATGCTCCCTTTGAGTCTGCAACACAATCCTCAGATACTCCTCATGCTCCTCCTTAGTCTTAGAATAGACTAAGATGTCATCGATAAACACCACCACAAACTTGTCTAAAAACTGTCCGAAGATTCTGTTCATCAAGTCCATAAACACAGCCGGTGCATTAGATAACCCAAACGGCATCCCCACGTACTCATAATGACCATACCGCGACGTGAAAGCTGTCTTTGGTATGTCCATCTCTCTAATCTTCACCTGATGGTACCCCGACCTCAAATCAATCTTAGAAAAGACTGATGCACCACTCAACTGATCAAATAGGTCATCTATCCTTGGCAAAGGATACTTGTTCTTCACCGTCACTCGGTTCGGCTCCCCCGTAATCTATGCACAACCTCAAACTCCCATCTTTCTTCTTCACGAAAAGAACTGGTGCTCCCCACGGCGATACACTAGGTCTAATGTATCCCTTCTCTATCAGATCATCTAACTGTTTCCTGAGCTCCTCTATCTCTTTAGGACCCATCCGGTACGGTGCTTTAGAGATTGGCCCCGTCCCCGGTTTCAACTCAACGGTGAAATCTATCTCTCTCTTCGGTGGTAACCCCGGAATCTCCTCTGGAAAAACATCTGCAAACTCTCCCACCACTGGTATCTGATCAACTGTCGGACTCTCTATCCGGTCATCTCTCACATGGCACATGATCAAAGGACATCCCTTCCTCAGATAAGACTTTAAGGTGACAGCTGCAATCAACTTAACTTTGGGTTTGACTAGAAACCCACGATAAGACACACTAACACCCTTAGGCCCTCTCAAAGATACTTTCTTTTGATGACAGTCTATCTTAGCTTTATACTTTCCCAACCAATCCATCCCGACTATCATCTCAAAACCGTCAAAAGGAAACTCTAGCAAGTCTACAGGTAGATCAACTTGCCCAACTATCATAGATACATCTCTAAACAACCTCCCACATGATACAGACTCACCCGAAGGTATAAAAACTTTCTCACTTACAAACTCATATACCCTCAAACCCAACCGTTTAACATGACTCGAAGATACAAACGATCGAGACGCCCCGAATCAAACAAAACAAAGGTATGAATACCGTTAACAAGAAAGGTACCAAAGGTGATAACATGTGCATCTTCCTCACCGCTTTCTTGTCCATCATGAACACTTTCCATCGGTCTTCTCGTCCACCTCCCAACGATATTGGCTGATGTGGTCGGCTTAGCACCCGACCCCCGGTTGTTGTTGTTGTTCGTAGGCTGGTTTCGATAAGAATTACCGCCATTGCGGTTACCTCCACCCCGATAGCTCGACTTCCCGGTTAGACCATGACCCACCTGTCTGTTGCTCGCATAACTCGTGCGGTCCTTGAGAATAGCTCCCCGAGCCGATCCCCGAAAAGCTCCGTGCGCTCGTGCACTCATGTCTCTTGTGGCCTACACCACCACAAATGCCATAGCGAGTTATCCCCCAACTACCACTACCACCCACACGGCCACGCCCAAAGGAAGCACCAGCACTGAATCCTGACCCAGAAGAAAACCATCTAGCTTGGGTGTGGTTGCCTTTCTTATGACTAGATTGGCCACCACCCTCACTCTCAACCTTTCTTTTCTCACTCACTCTCTCCTGAGCCATCTCCACCAACCTCTCAGCTCTCCCAGCCCTCTCATAAGCTTCCTTAACATCGGTAAGGACTCCTACAGGTAGCTTATCCATAATTTTAGGGGTCAACCCCCTCTCAAACCTCAGCGCCAGGTTCTCCTCACTTAAACCCATATCCTCAGCATACCTAGACTTCTCATTAAACTGTTTGTAGTACTCAGCAACTGACATATCAGATGTCATCTTAAACCCATCAAACTCCTCCCTTAGCTTACTCCTCACATGCTCCGGTACAAACTCTTTCCTCATAGCCCTCCGAAACTCTTCCCAAGGTATAGTAGGTAAGCCCTGGTTCACATACATCTCTCTAGCACTCACCTTCACCGTATCCCACCACTTGCCAGCTGCTTCCCTCAGGTAGAACGCATCTTGTTCTACTCTCATCTCATCAGGACAATGAACCAGGTCTAGTATATTCTCCATCTCACGATGCCGGTTGTCAAGAAGGTTTGGTTCCCTGTTCCGTGTACTCTTTTGGGTTAAACCTCGCTATATAGAGACTGATTTTAGAGTGATCAACCTCCTTATCCTTATCCTTATTCACTTTCTTTAAAGCCTCAGTGAGAGCATCTTGGTGCTCCAACATCTTAACAACATCATCTATGTTCATGGTCTCAGCTCTCGCATAGTAAGCGTTTCTCTTGGGCGGCATCTTGAAACTATATAAGAAAGGGTAGATATAAACATACACACTAAAACCTCAAAACACGAAAGCAGACTGCCCAGAACACACTCGATCGAGTGCCTAAACCTACTCGATCGAGTAAGACGCTACTCGATCGAGTGCCCACCATACTCGATCGAGTGCCTCGACATCACACCCCAAACAGACCTTCTGATCTCTACCATACTCGACCGAGTAGCCAGGCTACTCGATCGAGTGACCCCCTACTCGATCGAGTGCCCGAGGTACTCGATCGAGTGCCCAAAAACTCGATTCTGGTTGCAAAATCGTCAAATACCCACTCGATCGAGTCAGACCCACTTGATCGAGTCATGCTAACTCGAATATGCTACCCGCATGCTATATCATATCCCAACATATAAAACAACTTTATAAACACAACATTATATCATACTTAAGCATACTATGCTACTCAATTCTTCATATGATTAACGAAACAACTATATCATGTTATCAAACGCCACATAGTAAACATCCAACATGCTCCTTATTCCAACAACAGTTCTATATGTCTCATCAATCTTTCATTCATATTCTCAACCTTCTAGTCCAAACATCTAACAATTACAACACACTTCATCACATCCACACACAAGCGAACAAACAACACATACAACTTGACATACACCCCCCATGTGACCAGTTCAAAATTGTAGGGCGAGTTCGCGACTTTAGGACGTCTCCCAAGCCTTTGCATTAGCTCCTACAACCTTTACCCCGGGTTCATTTTAATTGACTCCCTATATTGATTAGCTTCATTGGTTACAGGTTTCAGGATCGTCGCTCTGATACTATTTTGTAACACCCCCATACTCCAAGTGCCTTACCAGGACCACCCAGGTATAAGGATGCTACCATCTTGGTTACCCGAGGCAATGATAATCAAATAAACAATAATGAAACAACGTTTAAATAGAAATACTTTAGTGAAAGGTTACAATCCAAAAACCAAACCAAAATACGAATACATGTCTCAAACCGACTTGTCTAATCAATAATCGAAATGTTTATGAAAACTACTAAGCTACGGCGGAAGACTTCTATCATCGGATCGTGGCACATCCCAGGCTATCCCAATACTCAACTCATACCGCTCAATATCTGCTCACCATCCCCGAATGGATCACCGCAGTTTTAAAACAATAAACCGGGGTCAAGATTATTCACACAATTATATACAACCAACAATACAAGAATCAAGATAGCTCAGCAAATACATACAATCACCCACTCCAATCAATCTCCATCACCGACTGTCCACTGGACCAACCCTGCCAGTGGGAGACCGTAGCTGTACCCACCAAATCCCCGCTCATCATACCGAGCGATAACCCTGTCTCATTAATGTGCACATCCCCTTCCGTGGCGGGTTCCACGAAGGGCGAAACTAGGGCGTGAAGCCACTCCCGCAAGTGACTCCACTCAGCCGAGAACGCATCTCGAGAACCAGAGACAACAATCACAATCACAATCACAATACAATATCAACAACCGTCTGAATCGAGTCAACGATCACTAACTACAAGACAATCACCACACATTATGTAAATACTACGAGTAGGAAACCCTACTGAAAGCAAAACAATCGGACGATCTCACAAACTGATATCAAAACGCTTCCTCTACGAATCCTCCTCCTAATATACAAGCACATAATCACTACCAATCGTACAAACAACAAAACCCCCAAATCCCCAAATTAGGGTTTAACCAACTTTAAAGAAACATTATAAAAACGGTATATAGGTCTTACCCTCGACGCAAGGATCACAACGGTATAAAGAAAGGTAGAATCCGACCTTCCAAGCTCCGGGATTTGCCAACAATGCGATTAAAGCGAATGACGTAGTTTGATTTCTCTTCTCACAGTGATTAGGTTTTGAAAAGTGTTTTAAGAACAATGACGGAAGTATTATATACTCTAATCGCATTATTAACCAAAACCCGAGAAATCACCCCCCGTAAACCGGCTACTCGATCGAGTAACTAAGGTACTCGATCGAGTGCCCCCTTACTCGATCGAGTATCCATGTTACTCGATCGAGTACCCAACAGGTCAGAAACTATTTTAATCTGCAACTCGCCCTTACTCAACAGAGTAAGGCCTACTCGATAGAGTACCCAGAGACTCATAAATACGTAGTATTACAGCTTAGCTCTTAATTATATGAATGTTGATTGATAATTGCTAGGTGCGCAACTAGTAGTCGATTTCTTCATTCTATTATTAGTATTGTTAATTGAATAGGATTTATTGATTAACTTTACACTAGTAACATCTAAGAATTAGTATTGAACGGGATACGTTGATATTAGTACTTAGAAGCGATTCACATAAATATCTAAAGTGCAACTGGATTGTATGCATTATTTATTCTCTATCGAGTTCTCTATTTTATATTGTTGCTGTTAAATTAAATCTTGAACTGGATTGTTAAGGTTGTTTAACAGTTAGGGTTTATTAAGAACGGGATTCGTTTTAATTAACCATTCGTAAGGAGAATTTGAATTTGTCATTCACGATAGAGTAATCAAGATTAGTAATTGAAACCGTCTTACAGTGATCAATTGTTATTGAGTGTGGATATATGCTTGGCTCTAAGACCCTTTTAAATCATTTGATACACCGAAAGTCATAAGTTTTATTACTCAATTTGCATTAGCTATTAATCTTAGTTTACTAGAAAATCAACTCAAACCTCCCCCTTTTGTTACTACGATCTTTAATTGATCGACTTTTCCTACATTATAATTTGCATAAATTGTTAATCTGATTCCCTTGGGTTCGACCCTTATTTTCGCTTACTACTGTTTTAGTAGTTTAGTAAGTAGGTGATTATAAATTTACATTTGATAGGCATACGACTTTAGCCTGTCAGTTTGACAAGTTGGTCTTCAGTGAGGGCTGACAAGTTAACAATGACAGGAAATCTTCTGACAAATTCAGGTATCAAACCATAAGCAATATTCTATCTGGAATGATACAAAGCAAGCAAACAAACAAACTCAAGCAGGATCAAAAGAAGCACTACCAATTACCAAACTAAAATGCCTCGACGAATTCATTCAACAAAGCTTCTAGTAGGTATAGGACCAACAAAAAGCACACGGTATTTAAGAAAAGTAACTAAAGCCCGTACTTACATTAATTATCTAACAAGGACGAGGCTACAACAGCACTAGTAGGACCAGTTGTTCTCACGTTAGCACGTACAGGAGCTCCAAAACCGATGTAGGAATCATTGTGTCTGTAACAAACATGCATTGTTTTCTTAGTCAACTTTATCTGAAAGTTAATACTCCCTCCAAATTACAGTGTTTGTCCCATTTTCTTATTATATGAGTCTTGTATTTTAATGAAATGGGGAAAATACTTTAATTTGGAGGGAGTACTATGTATGTAAAGAAAAGCAAATAACAATATACTACATTTGTAATGTAGTATAATAAGTTAATCACGATGAAACACTAATCATATATAGCTAAGAACGACCTTCCTAAAGACTAATACAAAGCAAAACATTTGGCAAAGTTTAGGACACTAACCTTTCTAGAAGAACTAAATTGTCGTCATTGATTAAATTATGTTCCACAAAATAAACCAGAAAGATAGATAACTCAAATGCTCAGGTTCATGTCATCAAGAAAGTTTCAAGAAGGCAGTACACTGATTGATCTGTCTCCTTACAATGACAACAATGATGTTTACCTCAAGCATTTAGTAATTAAGGTAACTCAAGAATTGAGAACTCTGAATTGAGAATTGGAAAATATGAACAACTAAAACTCAATGCAAGGGAGAGTATAATAACATGGAAAGACATACCAGATTAATAATGGTCAAAGAATAAAAAAGTAGTAACTTAAATAACTAAGAAGCAACAAACCTTAAATGGACTTGTATTCAATGCCCTTGTTTAAGAGCTATCTTGAGCTCAAGAGCCTTGTTCTCGATTAAACACGTCATTTGTTTGAGTGTAGTGACACTCATTTTGAAAATAGAATAAAAATAAGAACACAAGCCTCCTAAAGACGATGTTACTGTTACACAAACAGTATAATCAAAATATATAATCAAAATTTCATGACTCATTGGACTATTTCTCACCCATTATCCGCCATTCCTTCAGATGCCCTCAAAATTTGACGCCCTCATCAACACAATTGAATAACATGAACATATGATTAAAAAAACTAGCATAGAACTGAAGTAAAGAGGAAGTCATAAGACAAAACCTAACATCAAATTAATTTTTCCCAAATTCTATACAAAAAACAAAACCTTAGCTCAGAAATTAAAGCAACAAACTTGAAAAAAGAAAACCAAAATTAACCAATCATCACACAAAATTAATTTAGTCCAAAATTATCAATCAAAATCCGGAAAAACCCATATCTAGTAGGGCTGAAATAAAAATAAAGAATCAATGAATTTCTCCCAAGAATTAACAAAACCCAAGTATTAATTAATATAATAGAAGGGACGAGAGAAAGTTTTTTCCAAATACAAAATTATTAAGACTTGATTTCAGAGCTAGCGTCCCAGATCTAAGGGTGTAAAGGGAGAGCGTCGGGAGTGTCGTCAGAGTTGAACGAGCAAGGTCGGTGTTGAAGTTCAGCGACGGAGGGCGGCGATGGTAGTAGGACGGCAGCAACAACAGTAGAAAGGGTTTGGTGATCAGGGAAGCTAAGGCTCCGGTGGTGTAAAGGCGACAAGAGCACGGTGGTGGTGGGGCGACAGGAGCACTGATGTGTCCATTTTATATATGATTTTACCCCTATTTTAGCTCTATTATGCATGTTCTTTGCACTAATATTAGTTATTTAATGAGCTAATTCCGTCTTCTAGTTGTGTTTGCTTGTTTTCACTGTGTTATGTAGGAAATTAAGCTCTTAGTAGCTTCTTCCCGTCAAAGTAGAAAGCACACGAGTTCACGAGGCTAAAAGGACTAAGCATCACCAAGGAAGGGCATTTTGGAGAAAACTAAGTAAAAGAATCCCGAGCATGAAGAAATGGGGCTTGGGTTGATGAACAAGTGAAGAAATGAATTTGGCCCAAGCAAATGTCCAAGTCAAGCAAGTGTAAAAGTCAAGCTTGGAGATGCTCTTAGGAAGCCCAAATATGCAATTAACCGGGTGAATTAAGAGGTATTAATCGTAGGCATTGGATCCCCTTGGCATTTAATCAAGAGTTTAAAGCAAAATAGCTGGATTCCAACGACCCCGATCGGGGTGGCCTGTCCCAGATCGGGGCTGTCTTGCCCTATGAACTTTACGTTATGCCCCTATTTTACTATAAATAAGGGTCTTAATCTGTAATACTACTGTTTTCTATGTCTTTGGGTACTCTATCGAGTGGGGCTTACTCTGTCGAGTAAGTAAGTTCATCTACGAAACAATGTTCTGTCTGATGGGTACTCGATTGAGTAAGTGTGGCACTCGATCGAGTAAGGGTCACTCGATCGAGTAAGTGTGTTTTACGGGTGATTTTGACGGGTTTTGTTAATAATGCGGGATTAGTATATAAAGCCTCCGTCATCTTTCTTAATCTCTTTTATCATTCTAAAAACCCCTTTTGAGAAGAAAAGAAGTTACGTAAGTGTGTTCCTCGCATTGTTAACAAATCCCCAAGGCTAGAAGTGTCGAATCATCTTGTTCTTTAAGCTGTTGTGATCCTTGCGTCGAGGGTAAACTTTTTATATAATTTTTATAATGTTTTGTTAAAGTTGGTTGAAACCCTAATTAGGTAATTTGGGGGTTTTGGGGAATATTGTTGATGTTAGATTGTGATTGTATGATTGTGTGTTTATAGGAGGTGATTTCGTTGAAGGATGATTATGATTAGCTGATTGTGACGATCTTAGTGATTGCTTTCCCGGTAGGGTTTTCCTACTCAGTATTGGCTACATAATGTGTTGGTGATTATCGTTGTGATTGTAAATAATTATAATGTTGGATTGGTTTTGGTGATTGTTGATAGTATGTTGTTGATTGGTTGTGTATCTGTCTGTGATCTTCGGGCCACGTCCCTGGCTGAGTGGAGTCACTTGCGGGAGTGGCTTCACTCCCTTGATTCGCCCCTTGTGGTTCCCGTCACAAGGGGGATGTGCACATTAATGAACTTGGGTTTATCGCTCGGTGGAGATGGGCGAGGATTTGGTGGGTACGGCTGAGGTCCCTCACTGGCGGCGTGGAGTACTTGTTGGGATGGGTACTCTGGCAGGGCTACACACTTTAGTGTGTAGTTAGTTGTGTGGAGATTGGAGATGGAGACTGTAGATTGGTTTGAGCTGTTTGTGTTCCTGTTTCATTGTGGCTATTGTTTTTGTGTAATCAGTACTGACCCCGTTTAAATGTTTTAAAAACTGTGGTGATCCATTCGGGTGTGGTGAGCAGTTATTGAGCAGGTATGAGACGATGCGCATGGGTTAGCTGGGATGAATTATCACGTTGTAGTTTTAGAAGTCTTCCGCTGTGTCGAACTTTTGTAGTTGTTTATTAGTTGACAATTTTGAGAACCTTGTATTTCCTTTTAACAGTTTTTGGAGTTTGGCTTGTATTACTTAAACTTTATTATCATTTAAATACGTTTCGTTATTGTCTATTTGAGTATCATTGCCTCGGGTAACCGAGGTGGTGACGTTCTCAAACCTTAAGTGGTACTGGCAAGGCACTTGGAGTATGGGGGTGTCGCAAAGTGGTATCAGAGCGACGATCTTGAAACCTGTAACCAATGAACCCAACGAACATAGGGTGTCAAACTAAAATGAACCCGGGTAAGAATTGTAGGAGCTACTGTAAAGACTTGGGAGACGTCCTAAAGTCGCGAGATCGCCCTACAATTTTGAACCGGTCACCATGGGATGTGAGTCGGGATCGTTATTTGCTTACCTTGTGTGCTATGTATTCATATAGTAATGAGTTGTAAGAATCGGTGGATGCATGTATGTAGAGGATAGGAGATGTGTAGTGAAGGAAGATGATGAGATGGTTATATATGTTGTTGGTTGAATATATGAATGGCATGATGGATGATTTATGATCTGGCATAATAAGGAACATGTGAATAAGAATGTTGTGTTGTATACATATATTGTGTTTGCGTAAAGTCATATAATGAAGCTATATATTTGTTTACTGTTATTTCATAGGCACATGTTGGATGAATTAATTGGAAATGATGGAGTGACAATTGCATTAGAATATGAATTTCTTAATTAAGAATATGTTTATATGACGAAGTGGAGTTGTAATAGAGTTGTATTAGTAACATGGGAATAGAATTTGTAATGTATAAGTATGTGCTGTTTTACAAAAGGCTATATAGTTAAAGCATGCGGGTAGTACATGATTAATAAGTTGGATGTTATATGAGCATGATAGATGTTATTGTTTGGTTTTGGTAGGTAGTAACATGTGGTTAGGGATGGTGGTTTTACAAGTATCGAGTCGCTTTTGTTCATCTTGTTGATGTTTAAGTTGTTTGAAAGAGAAAATCAAATAGTTATGTTGTTTGTTTATAGAGAGGTTGTCTTTAAACCGTTATAACTTGAGATACATCAATTATTTTAATGTGATTCCAATTGTAGGTGATAGTTTGTTCTTTTACGATTCTAACGATAGGTCACACGTCCAAAATGACCAAGAAATGAGTGAGATATGACCGTTTTACGAAAATTGGACAGTGCTAAGAAATGGGTAGGGTACTCGATCGAGTGGCCCTCACTCGATCGAGTGCACCTATTGTTAATCGATCGAGTAACCCTTACTCGATCGAGTAGCTCTGGTAATTTGTTTTACGTGTCTCTGACCTTCACCTACTCGATCGAGTAAGTCACTCACTCGATCGAGTGACCTGTACTCGATCTAGTGACCCCTGTTTTGGGTCATATGTTTATCTTTTGACTTCGCCGCCTATTATCTTTAATCCAAATGTGTTCTTTTGCTTTTTTATGTATTGTTTTACGTATGTGTTGGTCCGGATGCGTAAGTTACCCACTCTTATGATGTAAGGTGTGGCACCTGTGGTGAGTATGAGTTTGGTGGGGAGGACATGAGTTATATGTGGTTGTGATAGATAGTGGAAAAAGAAAAGGAAGATTGGTAAGGCTTATTAAGGCATGGAGCATGTTTTGTGAGATGAGATGAGTGATATGATTGTGTGTTGAGTAATGTAAAAGTAAGCGAATATGGGCAAGGGATGATGTGAGTCTAAGGAACGTGAAAATGAAAAGATTGAAAGGAAGGATGTGGATAGTGGCAACTTGAAATGTGTAAAGAATTATGGAGGGTGATGGTTAGAAATCGTGTGGGTTAAGAATATATGTGGTGAAAGGTCGTTTTAGAGGGATTGAGAAGAGTGGTATATAGTAAACTTAATGGAGACATGTCGCGACGTGGATTTACAGATAGTGAGTGAGTTTGGGAATTTGCATTATCAACAGGTGAAAGTAATGTGTGATTTCCTTGGGCAAGTAACGTTATGAAATGAGTTTTGGGATTCTTAAAAAAAAAATGTGATTGGAGATCAGTATGAGTGATAGCATGAGATGGTCTGGACTGATTGGTGATAAGTGTGAGTGATAGCGTGATAAGAGAAGATCCATAGTAAGAAACAGTGAGATGATACTGATATGAAATAATGGGATTTGAGTTTTGGAGCAATGATAAGGTAACCGGAGCACTAAAGAGTTAGGTAGAAGGAATAAGGAGTTGAATCATTAATTGGTATTATTGAGTGTAAAGAGAAAAGAAGGGTAAAAGGTAAGTTGAGAAAAATGTTGACCAGGGTTATGTGATATAGAAGTAATGAATCGTCGAGATATGTGATACTATCATGAGGATTTGAGTTAACGGTTATGTAAGGGTTCCAGGACGACATATTAATCATGAATTTCGAGGAATTAAGGAAAGTAAAAAGCTTGGTGAAGAATTTGCACGATACGAGATCTTGGTGGTGAGTTGGGTGACGATACAATTAAGGATAGTATTTGGAAGAAGGTTGAGGTAAATTTTGTTGGTGGATTTGATGTCGTGATTTGGGATGTTAACCAAAGATAGGAAAGAAACCGTGATGTTTAGGGATGAGTGTAAGAGATTTGTTATACGAGCAGTGGTGGTATTGTGGTGTTGTCACTAGTGGTTAAGGGTAATGATAGATAAGGAAGATGGCAATTCTAAAGAGGTTGATTTTGTAGAGGCCGGATTGATATGTACGTTTGTGAGGAAGTATAAGATGTGGTCTTAGGAGGCGGTTGCTAGTAGTTGAGTATTAGTTGTATGGTTATATTTGGCAGGGGGTGATGGTTATGCGAATGGGAAAATGTGTTATGAGGGGCATACGAGTTAAGCTCGGGCGAGAGGTAAACTTTACCAGGTGGTAACTTACGTGATCAGGATTGACTAGTTGGATGTGATTATGGGTCTATGGCGTGTATAAATGTTTGTGTGAGGTTCTGACCTCACGAGAAGCGGCATGGTGTGATAGTTATAAAGTTGTTATCTGAATGTTTTGTAATATATGTTGGATACGGTAAACTAATGGAACGATGTTCAAAACTGATAGATTGGGTGATCTGGCATGGCTAGTTATACTTATATGTGTATGGAGGATACATGTTTATTCCGTGAAATGGTAGGGATGATGTTCATGAAGTTCTTATCTGGTTGTTCCGTATGATAAGTTGCGTTGTGATCTAGTAAAGCAGTTTTGAGTAAGTTTTCTTGTCCGGGAAGTTGTCCTGAGTCAGTGTTTATGGGAATTGTGTGCGTTGTGATGTCTATTGATGTGGTTGTTGTGCCTCAGGTGGTGATCCGGGCATGGTACTTCGTGTTGTGATGCGGGTATTTTCGCGATGCGGTGCGGCTGTTGGTGTCGGTGTTGCGATGCCGTCACCGGTTGTGGTGGAGTAGGCGGGATGATTACGATACGAGTTTTCGAAAGTATATATCAGTTATACATATACGGTTGTTTTGTTTATTAATGTTTCTTACCAGTTTCTGCTTGGGAGTGAGGGTAGAGTATGATATGGAAGAGAGTTGTCTATGTTTCCGTTGTTGTCATGGTATAGTGATATTCTGTTGATGGGACATAGTTGTGAGAGGTTGTTACAGTAGTTTTGACCTTGTTTTAGATAAGGCTTTGGTAGACATGGTAATGGCAAGTGAATTGTGGAACATGTGTTGTTCTGATCTGGAAGCTGCAGATAGTTCATAATCTTTCATTTAGACAGTGAGTATAGGGTGTTGGTAATTATTTTCATGTTAAGTTATGGATGAGTATTGCGGTAATGAAAGAAAAGAACTTGAGGATCTAGTGTGAGTGTGTGTAATAATTGTGGATCGTGAGTTATGAGTATGGAGATAAGTGCATGTACACATGACTATGCCATTTTGGCAGTAATAGGGAACAGTCGAAGTTTTAGTTAAGCTAAAGATTTTGTGGTATAGGTTAGGTGGTGTGCCGAGTGAATTGAGGTATGAGAACTGTTTATGTAAGAGAGCCTTGGATATAGGAATGGTGAGTGTTTAGATTATAGGTGGTTATCTTTGACATGTGATGGTGATGAGGATAATGAGAAGATATAGCTAAGGATTTAGTATTAGTGAGTTACGAGGACGTAACATTTGTCTTAAGAGGAGTAGGATGCGATAAAAGAGAGTTTCATGGTTGTGCATGATGTAGTATAATTGGAAGTAGAGTCTTGGTGTAGCATAAAGGATGGATCTTTGTTGTGATTGATTTTATTAAAGGTCGTGGCCGTGCTTGCAGTAGTGTGATGTTTAGGAGTGTGAGAATATTTCGATAGTGTTGACAGTTGGATGATGATGTTTATGAGTTCGATAGTGTTGACAGTTGGATGATGAGGTTATGAGTGTGAGTAAACTTTGAGGATGAAGTTCCTTTTAAGGGTGGTAGAATGTAACAATCCGTTTGATGTTATGTGTATCTAGATATTGGTTTTTCTAGTGGATGATAGGTTACGGAGCTAGCAGCATTTGTGGATGGTAGGCTTAGTTGGTAGAGTTGGTGTTAAGAGTTCATGTTTGATAGGTTGGGGTTTTGTTTTGAGTCCTTAGTTGCATTGTTGTGTCTTAATCGAGTTAGTATGTTTGTTTTGGGTATGGGTTGAACTTCCGGGACGAAGTTCCTTTTAAGGAGGGAAGACTGTAATACTACGGTTTTCTATGTCTTTGGGTACTCTATCGAGTGGGGTTTACTCTGTCGAGTAAGTAAGTTGTTCTACGAAACAGTGTTCTGTCTGATGGGTACTCGATCGAGTAAGTGTGGCACTCGATCGAGTAAGTGACTTACTCGATCGAGTAAGTGTGTTTTACGGGTGATTTTGACGGGTTTTGTTAATAAAGGGGGATTAGTATATAAAGCCTCCGTCGTCTTTATTAATCTCTTTTATCATTCGAAAAACCCTTTTGAGAAGAAAAGAAGTTACGTAAGTGTGTTCCTCGCATTGTTAACAAATCCCCAAGGCTAGGAGTGTCGGATCATCTTGTTCTTTACGCTGTTGTGATCCTTGCGTCGAGGGTAAGCTTTTTATATAATTTTTATATTGTTTTGTTAAAGTTTGTTGAAACCCTAATTGGGTAATTTGGGGGTTTTGGGGAGTATTGTTGATGTTAGATTGTGATTGTATGATTGTGTGTTTATAGGAGGTGATTTCGTTGAAGGATGATTATGATTAGCTGATTGTGACGATCTTAGTGATTGCTTTCCAGGTAGGGTTTCCCTACTCAGTATTGGCTACATAATGCGTTGGTGATTATTGTTGTGATTGTAAATAATTATAATGTTGGATTGGTTTTGGTGATTGTTGATAGTATGTTGTTGATTGGTTGTGTATCTGTCTGTGATCTTCGGGCCACGTCCCTGGCTGAGTGGAGTCACTTGCGGGAGTGGCTTCACTCCCTTGATTCTCTCCTTGTGGTTCCCGTCACAAGGGGGATGTGCACATTAATGAACTTGGGTTTATCGCTTGGTGAAGATGAGCGAGGATTTGGTGGGTACGGCTGCGGTCCCCCACTGGCGGCGTGGAGTACTTGTTGGGATGGGTACTCTGGCAGGGCTACACACTTTAGTGTATAGTCAGTTGTGTGGAGATTAGAGATGGAGAATGGAGATTGGTTTGAGCTGTTTGTGTTCCTGTTTCATTGTGGCTATTGTTTTTGTGTAATTAGTACTAACCCCGTTTAAATGATTTAAATACTGTGGTGATCCATTTGGAGGTGGTGATCAGTTATTGAGCAGGTATGAGATGATGTGCATGGGTTAGCTGGGATAAATTACCACGTTGTAATGTTAAAAGTCTTCCGCTGTATCGAACTTTTGTAGTTGTTTAGTAGTTGACAGTTTTGAGAACCTTGTATTTCCTTTTAACGGTTTTTGGAGTTTGGCTTGTATCACTTAAACTTTATTATCATTTAAATACGTTTCTTTATTGTCTATTTGAGTATCATTGCCTTGGGTAACCGAGATGGTGACGTTCTCATACCTTAAGTGGTCCTGGTAAGACACTTAGAGTATAGGGGTGTCACATAATCCGTCATTAGGGGATATCTCTTTTACATCTTTTTTTCCACTCTAGTATACTCTTAGAAACATAAATTCTCTTAAGTTTCATATTAGTTTACATATTGTTAAACATTTCCTTTTGTTAAACAATTTACATTAAGCATTTGGTTCTTTATAATACAAGTGTTCTTATTCAAGTTATTTGGGTTTCATATTGTGTTCTTATTTTTAAAGTTCCAAGTTCTCTTGTTACGATAAGTTCTATTCTTGTTTATTTCGTTAAATCGTTCTTCGTCATTGTTATTTCATAGCTTACATTTTTATTATTAGCATAGCATTATTAGTTTGTTTTTCATATTATTATCAAGTTATTATCATCACTAGTTTATCAATTAGCATTCCATATTACATTTCTCATCATAATTATTTCACTAATCATTTGTTATCATATTAGTTATTTTATTTATGTTATCATCACTTAGTATAATTCTAGTTCTTATAATATCATTTAGTTATATTTCCAATATAATCATGTTTATATTTTTATACATTGTTATTAGTTTTATTTCCATCATGAGTGAGTAGTTTCATATGTCTAGGGATTAGGGAAGCCATGCAAAAATAGTTCTTGTAATTGTTAGAATTAGGATGCTTTGATATCAATAAACTGTTCCTATCACATGTTTGCATCGTTTTGATTAATCTTTGTTTAGTGGGCATAATTATTAATTATGTTTGTTAATTCATTCTATAAGTCGAAAGGCACGGAATTAGATTAGACTAAACATGTGTTAGTAGAATGACCTAGTCATAACGAGAGTTCTCTAGGACCCGATCTATGGTTGACAATAAGGCCGAGAGGTGGTTCTCACGAGACCTAAACAATTGTTGTTATTAAAAATTCCTAGTTTTGGCATGAACATTTACGTACTTGCATGTGTGACCCGACTTCCCTAGACTTCTTTATTATATTATATTTACATCATTTATTTGCAAATTATCAAACCAAACCAACCAACCAATTGAATCGACCTTGATAGATTTCTATTCATAGCAATTTCACAGCTCAATTCCTGTCTCCTTGTATTCGACCCCTACCTTACTACATTCATTTGTTAGTCGAGTTCAGGGTGTCTTTGTTAGGTGTGCAATAGCCTATCAAATTTTGGTGCCATTGCCGGGGAGCACGGTTTTATTGCGTTTGGCTGCTGCATTGCAGAAAGTGGCCCAGTCCGAGGTTGAAATCCAACAATTGAAAGAATTTGAATCAGCCTTGAAACAGAAATTGGAAAAATCCAAAGGATCAAGCTCCAAGATCCATCCAGGAACTTCATTCTCATCATTATCACGCACTTCTATTTCTCGAACCTTGGGAGTCTAAGTGGTGCTAAAAAAGCAATCAATATTGATGATGATGACACTCCCAAGTATGACAACGAGAAGCCTAGCGAAATAGGAGCAGCCGTCATGATGGCAATAGTCCAGGAGATCAAGAAACTCAATGAAAAATTCGAAAAAATACTCGTAGTCCCTTCCAGCATGGAAGAAGCTGCCTAGAGAGTTATGCTGACTCACCCTTCATAGACGAGATAGCTAGAGTAGATCTTCCCAATAAATTCGTGATTCCATCTATAAGAACCTATGATGGAACCTCGGATCCATAAAACCATGTAGCCTTCTACAAATATAAAATGTTGGTTGCCTTTATCCACACTGAGTTTAGGCAGGTTTGCATGTGGAAGGGATTCAGAACTACCCTGACTGGTCCTGCAGTGCAATGGTACATTAACCTGCCAAATGGAAGCATCAAGTCCTTTGCTGACTTGGTCAATATATTCAATCAACAGTTCGCTAGCAGCAAGGAACTGGAAAAACATTCCAATGATCTATACAGGATTACCCAGATTAAAGATGAGAGCCTCAGAAGCTTCCTTACTAGGTTCAACAAGGAAAAATTATCAATACCCAGGTGTGACATCGGCACGGCAATGGAAGCATTCAGGCAGGGATTGCTACCCAACAGCGATCTATATGTGGAATTAACCAAGTATCCCTATCACTCCTTCGAAGACGTTCAGGCAAAGACGCTTGCCTATATCAGGCTAGAAGAGGACAAGAGTTACAAGTTTAGAGGGTCCTGCAATCCAAAAGACTATGACAAGCCAAACAAAAAAAGTGGCGGCAGAAGCAACAACTACAGGAGTGGTCCATATACCAGGCCTGATCAATCAGAAGCCAACCTGACACAAGAACATCAAGGTAAGACTAAAATTCATCCACCTATATCTGAACATAACTTCTGTGTTGACATTGCAGGTTTGATCAAACGACTGGATAACATGGGGCCAGTAGTCAGGTGGCCCAGGAAGTCGGACAGCCCAAATCCAAGGAAGGACCATACTAAATGGTGCGAGTTTCACATGGATATGGGAATCAAAACAGAAGACTGCTTCACCCTCAGAAAGGAAGTAGCCTACATGTTGAAAGCTGGATACCTCAAAGACCTGATCAAAGCCAGGGGCAGGATTGAAGAAATCGGCAAAAATAACCAGGAGCAGAAGCAGGAACGCAATCTCCCTCCACCACCGCTACTCTAGGAAGTGAAATTTATAAATGGTGGATTAGAGATTTGCGGCCTGATCAGTTCAGCAGTAAAGAAAATAGCTAGGACGCCTCAAACTAATTCACCCTACAAGCCTGACAACATCCCATCTATCACATTCAGCGATTGTGACTTGGTAGGTATCCCTGACGTCCATCATGATGGCCTGGTAATTTCCATGAAAATTGGAACCGCCAATCAAAGAAGGATCTTAGTAGATGGAGGCAGCTCAGTAAACCTGATCATGCTAGACGTGCTCAAAGCCATGAAAATAAAAAAGGATCAAATCACCAAGAAGTTCAGTGTCTTGGTAGGGTTCAGTTGCGAGACAAAAAGCACCTTGGGAGAGATCTACCTTCCTACTTATGTTGAAGGCGTCCCATCCTACGAAAGGTTTGGAGTCCTGGACTGCCTGTCCTCGTACAATGTCATCCTAGGTAGACCTTGGATTCACAATATCAAGGCTGTCCCATCAACCTATCACCAATGCATCAAGATACCAACATATTGGGGAGTAGCAACTATTAAAGGTGAGCATAAGTCAGCCCAAAAATGCTACATTAAGGCTCTAAAGCCTTCCAATGCAGGTAAGTCCCTTGCATAGCAATTATCGTACCCTATCAGGAGCACTTATGTAGCGCCACCTAAGATGGAAACAGACCAGGTAATCCTCAACCCTGAGTACCCTCACATGTATGTTCTAGTTGTCTCTGATGCCCCTGATTCAGTCAGGCTGGAATTAGTAAGTTGTCTTATAAACAAATCTTCCTGTTTTTCTTGGTCTCACTTTGATATGACTGGAATTAGTGCTGATGTTATCACTCATAAACTTAATATTGACACATCTTTCAAGCCTGTGCAACAGAAAAGACGAAAATTTGCACCAGAAAGAAACGCCATTATCAATGAAGAAGTAGACAAACTCCTTGACATGGGTATGATCAAAGAAGTAATGTACCCTGAGTGGCTGACAAACGTAGTGGTCGTGCAAAAAAAGAACAGCAAATGGAGAGTCTGTGTAGATTACACTTACTTAAGCAAGGCATGCCCAAAATATCCATTCCCTCTCTCACACATTGATGTTATGGTAGATGCAACGGCAGGACACGAAATGCTGACGTTCATGGATGCTTTCATTGGATTCAATCAGATAAAGATGTATCCTGCTGACCAGGAGAGTACTGCATTTATTACTGACCAGGGCATATATTGTTACACTGCCATGCCATTCGGTCTAAAGAATGTAGGGGCAATGTACCAGCGCCTGATCAACATGATGTTCAAGGAGCAAATAGGGGACACCATGGAGGTCTACATTGACGACATGGTAGTAAAATCCAAGAATGCACAAGACCATGTGAAGCACTTGGAGCAAGCATTTCAAATACCAGAAAAATATAACATGAAGCTCAACCCTGCAAAATACCACTTTTGAGTTTCCATAGGGAAATTCCTAGGTTATATGGTGACCAAAAGAGGCATAGAAGCCAGCCCTGAACAGATCAAGGCTATTCTAGAGTTACAGTCACCCAAATCTGTCAAGGATATTCAAAAATTGACAAAGAGAGTAGCAGCCTTGAACAAGTTCATATCCAGATCATCTGAAAGGTGTAAAACTTTTTACAACCTACTCAGAAAAAATAAGCAGTTCCAATGGACCCCTGGACATGAATAAGCCTTTCAAGATTTAAAATTATATCTCTCATCTCCACCTTTACTGGCCAAGCCAGAAAAAGGGGAACCCCTGTCAGTATACCTCTCCATCACTGAAGCCGCGGTAAGTGCAATCCTGGTAAAGGAATTAGAAGGCCAGCAACACCTTGTCTACTACGTAAGTAAGAGCCTACTAGATGCAGAAATGAGGTATGATTTACTTAAAAAGTATGTTTTAGCTTTGATCATGTCATGTGACAAGTTGCGTCCTTATTTCGAGTCTCACCCCATAATATTTAAGACCAACCTACCCATAAAAGCTGTCCTATGCAAGCCTGAACTATTAGGTAGGATGGCCAAATGGTCAGTCCAGCTTAGCACCTATGATATCACCTTCAAACCCAGAACGACGATCAAATCACAGGCCTTAGCAGACTTCGTGGCTGATTTCAGCCCTAACCTAGAATCAGACCTTACCAAAGAAGTCAATCAATTAGAAAATAAAATCTCAGACCAGCAGTGGACCTTGTTCACCGATGACGCGTCCAATGTAAAAGGTACTAGATTAGGATTAGTGTTAAAATCGTCATAAGGGGACACTATAGCCCAGGCTGTGAGTTGTGAATTCAAAGCTACTAACAATGAGGCTAAATATGAAGCCCTCATAGCATGACTCAAGGTATGTCTAGACCTCGGTGTTCAAAACTTAAAGGTAAAAACTAATTCACTTCTAATTGTAAATCAAATAAAAGGAATTTATACGGCAAAGGATGAAAAACTGATTTTATATTTGGAATATGCTAAAAAACTTTGCAATAAATTCATTTCATTTGACAATGAGCAAATAACAAGAGACCTGAATACCCAGGCTGATGCTTTGGCCAGCCTTGGCTAAATACAGGGTATGATTATGCCCTGGCCTGACGTTCAGGATAGAAGCTTAAAGATAATTCAGGCTAGGCACCCGATAGGAGAGGACAACGGTCAAACACAGAGACATCAGTTGACCAAGTCAGCAAGGAATATATGAAGTAATTATCATATAATTATGGTAATTATATTAGCATTAAAGTAGAATAGTTAGTCATAATCATGGAGCATTTATCCGGCTATTTAGGCACGTTCAAGATAGCAATCAAGGGAGTCATTAATGGAAAATATTATGTCATTAAAGGAGAAGATCTTGCGGTAACATGAAGATTGCTATATAAGAGAAGCTGAAGTTCATTTGAAGACACATCCTATCACGCACTATCATAAAAGAAAAGCTTACAAGCCTTATTATTACAACACTTAGAACAAAAATACATTGTTTAAGCTTAACATATAATTATTCTCCTAAATATTATAGTGAAACCTCTCCTGGCTTGGTGCCCGTGGTTTTATCCCATTCAAGGGTTTTCCACGTATAAAAATAATTGCCTTATCTGTTCTCTTTATTTTCTTTTATTTGCACTTTATTAAGCCTGCCCTGCAGCCATATACAAGATAAACGAGCTAGTTAACCCTACTAACTCTCTACCCTGACCTGATTCAGCCCTGCGCAGAATCTAGATAAAACATATTACATTTGAAGACATTCACATAGACTTTGTTGCCCATTTTTAGCCCCCTCCTTACACATGTTTACATTTATCTAGCTACATTATAAACTTACCTACCTTGTTAAGCTAGTAGCTATGCCATTGGTGTTAGGGTGCTCATTTGGGATATGCTTATATTTTGGTCTTTGTGAGCTTGGTTATGCCAGATTTGCTATTTTCTGGAATTGGTTAATGAAAGAAAGAAGTGAAAAAGAAGTTGTGAAAAAAAAAACAATGGAAAAAATGATGAAAGAAAAAGAAGTGGAAAAAGAATGAAAAAAAAAATGAATGAAATGGAAAGAGAAAAAAAGAAGCATGAATTGTATTGAGAAAATGAAGAAGAAGAAGTAAAGTTAAGAAAATTCTCATGTTTTATTATTATCTTTTGGAGAGTATTCTTATGTTTTGCATTAAAATTTAGGGTATAGTTTTGGGATTGAGCATCCTTGCACTTGGTTGTTGCTAGCTTGACTTAGCTCCACATAACCATAATTCATATGTTCCCCTTTCTTACCCATTACAAATTGCCTTCTTCTTCCCATTGGCTTCTTTTACTTGCTTGCATTTTGATTATTTTTGACTTGTGATTTGAAATGTTTACCACATTAGATAACAGGCACACTCTCATGAGTCGAGGATAGGTGAGTGGTACTCAAATAAAAATCCTTTCACATATAAAGAATATTGAGTGAATCGTAAGAGTCCAAAGCCATAAAGATCATGCAAGGGCCGAAAAGTTCATTAGAAGTCATTCATGCTACGCCGTCATATAAATCTCATCCATGTTTTTGCAGTATCCTTATGCCCATGCTGTTTCGGGTTTTGAATCATTATGCTTTAGCTTGTTTTAGGATATTGCAATTGATGGGATATATTTTCTTGCTTGAGAACAAGCAAGAGTTTAGCTTGGAGGAGTTTGAAGTGCCCATTTTATATATGATTTTACCCCCTATTTTAGCTCTATTATGCATGTCATTTGCACTAATGTTAGTGATTTAATGAGCTAATTCCGTGTTCTAGTTGTGTTTGTTTGTTTTCATTGTGTGTTGTAGGAAATTATGCTTTTAGTAGCTTCTTCCCGTCAAAGTAGCAAGCACATGAGTTCATGAGGCTAAAAAGACTAAGCATGACCAAGGAAGGGATTTTGGAGAAAACTAAGTAAAAGAATCCCGAGCGTGAAGAAATGGGGCTTGGGTTGATGAACAAGTGAAGAAATGAATTTGACCCAAGCAAATGTCCAAGTCAAGCAAGTGGAAAAGTCAAGCTTGGAGATGCTCTTAGGATGCCCAAATATGCAATTAACCGGGTGAATTAAGAGGCATTAATTGTAGGCATTGGATCCCCTTGGCATTTAATCAAGAGTTTAAAGAAAAATAGCCGGATTCCTACGACCCCGATCGGGGCTGCCTTGCCCGATGAACTTTACGTTATGCCTCTATTTTACTATAAATAGGGGCCTTAATCCGTCATTAGGGGATATATCTTTTACATCTTTTTTACACTCTAGTATGCTCTTAGAAACACAAATTCTCTTAAGTTTCATATTAGTTTACATATTGTTAAGCATTTCCTTTTGTTAAACAATTTACATTAAGCATTTGGTTCTTTATAATACAAGTTCTTATTCAAGTTATTTGGGTTTCATATTGTGTTCTTATTGTTCAAGTTCCAGTTCTCTTTTTATGATAATTTCGATTCTTGTTTATTTCGTTAAATCGTTCTTCGTCATTGTTATTTCATAGCTTACATTTTTATTATTAGCATAGCATTATTAGTTTGTTTTTCATATTATTATCAAGTTATTATCATCACTAGTTTATCATTAGTATTCGATATTACATTTCTCATCATAATTATTTCACTAATCATTTGTTATCATATTAGTTATTTTATTTATGTTATCATCACTTAGTATAATTCTAGTTCTTATAATTTCATTTAGTTATATTTCCAATATAATCATGTTTATCATTTCATACATTGTTATTAGTTTTATTTCCATCATGAGTGAGTAGTTTCATATGTCTAGGGATTATGGAAGACATGTAAAAATAGTTCTTGTAATTGTTACAATTAGGATGCTATAATATCAATAAATTATTTCTATCACATGTTTGCATCGTTTTGATTAATCTTTGTTTAGTGGCCATAATCATTGATTAAGTTTGTTAATTCATTCTATAAGTCGAGAGGCACGGAATTAGAATAGACTAAACATGTGTTAGTAGAACGACCTAGTCATAACGAGAGTTCTCTAGGACCCAATCTATGGTTGACAATAAAGCCGAGAGGTGGTTGTCATGAGACCTAAACAATTGTTGTTATTAAGAATTCCTAGTTTTGGCATGATAAATTACGTACTTGCATGTGTGACCCGACTCCACTAGACTTATTTATCATATTATATTTACATCATTTATTTGCAAATTATCAAACTAAACCAACCAACCAATTGAATCGACCTTGATAGATTTCTATTCATAGCAATTTCATAGCGCAATTCCCGTCCCTTGTGTTCGACCCCTACCTTACTACATTTATTTGTTAGTCGAGTTTAGGGTATCTTTGTTAGGTGTGTGATAGCCTATCAAGAACGGTGGCCGGTGGTGGTGGTGCGATAGTAGATAGGACTTGGTGATGTGAGGGAAGAATATGAGATGAGTATAATTGGGAAATGAAGGGTTTGAAACGTAATAGGGAAATTTGTAGAGAGTGAGGGTATATTTGTTGGTTTGTTTTTTTAATTATTATCATTTGTATCAGTTTAAGGTAGACCTGATGCAAAGACATAAACTCATATAAGTCGGTTACAGAATACAACCGATGTATTTGATCAAATACGACAGTTTCTTAGGTAACCGACACAATAAGTAATATTATATACGCCATTTTTTCAAAGAACCGACGCAAAAAGCATGAGTGTAGGGCGGATATTGGACTCCCGCCAAAACTAAGTACTTTTTGCGTCCGGTTTTATAGAACCGACGTAAATCAATTAATGCAATATGGGTTTTTTCTACTAGTGTATATAACACAGGTGATCAAACACCTCAATAACAAAATCTAACTTATATGCATTACATATCACATTCTCAATCTCATCACCGCGAAAACCAATTTGGTTGTATTAAATCCACAACCATATATCCCAATTGTTATAGCTAAAACTCACTCATATTGTCTCACGACCGATAGAACAATATCCTTACAGGGGCTCACCCCACATTCGTAACAAATTCCTCTAGAATCCTATATTCTCAATTACATAATCACTTTCGATTAACCAATATCATTCCTTCATCTCTCAAAATAATGCTCCACAAAAATCCAACGTCGGTACAACAATACTAGCAACGCTTACCATATCGCACGTATACATTAACTCTCAAGTAGCCCAACTACTAAACATTACTAGGACTTTCCTAGGTACCTTCCAACGCTTGTTACTTAAAATTGGCTCTACTTCATGTACATGGTCACCTCAAACTCCAATATTCCGTTCCCAAAGATTTCCTTATTAGATATCGTGCCTCCATTTTGAATAACCTCTAACTCACACCCCGTTCTAGTACTCTCTCTTCCTTCCACGCAAACTCTCGTATTATCACTCCCACTCAAGTCTTTGTGTAATACCATAGATTTCTGAGTATAGTGAACTCGGTCGAGAAGGCTGTACTCAACCGACTGGGTCATCGAGTGTTTTTAGGCAGGCTACTGCCTTAGGTGCACTCGGCTGAGTATGTGAGACACTCGGACGAGTAGGACGTACTCGGTCGAGTATGGCTGGTACTCGACCGAGTGCCCGGTCTGACGAGTCGTTTTTAAGTGGTTTTGCTTAAAATGGTTAAAGAAGTATATATAGCGTGCTAATTAGTTTCTAATCATTTTCTAATCATTTTTACTAAAACCTAAACTACGTTACTGCCTCTCTAATCAACAACATCATTTCCAAGCCAAAGGGTGACCGATTGTGAGTCCTAGCATCTCGTATTCTGTGTCTATCGTAGTAGTAAGTATTAAGTATGCTTTATCGATTTGTTATTATAAGTTAAGGAAACCCTAATTTGGGTTGTTTTGGGGATCAAGGGGTGATTAGTGATGGTTTGTGATTAGTATTGTTTGATTATCATTGTTAGGTGACGTTTTCAAAGAGGAGCTGTTCTAGCTCACTTTGTTGATTTGTCGACCGGATTTGCTAATCAGGTAGGGTTCCCTACTCAGTTTTCTATATGATTGATTATAAGTTGATGTGGAAATTTGTGATTATCTTTGTTATGGATCCTTGTGGTATTTTTAATATTGTTGACATTGTTGGTATTGATTGTGGAGCCATTGTCGGGAGATGGTCTTCATCCCCATGTTCGCCCCTAGTGGTTCCCGTCACAAGGGGGATGTGCACATTAATGATCTGGGTTCGCTTGTTGCAATGAGCGGGGCTTAGGTTGCAAGGCCGAGGTCTACTACTGGCGGTGTGGGTACCTGTTGCGATGGGTAACCTGGCAGGTCTAGCTGGGCTGCGGTTCAGACATTTGTATTTGGAGGTTGGAGATTGTTTGTTGCAGGATTGTTTTGTATTGGTTGTTGCATTGTAACTCATGATTAATTATGCAGTTGGTTGACCCTTTAATTTTTTCAAAACCTGCGGTGATCCATTAGGCGATGGTGAGCAGTAGTCTAGCAGGTATTGTTGTTGAGCTTGCATGAGGGTTGGATGGGACGCTTACGAGACGTTGATTCTTTAGCTTTCGCCGAGTCTTTTAGCTTTCGTTGAGTTTTACACTTATAGACTTTTGGTTCACAGTTGTATTTTATTTGGATTAGCGTTTGTGGTTATGTAATTTGGTTGAAATACTTTGCTTTAAATATACGTTCTTTTATGGTCGATATGATATAGCTTTCCTCGGGTAACCGAGATGGTAGCACTTCCATTTACTAAGGTAGGCCTTGGTAAGACACTTTGGTAGATGGGAGTGTTACAAATTGGTATCAGAGCAACGAATTTAGAACCTAAAACCAATGAACAAAATGAACATAGGGTGTCTAAATAAAATGAACCCGAGTAGGAGTTGTTAGGAGCTACCGCAAGGCATGGGAGACGTCCTAAAACCGCAAGATTACCCTCACAATTTCGAGCCGGTCACTACGGGGTGTGCCATGGGGATCGTTGCGTGTGTGTTTGCTTATATATATATATATATATATAGATAGATAAATAGATATATAGATAGATAGATAGATAGATAGATTTAGGATCCGGTGAGAACCACCAACATAATGAGAACCTTGAGAACTCCACCTTATGGAATTTTTTTAAAACAAGAATGATATATTTTGATTTAGCATAGGATTTTATGGCTAGATAACACATTTTTTGGTCTAAAAAGTATAAACTAGTGACGGAAATTGAGGCGAGATACATTTTATTAATTTTCATGCACCTACTACTCATTTTCATATATCTGACAATTTTCACGCACCTAGAACTCGTTTTCGTGCACTTAGAGCATGTTATTTTCATTCACCTAGTAATCATTTTCATGCATGTAACAATTTTCATGCACCTAGTATTTGTTTTCGTGCATCTATAGCCGTTTTAGTATACCTAATTGTATATTTATACATTAAGTTTATATTTTGTTAATAACATCAATAAATATATATATATATATATATATATATATATTTTTATATATATATATATATATATATATATTGAATAAAATGGTTGTATGTTTCAAGATGAGCACCACTGTCTCCCGTTTCAACCCTACCACCTATGAGGGCACATGCGAGCCCAAATTGCTCGACAACTGGTATCAAGAGATGGAAAGTGTTTTGGAGGTTGTTAACTGTCTGGATGAAATTGTAATACTCTGTAATTTGATAAGTATTTATATGAATAAATTATGTAATTCGAATAAGTAATTAAAAGGCATTTATATTAATGATTATAAATAAGACGATAATTAATAATAAAATAATGGAGGAGTCGGGAAGACGAGTTGGGCCGAATATTTATAGTATAACAACAACAACAACAACAACAACAACAACAACAACAACAACAACAACAACAACAACAACAACAACAACAACAACAACAACAACAACAACAACAACAACAACAACAACAACAACAACAACATTAACAACAACAACAACAACAACAACAACAACAACAACAACAACAACAACAACAACAACAATAATAATAATAATAATTTGAGGAGAGGGAGACAGGGAGGGCGATTCTTGCTGCAACTTGCTGCGATAATTGCATTTCGTCAGATTGGACGGCCACCTCACGCCGCCGCCGGCCACATTTCACCGTCGGCATCCTCACGACCCCGGCGTCCTTGGATCGTCCTTTGTTGTTCGCTGTTTCTTCATCTTTTATCAGTTAAGGCATCGTTTCTTTTATCTTTTAGGGCGTCTTTTGATTTTAGGGTTCGTGCGCCGTGACTGTTGTCGCATGCTCCCGTCCGCCTTCGTCGTTATTTCCGTCAAACAACCACTTCTCCGGCGGCTTTCTCCGGTCTGTTGTTGCTCTTACTGGTAAATGCGATCTATTTTGCGGGTTTTCGGGTTTTCGACTGCTTTCGGTTTCGAGGTGGTAATGGTCCTCTGATCACGTCGGAGAGAGGATATTGGCCGGCTAGTAACTACCCCTGCCGTCGATGGTGGCTGCTGCACGTGCCCTGCGGTTTGCTTCCGTTTTTCTTCTTTCTTTTATTTCAAATTTTTCCTTTTGTTTTTCTACAACCTGCCTGTGTATTGCTTTTCATTGCCTTGCTGCTGGTTGGTGTTAACTACAGACCTGGTGGTTGTCCGTGGTGGTTTCAGTGGCAGTACATTGCCATCGCTTGGGTTGTGGCTTGTGTGTTTCGGGTTTGTCGTGTGTGTGTAGTGTGGTTGGGTTTTTGTGTGGCCGTCTTTGCCGGAGCTCCGGTCAACTACTAGCACTTGCTGCCTGTACTATCTTGTCACGGCTGTGGGTTGTTTACTGTGCAGGTGAGGAGGGCTTCCTTCACGCTCGAGCTTGTGCGGTACCATTGTCCTTTTTCGAGTCTTCATGCGTGTCGGGATGGTTTTGGTAAGGGCCTTACTAAGGCAGCTTGGCTGAAACATTTTCAAGACCGACATTGCCATAATTGTGCGTTGGAACTTACGCGTCAAACTCTTACTGATAGTTTGACTGTTTATTCCAATGCCGAGAGTGTTTTGAGACGGATGGGGCTCTGGTTGTGTGGGTGTGCTTTATGACCCGTACCATTCGCGCTAGATGTCGGCATAGTCGGGGTGATATTGTAATGCATCCGGAGTGTGTTGATGGCCTCTACAGTTTTCATATTTATGGTATTCCGAGACCTTTGGCTCCTTCTTCTTCGGTTTCTTCTGATGATGGTATTGAACTTGTTCAGTGGTCTATATCTTCTCTTGATCGTTTATTGTCTTTGGGCCTTCGCACCGTGAAATTTATTCCTCCTAAGTGTCGTCTTGGGTTTGCTTGGGGTTTGAAAGGAGCCCTGGATGATGTGGCTAGTTCCCCTACTGATCTCTCCCGCTGGGTTCCGTTGCTTGTTTGACCGCTGTGTCTGCTTAAGACTTCCGCTCCTTGGAGTAATGTTGAGTGTAGGACTGCTATTCGGCACCAGCGTCAGGAGGAGAGTATTACCAGGGCAATCCTTGCTTGGGGGGTACCTGGGGGGTGGGGGGTTTGCAGCTGTTGCAGGAGTGTTTTGATGAGGGTCCTTCTTTGTTTCATGTGGAGGAGGATCTGGATTTGGGTGAGCTTAACCTCCGTCAATGTCGGCGAAAGATTTGTGATGGTCACTATACTGCTGCTGTTCAAGTGCTTTCTTCCTCTAGGGTTGCCCCCTATTCCGATGCCACTCTTGTGGCCTTGCATGAGAAGCATCCTGTCGCACCACCTCCTTCTTTGCCTCCTTTGTCTGGGGATCATCATCCTCTGGTTGCCTCTTCCGCGGTGGTTTTGGATATGCTTTGGAGCTTCCCACGTGGTACTTCTTGTGGGCGGGATGGTTTTCGTGCCCAGCACCTTATGGACTGTTTGAGTGGCGCTATTGTGGCTATCTCTGATGATTTGATCACTTCTATTACTAGGGTGGTTAATATTTTTCTTGAGGGCCGGTGTCCTCTTCCTCTGGGTGAGTACATTGTCAGCGCCCCTCTCACGCCACTCGTTAAACCGGGTGGTGGGGTTCGTCCTATTGCTGTTGGCACGGTTTGGAGACGGCTTGTCTCGAAGGTTGGTGCTTTTATGGTTGGTCCTTCTTTATCTTCTTATTTTGATGGACTTCAGTTTGGGGTGGGTGTGTCCGGTGGAGGAGAGGCTATCTTGCATGCCTTGAACCGGCTCATTGAGGCTCGGGGTCCGAGGTGGGGCTTTCTATGTTGCTTTGGTTGATTTCGAGAATGCGTTCAACCTTGTTTATCGTGCGACCATGCATCAGGAGGTCCTCCGTCGTTGCCCGGTTCTTTCCCCGTTGGGTGGATTTTTGTTATTCCAGCCCTGCCCGTCTTTTTTATGTGGAGCACTGCTTGTGGTCTTGTCAGGGTGTCCAGCAGGGTGATCCGTTGGGCCCTTTACTTTTCGTTTTGGTTTTGCATCACTCAGTATGCAAGATCCGGGACACTTTTGACCTCACTATGCAGGCGTGGTACTTAGATGATGGTACCATCGTGGGTGATACTTTGGTGGTGGAGAAGGTCTTGGATTTGATTATGGTGGATGGCCCTCGTTTTAGACTTCATCTTAATGTCTCCAAGACGGAGGTCTTTTGGCCTGTTGAGAATCCTCAGAGTCGGCTTCCTGGGGTTTTGCCCCCTTCTATTTCTCGGCCATTGCGTGGTGTTACAGTTTTGGGTGGACCTGTCAGTACTTGTCCTGGTTTTGGCAGTGAGATTGTGGCGAAGAGAGTAACTAAGACCATTGAGCTAATGGACTTGGTTGCGAGGATTGAGGACCCGCAGTGTGAGTTGCTTCTACTTCGCGCTTGCACTGGTATTTCTAAGCTCTATTTCTCACTTCGTACTTGCTCCCCTAGTGTTTTTAGGGTCGATCCATCTTCCTTTTGATGTCGCTCTTCGTTCCAGCTTGGAACGTATTGTCACCGCGTCTGGGCCGGGTTTTGGGGATCGGCAGTGGCGCCTTGTCACATTCCCTTTTCATCTTGGTGTCTATGCGGCGAGAGATGTTTTATTTTATGCTTTTATTGCGTCCCGTTTGCAGTCTGCTGGTTTGCAGGCTAAGCTCCTTGGCCCTTCTGGTATTGTAGCTGCTGGCCCTGCCTTTGATGATGTCGCGCGGGTGTTTACTGCGACTATAGGCTCTGGTATCTTAGGTAACCCTAGTGAAATTGCTGCCCCCAAACTTATGAAGAAATTGGCAGACATTTATTTCACGACGGTTGCTGCTGCCTCAGAGTCTGTTTTCTCTTTGACACCGCGCCAGCTTGCTTTATGGAAGTCTCAGCAGGGTTCTCACTCCTCTGATTGGTTACGTGCTGTTCCTATCTCGGGGTTGGGTCAGGCTATGAACGGGAAGACTTACCGTAGTGTGCTTGGGTATCGTCTGGGTGTTCCATTATTCACGGTATCTAGGCCCTGTCTTGCTTGCTCTCGGGTTTTTACTGGGGATGTTTTTGGGGACCACGTTGTTTATTGTACTGGTACTGTGGGCGTCAAACATCGGCATAAACTCGTCCGGGACACTCTTTTCGACATCTGTTATAGATCTGGTATTTCTGCGGGAAAGGAGGTTCATATTGGTTTGGTTGATGGGCATGGTGGCTCTCTTCGTCTTGCGGATTTGTTGCTTTATTCTTGGGACAGAGGGCGTGATGTGTGCGTTGACTTGACATGGTCTTCTCCTTTGACTCAGACTGGGATGACGGATTTTGTGCCTGGCCGGGTTGTCACTGATGCTGCTCACCGTAAGTGTGCTAAGTACGGGGATTTGTGCGCGGCAGCGGGTTATGGTTTCTTTCCTTTCTCTTTCTCTTCCCTTGGGGAGTTGGGTTCGGATGCTGTTGCCTTGCTCAAGCGGATCCAAAAATTCTCGGTATCTCAGGATGCGGGGGCTCGAGTGGTCGCTTACATTTTTACTAGACTTAGCTTTTCTGTTGCTAAGGGTGTGGGAGCCCAGATTGTCTCTCGGCTCCCCACCAATTTCATGTAAACTTTTATTTTCCTTTTAATGAAAGCTGCGCGCATCCTTTTTCAAAAAAAAAAAAAAATTATAATAATAATAATAATAATAATAATAATAATAATAATAATAATAATAATAATAATAATAATAACAATAGTAATAGTAGTAATAGTAGTAATTACAATAATACTAATAATAATCGTATTTGTACAATAGTAATAATATGATAATTACATAGTTTTCTAATTGCTTCCTTATACCCTATGAACTACCAATATAAATAGACCTTATTCATCATAAAGCATAAATAATTCACATAAAAGAAAAGAGGAGGAAGAAATAATTCACAAAAGAGAAAAGAGAAGGAAGTACTAGCTAGGAGATCGTCACAAGGTAATTTTCTAATCGTCTCATAACATACTCACCTTAAGATTGATATAGCTAATTAATTAAACCATCATTGACTGACCTAAGACCATGACCATGACCGGGCAACATCAGGGAATGGCCGGACCCAACGTTGACCACCACTGACTGACTGGAAAGGGGTGTTCGAAGGGTTTTTCGTAGGGTGGTTTTGTTGTTACCATATAACTGAAAACGCAAAATTGAACCCGTAACTTTGACCATCATGACCTGGGTTGGGGTTGGTTGGTCAAGGGGGGAGGAGTCGACCACCGTGGTGGTGTCGTGGTGGTCATAGATGGTGGTTTGCGGCGGTGGTGGCTAGAAAAACGTGAAACAGGGGGGGTACTACTACTGCTGCTCTCGGTTTTGGGAGGTTGTAGTGGTGGTGTAGATGGGTCGGGGAACACCCCTGGAACTACCGTAAGTCAGTGGTGATAACGGTGGTGGCCAGAGGTGGTATGGTGTTGTATGGTGGTGTTGTTGGCGGGTTGGAGTTGTTGTCGGGTAAGGGCATTGTTGTTGGGGTCGGTACACTAGTGGGTCTAGGGCTAGATGGTTCGAGGTGGTGGCTGGAGTCGAGGGCAAGGCTGGTGACATGAGGGGTCCACCGTGGTGCATGGTGGCTGACCACGGTGGACTTAGTGGTTAGAGGCCGAGAATGAAGGGTGTTTGTCGGGTTTTAATGGGTTGAGTTGGGCTCGGGTTTGGGGAAGGTCTTGACTCGAGTTTGTAATATTTGAAGGGGGTTTTTGAATATCGTAATGCAATAATAGTAATAATAATAATGAATAACTAATATAATTTATAAATTATTAGATAAGAATAATGAATTATAATAATGGAATAATTATTTATGTTAGGTGACGGAATTTTTGAGAAGCTTTATTAGGATTTCTACTTATTGGATTGCTGTATACAGAGTATTTGCTTGCCAGGTAGAATAACGATTCTACTGGACTCATTATTTGTGTATCTTGTCATTTAATTGGATGTTGTGTTTACTAGATTGAATTGTTTTGGATTATTGGATTATTGCATGTCTTGCATATTGTGATTGAAAGCGGTTGTATTGGTTATTCCTTAGACGGTGTGGTAGGTAGCCTTGTTGTTGCTACTGTTGGTTTGATAATGATTTGGATATCAGGTTTAGCCTGGCAGACATCATGGTAAGAGCCTTCGGGTGATGTGATAAAAACTTACTGCCTGAGATAGACATCATGGTAAGAGCCTTCAGGTGATGTATTATAAACATACTGGCATACACTGTTTAATACTATCGTGGTGGTGTAAGGCCCCAGGCTGGTTCTGCTGACATGTCTCTGGTGCATCTACTCAACTGGAGGTTGAGGGCTGAATTGTGACTCAACGGGAGGTTGAGGGCTGAATTATGAGAACAGTTGATTTGGCATTTGTGTTTGAATCTTTATACTATTTATATTATCTGTGTTGAGATTGTTATCCTACTCAACCGCGAGGTTGACCGTGTATTCGTGAACACCTGTGATGAACCGTAACTGGGGAGCAGATTTGACAGGTACTTGAGTTAGCTAACTTGGGAGCTTAAGGGGATGCGTGAGGACTCGGCTAGTCTACCTAGAAGTATAGACCATTTAGTTTATTAATCACTTTATTTATTTCCGCTGCGAGTTGTAGTTAATTTTATATTGAGTTTTTTGTTTGGTTAAATTTAATAAACATGTAATCGCTAAATTTTATCTAAAGTGCTTTGGTTTGTTGTACTTTGTTATTCACTACCTCGGAAAACCGAGATGGTAACGCTCTTATTTACTTGTGATGTCTTGCTAACGCCTCCTGAATAAATGGGGGTGTTACAGAAATGAAAGTGGAGCAGGCTGCGTTTTATCTAAGGGACGAAGTTGGGGTGTAGGGGCACCGCGAGAGGGAGGTTTCATGTTAGTATTATAAGAGTTTAGGTGAACTCGCAAATCCTTGGGTGGACTTCAAGAAGGCAATGAGGAATCACTTTGTTCCAAAACATATTCATAGCAAGTCGAGGGCCGAGTTCGACACGTTTGCTATGACCGATAGTATGACCGTGGCTGAATACTATCACAAGTTCAACGAGTTGTCGCACTATACGGAGGACATGGAGCCGAGTCAACTGAGTCTGGCTCTCCGTTTCGAGAGAGGGTTGTTGTAGATACCCAGTATCTGCACCTCCCAAAAACCACCCGATGATGATCGGACTATAACGTGTTTTTGATATGCGTGCGTGGATTGGCTATACATGAGACGGTTTAATGCACTACTCGAATATGAAAAATGATTTCAAAAGTTTTCTAACTTAATTTGCATTAAAATAACACTATTTAGAGTTAAAACCGTCTTCGGACCCAAAACCGACTCAGAAACCCGTCAACTCGAGTCAACCTGAGCTGAACCGTGTCAAACCAAATCTCGAATGTCAAAAATAATGCCATGAATGCCTTTATGTCATTTCCAATTACATAACCCTAATTAGAGTCAGAACCGTCTTCGTACCCAAAACCGACTCAGAAACCCGCAACTCGAGTCAACCTGGGTCAACCTAAGTCAAACCAAATCTCAAATGTCAAAAATAATGCCATGAATTTCTTTATCATGTCATTTCCATTAAAATGACCCTAATTAGAGTTAAAACCGACACCGAGCCAAAAACCGACTCGAAATTCAAATCCCGACTCACACGGGTCAAACCCGAGTCAAGCACACAAATTACCTATCCCAAGTAACACCAAAATCATCTTATTAGATGCCCATATTGTTACACGACATCTTATATGAATACCAAAAACCAAACAATGGATGGAGAATTGGCCACGTCCAAATTGAAAGGGACAATACACCCCTTTCCATCACAAGGTAGCTCGCGCCTCTTTAGGCATGCCCTTGGCCAGCAAGCAAACCTAACCGACTTGCTACCATCCCCATTTCTCTATAAATACCCACCATCACACACCACAATTCTCACGCGAGCGTTCGCCCCTCCTTCTCCCTTAAACTTCTAGACTCGACTTCCTAAGTCACAAAATCGACACGTGTTTACGACCTACCGATCGTAAACACAAGCCTTACACATTTTGTTTGGTACCGTCGCCGTGCATTCGACCGACCCATTTGGCAAACTCAATTCATCAATCAACATGTTTTTATTAACATATTTTCAACATATTTTCAAAACTAAATCCTTTTTTAAGGCACTCTTTTAAACTTCTTTGATCGCAAGTAGTCACAACGAGAAAACCGTCTCTAAAGTCGTCTACGTCGCAAACATCAATACACGTAAGTTTGAGGGTGTAAATATCTCATTTATTTCATGTCTTTACTGTTTTTATGAGTTTATATGCATGAACAATGCATAACACGATTCAAACATAGGTTAGACGAGCCAAAACCGGATTTTGGCTTGAGACAGGGGCTACTTACGTAGCAGGTACGCTCGCGCCTCAATGCCCCCTCAGGCCTTAATCCAACCGTGTTTGTTCTCGTCTTTCCTCTTTATTTAATTTCTTATTTGCAATCGGTTTTTACCACTTCAAATGTTTCAAATCATTTTTATGACAAACTTTTTAGCCATAAATTATAATCACCCTTGGTTCCATATACCATGACGGTTTAATCCCTGACTCGGTGATATTAATTGGTTAATTACATTGTAAAGGAAATTCTTTTCTTTAATTTACCATTTTAATTCATTTTTATGTTAAACATATTTTGACCATTACAAAAATCATCTTTGGTTCTTTATACCATGACGGTTTATTCCGTGACTCGATGATATTATTGGTTAATTACATTATATTGGGTATTTTAACACCCTTTTCTTTTATTTACCATCTTTCTCATTTATTTACATTTGTAGATATATTAGTCATAATTCATAATCATCCTTGATTCTTTATACCATGTCGGTTTAATCCGAGTACGGTGATAAATATCGACTAATTACAAATAAATGAACTTAACATATTTATTTCATATCAAACATTTTACATTTGTAAACTATGCTTTTCAAACTTTCAAATCCGACAACGAATATTACTAACATAATAGTAATTATTCCGAGTCATGCAAATCATACATGCAAATCATTAATCACAAATAACGGTTTTAAACAACCTTTTTAACAACCAGGGGACGCCCTTTGGGTCGTCGTCTGGCTCGCGCCCCAAGAGGCCGTTTGTTTTCAAGTTTTAAAACATGGGCAGGGCCCTTTATCTCGCCAATAGGCTCGCGCCTTAACAGGGCTGCCTGGCACTGTTCTGTCCTGTTTTAACATTTGTCTAGGACGATCCCGATTACGGTTAATCCGAATACGTGACGGATCAGATTGACAATTTTGCATTTTATACTTTGTCATTTGACACCCTTTTTCAAGTAATGGATCGTGTTAAGCACCATGACCCGAATTTGGTAAATGGATGTTTAATTTCCGTTCTCACATGCAAATCAATCTAAATCCAACTTGACATCTTATACTTGATACTTGGATTAAAACAAACCGACTTAGGAAATTCTCACATGTTAGGTTAAACTTTTGGATGCGCATTCATGCATTTAAATCGTTTTACCAACTCTTGCACTTAAACAACCACGATCGATCAGTAGAGGCCGCTAACGCGGGCGGGATTGGGTGTCTGATTAAAGGGCTTCCCAATATGCACCCTCACCCCTTACTCAGAACCTTTGGATAGTGGATGGCCTTATCCAGGGTATACGAGAGTCATTTTAGGCATAGAATGCTAAAAGGGGGACGAGTTCTTATCTTTAGAACCTATGTCAAACACCGCTTTTTGCCTTGATTTACCTAGGTATAAAGTGGATTCGAACGGGTTCCAAGCATCCCATAAATGCTTGGTGGCGGCTCCGAACATCTATAATCGTTTCGAGACCTTTGCCGAGACGAAACCGACCGATCTAAAGCGATCAGGTCGAAAGCGTTCTTACGCCGCCGCTCGTGGCTTTCAAAAGACCAATGTACATCCACAGATTGGCTTGGCGTGCAGGTGGCCCGTGACCGCAGATCGGTAGGTGGCCCAAATCCACAGACCGGCCTGTGGCCCTTGTCCACAGTTTGGCGACTCCACTGGGGAGAACTAGGACACTTGTGTCTTTGTGATCCTTAGAGGTGAAACTCGAACGAGGTCGTGGTTAAAGTGCATTAATTGATATTATGGTCATAAGTTGGGTTCCTTGTCCAGGCCCATAACCTAACCCTTTTCGACCAATTGGCTCGTCTCGTCGGCGTGAGTTTTCTCATCCTCGCGTTTCGAATCCCGATTGAGTCAAGCATACCGTTGACGTTACACATTTCTGTTTCGTCAAAGAGCTTTCATCACCTTCGAGCATGAGGCTAGGGCACCCTCCTTACACATTTTGTTTGGATTGGTATCCCTCTCGTAAATCGGGGTTTGATTGCTTGGTGTGTAACCACCCTAATTAAGCCAAAACCCGTGTCAGCATTATGCATAATATAATGAAACTGTGAGTGCTTATGTGCTATGTGATCATAAGTCCTTCCGTGTCATTTTCAAACTTTCAAAAAACACATTTTGCGCCGTTATAATGGCCATTTCAAACCTCGGTCTTTCCTCGACCGTTGGAACCTTTTTATGCCGTCGTAATGACGAATTTCAAACGCGGTTTTTGACAACCGTTTCAAACCTCGGTCCTTCGTTGACCGTTGCATTTCAAACAACACGCCTTTCTAGGCCGTCATAATGACGATTTTAAAACCCGGTTTTCTACAACCATTTCATCACACCTTTCCAAGCCGTCGTAATGACGATTTTCAAATCCGGTTTTCTACAACCATTTCAACACGCCTTTCTAGGCCGTCCTAATGAAGACTTTCAAAACCGGTTTTAACAACCGTTTCAAAAAACACATTTTTAGGCCGTCGTAATGACGATTTTCAAACTCGGTTTTTCACAACCGTTTCAAACCCTGGTCTTTCGCCGACCGTTGCACACCTTTTTGTACCGTTGTAATGACGATTTCAAAACTTTGTTTTCACAAACCATTTCAAAATACCTTTTTACGTCATCGTAATGGCAATTTCAAACCTCGATCTGTCGCTGATCATTGTATTCTCAAACTGCCCTTTTACGCCGTCGTAATGACGAATTCTACCCTCGAATTTTAAAAATTCGAAATCAATATTCAAAAATGAAAACTTTTTTTTAAACCGTCGTAATGACGATTTCAACCCGTGCAACTTTCAAATTTCAAATCTCGTTTTCGAAATCAAATTTGGCTTTTCTAAGCTGTCGTAATGACGATTTCAATTCCCACACTTTTCGATTTGCATACCGCCTTTCAAAGGTTAAAACGGTTTTCTAACCCGTCGTAATGACGAATTCAATCCTCACAATTTCCAATTTCAAATCATTTGAAAACAAATTTAACCGTTTTCAAATCCCCCAATTTCAAAATCAACCATTTGAAAACAACTTTAACCGTTTTCAAAATTCCAATTCAAAATCAAATCTTTGAAAACAAACTTAACCGTTTTCAAATTTCAAATCCAATTTCAAATCATTTGAAAACAAATTTAACCGTTTTCAAATTTCAAACCCAATTTCAAATCTTTGAAAACAAATTTAACCGTTTTCAAATTTCAAATTCAAAATCAAATCTTTGAAAACAAATTTAACCGTTCTCAAATTTCAATTCAAAATCAAATCTTTGATAACGAATTTAACTGTTTTAAAATTTCAATTCAAAATCAAATCTTTGAAAACAGATATAACCGTTTTTAAATTTCAATTCAAAATCAAATCTTTGAAAACAAATTTAACCGTTTTCAGATTTCAAATCAAAACTCAATCTTTGAAAACAAATTTAACCGTTTTCAAATTTCAAATTCAAAATCAAATCTTTGAAAACAGATTTAACCGTTTCCAAATTTGAAATCCAATTTTAAATCATTTGAAAACTAATTTAACCGTTTTCAAATTTCAATTCAAAATCAAATCTTTGAAAACAAATTTAACCGTTTTCAAATTTCAAAACCAATTTCAAATCATTTGAAAACAAATTAAACCGTTTTCAAATTTCAATTCAAAATCAAATCTTTGAAAACCAATTTAACCGTTTTCAAATTTCAAATCCAATTTCAAATCTTTGAAAACCAATTTAATCGTTTTCAAATTTCAATTCAAAATCAAATCTTTGAAAACAAACTTAACCGTTTTCAAATTTCAAATCCAATTCCAAATCTTTGAAAACAAATTTAACCGTTTTCTAATTTCAATTTGAAATCAAATCTGTTGAAAACAAATTTAACCGTTTTCATGGCCATTGTGATGACGATTCCAAATTCTTCAATTCTCGATTTTCAAATCAGTGATTCGGAATTTCAAAAACTGTCTTCGGAAACAACACATTGTTTTCAGAGCCGTCGCAAACTCAAACTCAAACCGTCTTTTGAAAACAAACTTAAGACAACTCTTCAACTGATCGACTTTCGGAGATCCCTACTCTTCGGAAGCCGTCCATAAAACGACAAATGAATCTTTTTGAAAATCTCTATTTTCAAAAACTTCAGTCCACCTTTCCGATTCAGCCTCGAGTCAGTTAGAGTCCAATCGATTTCAAGTCAAGTCGTCTGGATAACATCGAGTCTCCGCCGAAGTTAGTACCTATCTTCAGGTCTAGGTCGTATCTTCAATGGCGTTAGCAGTGTCAAAACCTCTTGGGTATTAAACCCGTCTTTTCCCTACATTACGGGTCAAAGGTCAAGTTGTGTACATGTCTTGTCCAACGGCGTCACGCTACCAACAAACCTCCAAATATCGTCAGAAGTCGTCTGTCTAGGCATCGCTATGCCAAAGTCGACACTCGAGTCCAAGTTCAACATTCTACACCCATAGTTCAAACACAAGAGGTCATTCACGATCTTTAATGAACTCATAACCTAGTCACACTGTCGCGTCTTCACGACAAAACTGCCTTTTGTACATATGTGTCGTACTTTCCTTTGTTTGTGCAATTCCTTGTCAAGACAAGTTATAACGCCTTTCGTTATGTCGATATGAATCCCTTGGGTGCCATCAATCGTCAACCAGGAAATCAAGAAGCTGATCAACCTTCATCTGCCATGACTTCTGCCGAAACCAATAACATGGTCCTTCGACTCCTAACTACCGTGGAAAACTTGAGGACTCGTCTCTCCCAAGTTGAGGACAAAATGATAACTGAGAATTTTCCCTCTTCTGATATTGAGCAAAGGGTTAAGTTCCTTGAAAGCCGACTATTTTCCAACGACAAAACCAACCCTAGTTGGAGGGCTACCAAAACCACTGAAGCCAATTCCTTAGGTGCTTCACCAACCAAAACCAGACGACCTCATAGGTCCTTCCCTGATCTGGGTATGCCTTATGCCACAACCTTGGAAAGGTTAATCTCCAAATGAAAACTTAAGCCGATTGGTCCAACTCCAGACCCTCTACCAAACAAGTGAGGACGTAGATGGGACGGAAAACTGTTTTGTCAATATCACCAAGGCCGCGGACACGATACTGAAATGTGTCTCCCCCTAAAGGGTGCCATCCTTAATATGATCGAAAAGGGCGAGTTACCATTACCTCCCTCAACAAACCACAAAAATAACCCTCCGGAAAATGCTATTGGACGCAGTCAGGAATCTTCCCTAGACTGCTCTCATCTCGTTTCTCCTGACGATGAGAAAATTCATGCAGTTGACGAAGATGGCCTACAAAGCGCTATAATGATGCTCTCTGTCTCCATCAACAACATATTCTCAAAACTGCAAGTGGCTATCGATGATTTGAACACTCGGGTGGCTAATTTGGAGAAGAGGTTTGGTAGTACTGAAAATGAACCTAACCATCAAGAAGAAAACCAACCCTTGGTTCACCAACCAACAGCTGTTGAAAATGAGGAGTCATCTGATGGTTCCCACATCCACGAACCTACCAACAAAGAAATCACCTCACCAAAATCCCATTCAAAATATCAAGCAACATCCCAAAAACTTCCCATTGACAATGACCAAATCCTGCTTTCGCCCAGGACTGACAAAAACAAAAACAAAAAACAAAACTCACAAAAACATCCCAAAAAACACCAATGTTGGAATCATGGGAAAACATCAAAGGGTATTCACAGATCTGGGAATAACATATGGCACCGCTCTGGGATACTTACTTTAGAAGGATTTTTGCAACCGATTGGACCAACTCCGGATCCATGTGAGGCTAAGAAATCCCGTTTCTAGAACCCTAATGCATATTGCCAATACCATCAAGGCAAGGGCTATGACACCGAATCCTGTTCAAACTCAAGAATGCCATTCAAGATATGATTGAGGCTGGCAAAATCATAATTGCACCTCTTAGTCAAGACAATCCTCCTGGATGTCTCAAGTCAAACGGCAAGGTTGAGCATTCTCAAAGGACATTCACCAACCTCAACACAACCTATGCCGCAGCTCTTCAAAAGCTTGTGACTAAAGGGAAAATACAACAAATAGGGCCCACTCCGGAACCGTCTGAACAGAGGAAAACCCGTTTCTGGGACGGCAGTGCCTATTGCCAATATCATCAAGGAAAATGTCATGATACTGAAACATGCTTCAAACTGAAACATGCTATTCAAAATATGATCGACAACCATGAAATGATGGCTTTATCCCTATGCCAACCAAGTGATGAAGACAACCCTCAAGAACATCTCTTTCTACGATGAGATGAGAGCCTTATAGACTATTATCCTCGTATTGTTCCCAACAACGAGAGTGAAGTGCTCAAGTGGGTCAACGCTCAAGACCGAACATTCAAGCCGCTAGATGCTACGAAAGAGACCTTCGAGGAGGAAAATGATGATTAGGAGTTCGTATATACGATTAAGTCTGAGTCCGAGTCCGAGTCTGAGTCTTAGGCTTTCTCATATCTATCCTAGTGCCTGTCCTTTTATTCCTAAGTGACAAACTGGGGGCTGTCCCCATGAGTCACATGTATCCATCGAGTCTGTGCTAACATCTTATTTATCTAAATAACAGCACAATTTTCAACTATCATATATTCTCCACTTTACCATTTCCCGTTGACAACGAGAACTGATTTGAGAATTGATTTAAAACAAATAATATGTTCCAATTCAATGTGAGTACACTCGAGTGATGTTCCGTATCGAGTAAGCAGAGGACTTGAAACTCCGTGTCCATTCTCTTTACCTATTCTATGTCTGGCAATAGAAACCTTTCATTAGCACCTTATTTAGAACGAGCTTTTTTCAATGGGATTCTACGACGAACCCAGATAACAAACGAAAACATCTCCTTGTTCATGATTAATGACTGAAGGCAAGCCCATTCCCCACAAAAACATCCCATCACCAAATATCAACCTCTTACCAACGGGTACATCCCCGTCTGCACCTCCACCTTCCTCGAACGAAGGACGGCAAAAAAACAAATACATCCAAAGCAAATCCAAATCGAAAGGCCAAAATCAAAGGCCCAAGACAAAAGTCTTTCACCCAAGGCCAAAATCAAAGGCCCAAGCCAAAAGTCATTCACCCAATGCCAAAGGAAATCCAAGCCAAAACAAAGGCAAAAACCAAAGCCAAAGCAAAAGCCAAGGCTAAAGCCAAAACAAAAACAAAATAGTTAAATTCAAATTCGCTATTTCCACAAATTCCAAACGATGAAATGCAAAACCGTCACTTTTCAAAAATGAAATAACGGAATTCAAGATTCGTTATTTTCCCACAATTTCAAATGATAGATTTAAAAACTGTCCTTTTCAAAAAATGAAATAACGGATTTCAAAATTCGTTATTTCCCACAATTTCAAATGACGGATTTAAAAACCGTACTTTTCAAACAAAAACGAAATAGCGAAATTCAAATTCGTTATTTTGTCACAATGCCACACGACGGAATTAGAACCGTCCTTTTCAAACAAAGATGAAATAGCGAAATTCAAATTCATTATTTTCCCACAATTTCAAATGACGGATTTAAAAACCGTCCTTTTCAAACAAATAACGAAAGAGCGAAATTCAAATTCGTTATTTTCTCTCAATTCCAAACGACGGATTTTAAAACCGTCCTTTTTCAAACAAAAAAACAAAATAGCGAAATTCAAATTCGTTATTTTCCCACAATTTCAATTGACGGATTTAAAAACCGTCACCTTTCAAACTTCGGACCAACGAGTCTAACACCAAAATACAAAGTCCAGGACCAACAAGTCCAAAGCCCAGGACCCATGAGTCCAATATATAAAGTCCAGGACCAACAAGTCCAAAGCCCAGGACTCATGAGTCCAACATATAAAGTCCAGGATCAACAAGTCCAAAGCCCATGACCAACGAGTCCAATACACCAAATTCCGGACCAACAGGTCCAAAACACCAAACACCAAAAACCTCAACCAAAACCGCTTCACCCCTAAGTCCTTCTAAAGACTACTACAGGGAAACCTATCTAGGATCCTGGGGATTCCCCTCAAGATCATAATCAACACTACTTCACCCCTAAGTCCTTCTAGAGACTGTTATAGGGAGAACTATCCAGGCTTCTGAGGATTCCCTTCAAGCTCGTAATATCACACCTTAACCTTTAAGGTCTAGACATGGGAATCTGATCCCATATTAATTACCAGCCATTTCTTGCTCAGGCCACATCAAGCCTGAGACCCCATTCCGCACCACATTACAAGTCGTAACCCATCGGCCTAAACACCACAAAATACAAACTCCAAATTTTTATTTGTCAAACAAACCTTTTATTACCAAGCTCCACATTCCATAATGTCGAAGCCTTTTTCACCCTGACCCAGATACGGAGTCCTCAAATGCTTTGCTACCGAGAACGGGACATACCCAATCTACCCTTAGGGTCCACTTTTTAGTGTGCTCACATGATAAGGAACATTTTCACAAATTACACCTCTTCGATTCATGATCGAGATGAATTCTCTCAAATCAATTTTTTGAGTCACCAAACGGCATTTACCGTCGTGACCTTCACACTTTAAGGTCCTAACAACTCGCTTAGGCACACACATTCAGAACTACGATCTGGTTTGATTTCACTTCACGTGAATACGTAGGCAGTCCTTCAAGGACACAACCATACACCTCAAAATCACTTTAAGGTCCTAACAACTGGCTTAGGCACACACCCTGAACTACGATCTGGTTTGATTTCACATCACGTGAATACGTAGGCAGTCTTATTATAAGGGCACAACCACATCCCCACACACATTCAATTTTCAAACCTTCAATTTGCAACCCATTTCACACACAGCTCAGAACTACGATTTGGTTTGATTTCCCAAACACGCGAATACGTAGGCAGTCCCCCAACAAGGACGCACCCGCATACCCATTTCAATCTCAACAATCAACATCAATCCTCAAAACCAGCCCACCCAGCTGCATAAAATTAATCTCATACCTCTTTACTGGGGGCTTCTTCCTTAAGACGTCGCCCATTCCTTGTTTTGTCAAATTCCCACCTTCTCACTCTAGAGGCTTCTCTTTCAAGACGCCACCCATCCTTTACGCTCATAGCCTAGTGCTCGGTTCGGACAATGACAAGGTCTTGGTTCCACTATCCGAATCATCATACCTTAATAAAGGATCTCAAACAAGCAAATGGAGGCAAAGATGTCTAAAGAAGATAATCAATTCGTGTTCCCCAGACGAGCGGACCTTCTACCTCAGGGATTTGATACGCGTTGTTGCAATTTCTTGGCTAAAGAGTTGCAGACAAATACGCAAAGTATGTCAAAGTCACCCCCATGCCGTGTCGATACTAAGTATGTATCACGTTTACGACCGCCTGTTTGTCAGTTTAGCAGTATGCGTCCGTGTGAGTCAATGTCACAACGGTCACGTGTCTTCAATCTGTCAAATCATGGATCTACGAGCAACAAATTCCAACTCTTAACAGCTTTTAAGCTTCATAACATTCAAAACTCCTATCTCACCTCACACGAGATAGTATATGCTAGTTGCTTATATGCTAATTGCTCACATGCTTATGTGCTTATGTGCCTATGTGCTTGCGTGCTACATGCTTGTCTATGCGACTGCGGATTTGTGTGATCACTAACCATGCAGGTAATCTTGAGAAGACAAACTCACTCCAACCGAGTACTAGGTTCTTCTCAACAAACGGCGACCCATCAAGTATAAGAGCTTTACCCCCGCTGATTACATGGCTTACGCTACCTCCCAGCGAGCAGCAACTCATATCCCCGGCGAGTCCTGAGAAGGTTCCAACTCCCCAACGAGTGCCGATTTTTAAAGGGATGTCATGCATGCTATTTTCCTCAGTCGATCATTCGACCATAGATGGCTGGCGAGCCTTACAACGCATATGGCAGGCAAGCCTTTGTCCGCAAACAAGACACAACTCAAGGACGTATCCCGAAGATACCTTGGGTACGACTTCTTTTCATAAGCTGGCGAGCCTTTGTCCGCAAACAAGGTACAACTCAAGGACGTATCCCGAAGATGCCTCGGGTAGGACTCCTTATCACAGCTGGTGAGCCTTTGCACGCACACAAGATACGACTCAAGGACGTATCCCGAAGATGCCTCAGGTATTACTCCTTCATATGGCTGGCGAGCCTCAAAACGCACCGCCTTCAACACCGGCTGGCGAACCTTTGCGCGCAAAAGATTCAAGGACGTATCCCGAAGATGCCTCAGGTATGACTCCTTCTTATGGCTGGCAAGCCTTTATACGTAGTCTAAGGGACTTTAAATGACCCGAATCGAAAGTCGACAGACTCTAAGATGTTCCCGACGGCAGGTCCTTGACTAGAATCCCCGAGTCGCCTTGACGTCGCCCTTCCCGACGGCAGGTCCTTGGCTCAAACCCTTTTGAGTCGCCTCGATGTCGCAATGGTCTTCAGGTTGTAATCTTCGATTGACCTGGAGGCCATACTTTGACTTTCGCCCTCTCCAAGCCTCAGTCAAAGTGAGGGCTCTGTAGATACCCAGTATCTGCACCTCCCAAAAACCACCCGATGATGATCGGACTATAACATGTTTTTGATATGCATGCGTGGATTGGCTATACATGAGACATTTTAATGCACTACTCGAATATAAATAATGATTTCAACAGTATTCTAACTTCATTTGCATTAAAATAACACTATTTAGAGTTAAAACCGTCTTCGGACCCAAAACCGACTCAGAAACCCGTCAACTCGAGTCAACTTGAGCCGAACCGTGTCAAACCAAATCTCGAATGTCAAAAATAATGCCATGAATTCCTTTATGTCATTTCCATTAACATAACCCTAATTAGAGTCAAAACTGTCTTCGGACCCAAAACCGACTCAGAAACCTGCAACTCGAGTCAACCTGGGACAACCCGAGTCAAACCAAATCTCGAATGTCGAAAAAAATGCCATGAATGTCTTTATCATGTAATTTCCATTAAAATGACCTTAATAAGAGTTAAAATTGACACCGAGCCAAAACCCGACTCGAAATTCAAATCCCGACTCACATGGGTCAAACCCGAGTCAAGCACACAAATTACCTACCCCAAGTAACACCAAAATCATCTTATTAGATGCCCATATTGTTACACAACATCTTATATAAATACCGCAAACCAAACAATGGATGGAGAATTGGCCACGTCCAAATTGAAAGGGACAATACATCCCTTTCCATGACAAGGTAGCTCGCGCCTCTTTAGGCATGCCCTTGGCCAGCAAGCAAACCTAACCGATTTTCTAACATCCCCATTTCTCTATAAATACCCACCATCACACACCACAATTCTCACGCGAGCGTCCGCCCCCTCCTCCTCCCTTAAACTTCTGGACTCGACTTCCTAAGTCACAAAATCGACACGTGTTTACGACCTATCGATCGTAAACCCAAGCCTTACACATTTTGTTTGGTACCGTCGCCGTGCATTAGACCAATCCATTTGACCAACTCAATTCATCAATCAACATGTTTTCATTAACATATTTTCAACATATTTTCAAAACTAAATCCTTTTTAAGGCACTCTTTTAAACTTCTTTGATCGCGAGTAGTCACAACGAGAAAACCGTCTCTAAAGTCGTCTACGTCACAAACATCAATACACGTAAGTTTGAGGGTATAAATATCTCATTTATTTCATGTCTTTACTGTTTTTTTGAGTTTATATGCATGAACAATGCATAACACGATTCAAACATAGATTAGACGAGCCAAAACCGGATTTAGGCTTGAGACATGGGCTACTTACGTAGCAGGTAGGCTCGCGCCTCAATGCCCTCTCAGGTCTTAATCCAGCCGTGTTTGTTCTCGTCTTTCTTCTTTATTTCATTTCTTATTTGCAATCTGTTTTTACCATTTCAAATGTTTCAAATCATTTTTATGACAAACTTTTTAGCCATAAATTATAATCACCCTTGGTTCCATATACCATGACGGTTTAATCCGTGATTCGGTGATATTAATTGGTTAATTACATTGTAAAGGAAATTCTTTTCTTTTATTTACCATTTTAATTCATTTTTATGTTAAACATATTTTGACCATTACAAAAATCATCCTTGGTTCTTTATACCATGACGATTTATTCCGTGACTCGATGATATTATTGGTTAATTACATTTTAATGGGTACTTTAACACCCTTTTCTTTTATTTACCATCTTTCTCATTTATTTACATTTGTAGATATATTAGTCATAATTCATAATCATCCTTGGTTCTTTATACCATGTCGGTTTAATCCGAGTACGGTGATAAATATCGACTAATTACAAATAAATGAACTTAACATATTTAGTTCATATCAAACATTTTACATTTTTATTTGTAAACTATGCTTTTCAAACTTGCAAATCCGACAACGAATATTACTAAAATAATAGTAATTATTCCGAGTCATGCAAATCATACTTGCAAATCATTAATCATAAAAAACGGTTTTAAACAACCTTTTTAACAACCAGGGGACGCCCCTTGGGTCGTCGTCTGGCTCGCGCCCCAAGAGGCCGTCTGTTCTCATGTTTTAAAACATGGGCAAAGCCCTTTATCTCGCCAATAGGCTCGTGCCTTAACAGGGCTGCCTAGCACTATTCTGTCCTGTTTTAGCATTTGTCTAGGACGATCCCGATTATGGTTAATCCGAATACGTGACGGATCAGATTGACGATTTTGCATTTTATACTTTGTCATTTGACACCCTTTTACAAGTAATGGATCGTGTTAAGCACCATGACCCGAATTTGGTAAATGGATGTTTAATTTCCGTTCTCACATGCAAACCAATCTAAATCCAACTTGACATCTTATACTTGATACTTGGAGTAAAACAAACCGACTTAGGAAATTCTCACATGTAGGTTAAACTTTTGGATGCGCATTCATGCATTTAAACCGTTTTATCAACTCTTGCACTTAAATAACCACGATCGATCAGTAGAGGCCGCTAACGCGGGTGAGATTGGGCATCCGATTAAAGGGCTTCCCAATACGTACCCTCACCCCTTACTCAGAACCTTTGGATAGTGGATGGCCTTATCCAGGGCATACGAGAGTCATTTTAGGCATAGAATGCTAAAAGGGAGACGAGTTCTTATCTTTAGTACCTATGTCAAACACCGTTTTTGACTTGATTGACCTAGGTATAAAGTGGATTCGAGCGGGTTCCAAGCATCCCACAAATGCTTGGTGGCGACACCGAACATCTCTAATCGTTTCGAGACCTTTGCCGAGACGAAACCGACCGATCTAAAGCGATCCGGTCGAAAGCGTTCTTCCGCCGCCGAGCGTGGCTTTCAAAAGACCGTTGTATGTCCAGAGATTGGCTTGGCGTGCAGGTGGCCCGTGACCGCAGATCGGTAGATGGCCCAAAGCCACATACCGGCCTGTGGCCCATGTCCACAGTTGTCGTTGAAGATTATGGAGAAGCTACCTGCTGGGGTAATCTCGGACTTAAAGGAGGTTTATGAGAGGGCGGGGCATGCTGAGAGGTTGGTTGACATGGCCAAGGATGCCAAGGAAAAGGGAAGTGAAAAAATAAAGGCTAAGAATGAAGGTGGTAACCAGTCAAGCTTCAAGCGTGATAACTTGAGCTGGCAAATAGTAATCCGACCCAATAACACGACACGAACCCGACACGAAGTTAGCGGGTTGGGGTTCAGACGTTGTGACCCATTTAAGTAATTGGGTTGACACGGACACGACATGAACCTTAAATGGGTCGGGTTAGGGTTGATCTCTTTTAACACGAACCCGATACGAATAACCCATTTATTTAAAAGTTTGATAATATATTGGGTTGAATCAATAATCCAACCAAACAACTTAAAAATAAGTATTTTCATGCATCATTTTTTGGATACTAGGGCTATAAAGCTTAGTGTATTTTTTTAGTTTATTGGGTTAAACGGGTTAGATGGGTTAAAAATGACCTGCTAAAAGATAAATGGGTTAAACAGGTCGGGTTGGTTACATAAAAAGTAAATGGGTTGGGTTAGGGTTGAGACAAATGACCCATTTATGTAATTGGTCCGGGTTAGGGGTTGGGTAGCAGTGACCCATTTAAAGTTGACACGAACACGAACACGACACAACCCGATCTGTTTGTCAGGTCTAGTGATAACCACAACCAGGCTAGAGCTTATTTTGGTGGGTCTGGCTTTAGTGGAGGATTTCGCTTCGGGGGAAGAGGTGGTAGGAGTGCTAGTGACAACTCTACTTTATACTGTTTCAACTATGGCGGGACAGGCCACAAGCGATTTGATTATAAGAGTGTTGGGGGAAGAGGCTTCCAGCGATCATATCAGGGAAACTCTTCGCAGGCTCCGAGTCAGAGTATGGCGAGTAACAGGCCAGCTGAGTCATGGAACAGTCAATGTGGTCAGAACAACAATAATGGCGCTTATAACCGCAACATTAGTGGATCTTATCAGCGCCAAAACAACAATGCGAACCAAAATTTGGGGGACAAGCCTACTACATCAGCAAGTATGGTGCAAGGAGGGGGTCCAAAGAAAAGTGGTAAACTGTTTATAATGGGTAAACAGGCGGTAGAGGATGATGCGCAAGTCGTCACTGATACTTTTCTTGTTAACCATAAACTAACTTTTGTTTTGTTTGATTCAGGGGGAACCCATTCGTTTGTGTCTAGAGGTCATGCTTTAACAATGGGTTTGGGGGAGTTTGAGTTGGTAAAGGATAATGTGTTTATACCATCGGCGGAGTCGGTGTCATGTCATAAGTTGTACAAAAGGGTATCTATGGTGATTGGGCAAGTACTTACCGGTTAATTTACTCAAGTTTTCTTTAGATGGGTTTGAGGTCATTGTCGGGATGGACTGGTTGGGTAAGTATGAGGCTAAGATAGATTGCCATTAGAAAAAGGTGACTTTGAAGGGTCCTAAGGGAATTAAAGTGTCATATCGGGGGTTTGTGGTAAAACCCAAGGTTAAGATGATTGCAGCTATGACTTTAAAGTCATATTTGAGGAAGGGATGTCCTATGATCCTTTGCCATGTGAGGGATACTCGCAAGAAAGAGCCATCATCAGCAGAGCTACCGGTTGTGGGTGAGTTCAATGATGTCTTTCCGGAGGAGAGACCAGGGTTACCTCTTGAGAGGGACATTGACTTCAGTTTAGAGCTTAAACCAGAGACGAGACTTATATCAAAGGCTCCGTACCATATGGGACCAAAGGAGTTGGAAGAGTTAAAGATACAGTTGAACGAGTTGTTAGATAAGGGATACATTCGACCTAGTGTATCGCCTTGGGGTGCGCCAGTTTTGTTCGTGAAAAAGAAGGACGACAGTATGAGGTTGTGCATCGACTACAGAGAGCTAAACCATGTTACCGTGAAGAACAAGTATCCTTTATCGAGGATTGATGATCTTTTTGACAAGTTGAATGGAGCTTAGGTATTTTCAAAGATTGATCTAAGATCGGGTTACCACCAGTTGAGGATTGCGGATGAAGATATTCCTAAAACAGCTTTTCGGTCGCGGTATGGTCATTATGAGTATGTGGCGATGCCTTTTGGGTTGACAAATGCGCCAGCAGTGTTTATGGATCTTATGAACCGGGTCTTCAGTCTATTGTTGGATAGATTCGTGGTGGCCTTCATTAACGATATTCTAGTCTATTCCTGTAACACCCCCATTTATCCAGGAGCCTTTAGCTAGGCCTCCCAAGTAAATAAGAGTGTTACCATCTCGGTTTCTCGAGGTAGTGAATAACAAAGTACAACAAACCAAAGTACTTTAGATAAAATTTAGTGATTACATGTTTATTACAAATTAACCAACTAAACTGAATATAAAATTAATTACAACTCGCAGCGGATATAAATTAAGTGATTAATAAACTAAATGATTTAGACTTCTAGGTAGACTGGTCGAGTCCTCACGCATCCCCTTAAGCTCCAAAGTCAGCTAACTAAAGTACTTGTCAAATTTGATCCCCAGTTACGGTTCATCACAGGTGTTCACGAATACACTGTCAACCACGAGATTGGATAAGAATAAACTAAACAACAATAATTATTTAATATAAAATACAACCAACCAATATCTAGTCATTGGCAACTCATCCAACCATACCGTAACTAACTCAACAATTTCACTGGCAGTAGCACAACCCCCCCTTAACACCGTGCCATGCTCAACTCAACTGGCAGTGGTCCTCTCATACCATGCTCAACTGGCAGTAGTACCCTCCGTACTATGCACTACTTTGTAACTGGCAGTGGTACTCTCATACCATGCTTATCTGGCAGTAGTACCCTCCGTACTATGCACAACTGGCAGTAACAACTCTCTTGTTATGCACAACTGGCAGTAGAATCTCTCCCGCTATGCACAACTCATCACAATACTCATAAGACTTATCGATAATAATCGCAACAGTATAAATAACAGTGACATCCATCTCAACATTTAATATAATACTCTTATCCACAATTCTTTATAAAAGATATCTCAGACATAACTCCGTTATTTAAGAATGTAACACAAGGTTGTGTAGGATATTCCTACCTTTTAGCAAATCCAAGCGCCCAAGTCAAGTTAATAGTGATACTCTACAAAGTCGGATCCTACAATTATGACATATAACATCAATAACTAAATGGTGTATGCGTATTATTTATACGAACTAACTTAATCAATTACTAATCTAACTAACTGGTCTTAAATATGTTACAATTTATTGCTGTTTTGTTGAGTTTTTTGTGGCCTGATTTGGGCTGATAATGGACCACCCTAGCCGTTTTAGTGCAGTCACTGATTCTTCTATCATAATCCTATATATTCTGTAGTACTACTCTCTATATAGCGCATACGTTTGTCCTACCTCCACTCACTTTTGTCATATATATTTTCTTCTTAAGTAAGATGATCAATTGCCAAAAGTTCATTTCTACTCAATTAATCAAGTTATTAATTAATTGGCTCAGCTTCGCACCTCACAATTCTAGTTACATATTAATAGATTCTAATATCATGTTAAACTTTATAAAGAAGAATAATAATATTGTGAATGTTTTATCATTCATCTACCAAATGTTTTTTATACAACGATAGTCTTAGAACCTAAAATGTACATATCAGAACTACTTATTTAAGACCATTTGTTACTAAACTAAATATTTTATGAATATGTTCATTACTACACTTGCTCCATTATTATATTACCATCATGGTACGTACACACTACTACATTACTAGTTTATTTACTACTATACTAATTACTACAATTATGATAAATTAACCATTATAGTTAAGTTAATTAAATTATTTAATCTATTCCCCTTTAGCTTAAACACCAGTATGTAAACACCTAATAAAATAAAATAATTCAAGGTCGAAACAATGACCAACTCCGCCAATAAAGCGAGCTACATTATTTAACAGTAATGTTTATCCCAACAATCAGGTAATAATTCCATTGCTAACAACTATATACACCTGACATCATACCATTGCTAACTACTTCACAACTCAACTACTACCAAACACACAACCCGACGTAGCCCCTGGTGTTCTATGAGCATAACCAGCCTCCTCAAAGCACCATGGACAGATTACAACGCCCTAAAGCGTGTCCGCGAGGGAAACGAATTGGTTCGAACTTATTACAATAATTACGGTCTCGGTGAGTCTCCTTCGAAACCGCACTAGAAACACCCTACGGCCAGCAATTTCAACACCTCTAAACGACTTTAAATCTGGCTTTAAAGGTTGTACCCGAGCCCCTCCTCTCACCGCGAAAGGCAACACAACCCGTCCCCATACCAAACACAAACCCCAAAGCTAAACCATCTAAAACGATTGCTAAATTAAAAGGGCGTATGCGTGCTTACCTTATTTGGTTTAGGAACGAGGATGATAGAATACAAGACTGATGGAGAATGATGATGAACATATGACGATGACGATGGAAGGAATTGGGACAATGAAAAGTAGGTGATGAAGGATATAATACGATGATGATTGTTTGGGCCAAAATCCGCACATTGGCCTAATGGGAAACAAGCCCATCCGTTCTCGTTCGAGAAGTTGGGCCGTAGAAGCTAACTAATTACAGGAAGCCCATGAGCATAAGGAGCCCGCGTTTTGTAAAGTCATCAGGGAGAATTCAGGGAGAATCCAGGGAAATCAGGGAGAATAGGGCGCAGGATCCGTTTATGGAAAGAGTTATGATAGGACTAATATTGCTTACCATAAACGGAGTAGGACACATCTAGAGTTCTTACCCTATAAATAGCCAACGGAAGCAAAGGAGAAGGGCATTCGAGATCTCACGCATACACGCAACATATTGTGCTAGCTAGATTTACATCTCGTCTCCATTGTACTCATTCTCATATTAACAAGCTAGTGCAATCCTTGGAAGGGTACCGTCCCTTCCCGCGGTCGTTTCCCACATCTGGTTTTCCGCGTCACCAAATCTCACGTGTCAACCTCTATTTACGTACTTAACTTCTTTATTTTACATTAAACACAAACATACAATCAATACGCAATGAGTAAGACCGCATTGACCTCGTATAACCTAATTCGGTAAAAAATACCAAAACAGTTTGGCGCCCACCGTGGGACATTGTGGTCGTCAATCGTTGAGTACACAGACATATAATGGACAAGCAAACGTCAGCAGCCGTGTCAGGGAGTGGTCAGTCGTCGATACCACCCAATCCAGTTCAGAATCCAGCATCAGCCGCACAAACTCAGGCCCCCGGACACACTCCAAGAACCACATCCGTGACAAAAGTCACTCTGCCTCCTAGAACTCCTGCTGTGGCGGCTCAACCCAGATCAGACAGAGGCACAGCAAGTTCAGGCCTTACCCCACCACCCAGTCCAACACAAACCCTGCTCAGTGGTATGGAGAATCTTCACAAAGTCATGGAAGATATGCCAGAGGACCGGAAAAAGGCAGAAGCTGAAGCAAGGAGGAGGGACATGGAACATCAAGCAGATAGACTTTTTAAAGCAAAGATCCAAGACACCGAAGCACGGGGATAAAGGTCGGGCCCCGGTAGTAGATCTTACCAAGGAGGCATCAAGCAGCAGGAGTCAACTTCGACGGATACCTACCGAGTTGGTAACAAGACTGGATCTAACAGCAGTGTCAATAGGAGAAAGGATAACCCCACAAGGGCTAGGATACCTCACACTGCATACCGGCAAACAACGACCCCGGCGGAAGTATAACCAGGTAACCTTCCAGTTGATAACTTTGTAGTAACTAACCAGACACCTGGTGCAGGATCCGCAGGTAGCCCGCAGGTAAGCTGGAATCAAGGAATGCTCGTGACCTCAACCCCATTAGCAACCACGCCGCATCAGAACCTTCAAGAGTTCGGGCCTGGAAGCAGCACTCCAAATCAGCAGGTAGTAGACAAACGGATCTCGAACTCAGGAAGCCTGACCAACCAGCAATACATGGAGCTTAGGGAGATGCTGATGAGACGGTTTTAGTATGTGTTAAGAAGGTCGAATTAGTGAAGTTCAAGTGACAAAGGCGGTCCTTAATGAATTATAATGGTACAATGCTTTAAGTTTTAATGTTGGCGGAACTTGGATCCAAATATTGAGAAATAAGCCTGGAAAAGATGAAGAAGATCTTGTGGGTCAGTTTTATATGTTTAAAACGGAGTCCAAGTCCGAGGAGAGATGGGCCCGGATACCTATGAAGTTATCTGAGACGTGAGCGCTTAAGGTGCACTAATTGAGCGTGCATAAATCAAAAAGGGAAGGGGCGGCAACAGCTATTGAGCGACCTGCATGCGACCTGCGCGCAACCGAGGCGCGACCTACGCGCGACCTACATTAGACACTTGTTTGTGCTTTGTCGCGTGATTAAGCTTCGTTAGACTAGTGTTTGTTTCCTTATTTTACTCGGTTTGTTCCGATTATTATTATTAGTAATACTTTATTTCTAAATCTAGTTATCTTACCTAATTACTATATAACTTATTATTTCAGTTTTAGAAAAGACTTATGTCGCTTGGAGAAAAAAAAACCCTATTGTTATTTTCATCAAGACTATGTGTAACTAATCTTTCATCTTGGATTCAAGCGATTGAAGCACTGTAAATCCGGTTGTGAGTTTGAATGTTTTAATTTCTCTTCTTGATTATTGTGAATTGCTTAGCTATTAATTATATGAATGTTGATTGATAATTGCTAGGTGAGCAACTAGCAGTCGATTTCTTCATTCTATTGTTAGTATTGTTAATTGAATGGGATTTATTGATTAACCTTACACTAGTAACACCTAAGAATTAGTATTGAACGGGATACGTTGATATTAGTACTTAGAAGCGATTCACATAAATATCTAAAGTGCAACTGGATTGTATGCACTATTTATTCTCTATCGAATTCTCTAAATTATATTGCTGATGTTGAATTAAACCTTGAATTGGATTGTTAGGGTTGTTTAATAGTTAGGGTTGATTAAGAACGGGATTCGTTTTAATCGACTATTCGTAAGGAGAATTGGAATTTTACATTCACGATAGAGTAATCAAGATTAGTAATTGAAACCGTCTTACAATGATCAATTGTTATTGAGTGTGGATATTGTTGGGGTTGGTGTCCTTAACAGTTAGTGCAAGGACTTATAAACCTCTAAAAGGATCAAAGGGCATACCTTTGGTATTATTATCAGTTGATCCACGTTTATCAATAACGGTTGGCTTGCTAGATAAGTTTGACGTTATTGTCATACAGATGGCGGTGATCAACTGGTCCCTAAAAGTCACACCTATAGGATACGTTCGAGAGATGTGACGGTATGAAAATACAGTCATGTAGATGCCAAATTTGACTAACCAGTTAGTCCGAGTTATTTGACTAGTAATTAGTCAAAATATGATGTTGAGATATTATATTTAATACGGATTAAATATCATGGGCTAAGGCGAATTAACCAGTTAATTCGTAAAATTAAATATAAGCGTTTTATATTTAATTAAATGTATATTGAATATAATTATACAATACTGTTTTGTCGGACACGTATTAATAATTCAGCTAACCCGTATTATTAGCTGATGCCTTAATTTCCGATAACCGATAACAGATTTATAATAAACCGCGTCATATACATTTAGTCTTTTGGGCACGGACTACGAGTTAAAATGAAGAGGAAATGGAAAAGCCCATTTCCTCCCCATGGACTCGGTTTGGCCGAGATTAGGAGATCAAAAGGGAGAGCTTCTCCTCCCTTCTGACCTAATCATCATTAGTGAAAATAATTAGGGTTTTGGAGATACTTTCTCTCTGAAACTCAGATCTCACATCTCGAAAACCTCACAACAAGTTCTCCCAATATTGCAAGGCAATCGGAGAACACGTTCTAGCACAAGGGCATATCTCGGACAAGTCTTGGGTGCAACAATTAGGAGGGAATCTCGTTTGATTTCTGTTCTTTACGCCGTGCATCAAAGGACCCGAGGTTATTTCTCGTTCCTTATCGTTTCCATTGTATTTATGTTTTATGACCATAATCACATGTTTAAATTTACGTTATAGTCCTAAATTTATAGGGTATTATACGGATGTATACCCACAAGTGGTATCAGAGCGAGGCCACGTAAATTTTCTATGTGTTTCTCATAAAACGATTTTGAAACGATTGTTTTTGTCTTAAAAACCGTGCGGCATCAGCCAATTTTTCTCACTAAAAATTTTTTGATTTGGTCATTGCGTTTTTATGAAACCGTGACATGTTTTACACGGTTATTTCATGTTGTTTTCGTTGATTTTTGCATATTGTTGTTTTATACGGAGATTATAACAATATGTCATGTTTTTGTCAATTGTTAAAATTGATTTTATGCGTTTTGATCAAAATTGTTGTGGTTTTGTATCATAAAACTTGTTTCACGAGGGTTTGGAGTTTTTCAGAAAGTTTTGTACTCGATCGAACAAGTTTTTAATCGATCGAGTGTTTTTTTCTGTTTTGTTTTTGCTCGATCGAGTCCCCTGTTGTATTCGATCGACCCGTTTCAAAACCCTCTCGCTCGATCGAGTTGTCCTCGTACTCGATCGAGTAGATTCGATATAAAGGTACTCGATCGACCACCAGTTTAGTCGATCGAGCACTTTCTCGTTTGGCACCCTCTCGATCGACTTGCGCTTCGATCGATCGAGCCCTTATGTCCCTCGATCGAGCACTTATGTCCCTGGATCGAAGGATTTCTGTTTTGACAGCTTTGAAAATTTATTCTTTTGCTTTAAATTTTCTTTTGGCCTTAATATGTACTTTATACGGATATTGTACACTCGCTATAATTGTGAAACGGTTCACACACGTACCATTAAGTTATTTTAAAGCGTATTTAAAGTAACGGATTGTAATGGATTAAAATTAAATGATAGAAGCGGTTTTATCACATGAATTTTAATCATTAAAAGGTGGTTTGGATAAATTTAACATAATTACAGAATTATGTCACGAATGAATTTGTTTTTAGTTGATGCATTTTTATTTATCGTTTATCTTGAATGCCGTGAATGCCCTTTTATTACGTATTTAATTTTTACAATCGGTTGTAACTTAGTGTGGCCTTAGTAGAACGTGTTACCGTAATGATGGAACACGGTCTTGGTTGTATTTTGAGATCTCGTATCTCCGTTTTGGATTTTTCACTTGTAATTACAGCTTTTAATTAGAATGTAAATAGGTTTATATTTTGTAATTTTAATTGTAATTTTTGAGAAGACCAAAGATGGAGACCAGATGCTCACTCCCGCTACTTGGATCAAGATGGAACATCAAGACAAGCTTTTCAGGTCCAACGGTGGATTCCAAAGTTGTATTATGTTCTTATACTAGGATAGGCCACACTAGGAAATTTTTATTTACGTATTGCATTCTTTTATTTATTTTTCGCAACGATAATATGCATCATATTCCGCCTAAAAACCAAACCACCTATTTATTGCATGAAAACTGACACATATAGAGGTCACGAGTTAGTTTTCATTGACATTCTCATGTCACACGTTTTAAAGCCATCATCCAAATAAATTCATTCACGACAGACGCTAGTTATTCGTTCACTTAAAATGAATTATAATTTAGTTGATGGGATCTTCCTCGTATAAACAAAAATTGAGAACGGTCTTTATAGGTCAAACTCCAATGAGTCCCTTCTTCGTCGGTAGGCATAATATGACCCCTTCTACGTCGGGTAAGTTGGAACCGATTGACCTATTTTATCTCAACACTATGGTCACTCGTACGATCCCGTGACTATGGTGGACTATAGATAGGATTTACGGAAATCTATCGACCAAGAGTTCTTCCTGAAGAATTAGCTAAACAGTTGGCTTATCAATTTACGTAAATTGAGTCTTGGGATCACTTGTATCATTCTTGAGGGAGATCAATTATGCAAGTGCGAGAGTCTACATGTTTAAAATGAATTTTAAAATAGACTTAAATCACCTCGATGAGTTGCTTATTTCGCTTTTGTTTTTCTTTCTTTTTCAAGGTAGATCACGTTTTAAACTCGCTAAACAAATGGTCTGGTTCTACGATAACCCAATGCCAAGTGCCACATTGGACCGTGAGTCCTGGCTTAGATCTTCATGAATCGGATGAATCGCCTACTCGATCAAGAATGATGGATCCAACTTCGCGGATGGGAGGCGGCATTACGGAATGTCAGCTGCTGACGGAAGCTCAAATATCTATTAGAGCCCATCCCGGCAAACCCAGTCCCACGGTTGAGTCGCTTGAAATCACCAAGTTTAATGATTTCTGTATGGAAGCGGGTGCGATTAAAAACGTACTCATTTTTGCAATGGAACCCAATTTGCAGAAACGCTTCATAGCCCATGGTGCAAACAAGATTTTCACCACGCTCACCAAGGAATTCTCGAAAGCACCGAGAATCGTGACTTATGAGCATACCACTCGCTTCTTTGATGCGAGACTCCGAGAAGGGCCAACCGGTTAGCCCACACATTCTCGGATGATTGAGAATGTCGAGAAACCGAGACCTTTAATCGTAACATCAGCGAGAACATTGTTATCGACCGCATACTTCACTCACTCCACGATGGTTATTCGCAATTTAGGGCGAATTACTATATGAATGATTTGAAGAAAACTCCCCATGAATCGCACTCCTTCTCGTACAGACCGAGAAGGACATGAAGTCCAGTGGGAGCATGAAACAGGATGTTCTCGTTGTGTAAAATGAAGGAAAGGGTAAGGGCAAAGCTCAGGCAAACCTAGCAGTAGGTAAGGCGAAGTTCAAGAAGTCGGGCTCAGGTAAGAGTGGTCCTGGTGAGTCGAGTAACTCATCAGGCGCGACAAAGAGCAAGAAAGATAACATGGAATGCCATCACTGCCACATGACTGGGCATTGGAGACGCACATGTCCTGTTTATCATGAGGACATAAAAGCAGGTCGCGTTAAACCTGTTGGTATGTCTTCTCCTTCTACTTTTATTCATATGATTGAGATTAACCACGCAAGTTACGGAACTTGGGTACTTGATACTGGTTGTGGTTCTCATCTCTGTAATCATGTGCGGCCTTCAAATCTCAAGCCTCTCGTAAAGGGTGAGGTTGACCTGCGTGTCGGGAATGGAGCAAGAGTGGCTGCCGTCTCGAGGAGAACATATGTGATCCAGCTTCCTAGCGGATTTGAGTTATCATTATATGATTGCTATTATGTACCCAGTCTTTCGAAAAACATTATTTCAGTTTCTGCACTTGACAAACTTGGTTTTTCATTTGTAATTGAGAATAATACTTGCATTTTCTCTTTACACAATATGATTTATGGCAAGGCAGTCTCCATGAATGGAATTTATGTTTTAGATCAGACCACCGAAATATTACACTTAATGAATAAAAATTTAAAGGTTGGTGACAAAGATCAAACGTATCTATGGCACTGCCGTATGGGACACATTAATGAGAAACGCGTAAAACAGCTCATCAAACATGGAGCTATCTCGGCCTTTGATTTTCAATCATATGGCACGTGTGAATCATGTCTCATCGGTAAGATGACTCGGATTTCCTTCAAAGGTGTTGGAATGCGCGCCGACGACCTATTAGGGCTCATACACACAGATGTATGTGGTCCTATGTCAATCACCGCACGAGAAGGCTATAGGTATTTCATCACTTTCACGGACGATTTAAGTAGATATGGCTATGTCTACTTAATGAAGCACAAAAGTGAATCCTTTGAGAAATTCAAGGAATACCAAAATAGGGTACAGAACCTATTGGGTAGAAAGATAAAAACCCTGCGTTCGGATCGTGGTGGCGAGTATCTTTCTCACGAGTTTGATCAACACCTAAAGGACTCGTGGGATTGCCCTACGCTTAACTCCACCTGGAACACCTCAGTTGAATGGTGTGTCCGAACGGAGAAATCGAACACTACTTGATATGGTTCGATCCATGATGAGTCACACGGTTTTACCTGATTCATTATGGGGTTATGCTCTTTTGTCAGCCGCTCTAATACTTAACCGAAGTCCGTCTAAAGCTGTTGACAAGACTCCATATGAACTATGGAAGGGAACTGTCCCTAACTTGTCCTTTATACGGGTTTGGGGCTGCGAGGCTTATGTCAAGTGGAGACACGAGGATAAGCTCGGCCCGCGATCGGTCAAGACATACTTTATAGGTTATCCTAAAGGAACACGTGGTCATTACTTCTATTCGCCAACCGAACAACGCGTTTTTGTTGCGGCTAGTGCGACATTCTTAGAGAAGGAATTTCTCGAGAATGCAAAGAGTGATAGAACCTTCGACCTGTCGAAGGTTCCAGAACCAAATACCGAGCAACCATTGGAGGAACCTATTCCTTGAATCCCGGCTGCGGTTAACATTCTTGAGGAACCTAGGAGGTCGGGAAGAGTCTCTATTCCTCCGGACAGATACATTGGTATGGTCGAGGAACATGACATAGATGACGTTCTACTCTTAACGAGTAGTGAACCCGCAACCTATAAAGGTGCCATGACAAGTTCTGACTCAAAGCTATGGCTTGAGGCCATGCAATCCGAGATGGACTCCATGTATGAGAACAACATGTGGGATCTTGTTGACTTACCTGCTAAGGTTCGTCCCCTTCAATGCAAATGGCCTTACAAGATAAAGCATTCTGTGGAAGGTCAACAAGATATCTACAAAGCACGACTAGTTGCTAAAGGTTTCACCCAAGTGCCAGGTTTGCACTACGATGAGATTTTTGCACCCGTAGTTATGCTGCGTTCCATTCGGATTATCTTAGCGATTGCCGCTTTTCATGACTATGAAATTTGGCAAATGGACGTGAAGACCGCCTTCTTAAACGGCTTTTTGGAGGAAGAGTTGTACATGGTACAACCCGAAGGTTTCATCGATCCAGTACATCCTAAGAAAGTGTGCAAGCTTAAGCGTTCCATTTATGGACTTAAGCAAGCATCAAGGAGTTGGAATCATCGCTTCGACCAAGTGATAAAAGAAAATGGATTTACTCGATCGGTCGAGGAACCATGTTTATATATCAAGTCGAGTGGGAGCAAGATTGTCTTCCTAATATTGTATGTTGACGACATACTCCCGATTGGGAATGACATACCTCTCTTAACTTCGGTGAAAGTATGGTTGAAAAACCATTTCCAGATGAAAGATCCGGGAGAGGCACAAAGAATTCTAGGCATCCGTATCTATCGAGATAGATCACGACGGATGTTATCTCTCGCCAGAGTCTTACATAGACAAAGTCCTAGAGAGATTCAACATGACTAACTCCAAGAAGGGGTTCCTTCCTATGGCTCCAGGGGTGCATTTGAGCAAGTCTCGGCACCGAGACACCGGAAGAGAAAGAGCGCATGACACGGATTCCTTATGCTTCGGCTATAGGATCAATCATGTATGCCATGATATGCACACGTCCAGGCGTGGCATATGCATTGAGTATGACAAGTCGATTCCAACAAAGAACCAGGTGAACCACATTGGCTGGTCATCAAGAACATTCTTAAGTACCTACGGAGGACTAAAGATTGGGCATTGACTTATGGAGGCGAACAAAGGCTATGCGCAACCTACACGCAGATGCTAGCTTCCAAACGGATCGAGATGACTCGAAATCTCGATCTGATTCGTTTTTACTCTTAATGGCGCTGCAGTCAGCTGGAAGAGTTCGAAACAAACTGTTACAGCAGATTCTACGACTGAGTCCGAGTACTATGCCGCGTCTGAAGCTACAAAGGAAGCGATATGGATGCGTCAATTCTTACATGGACTCTCTGTAGTGCCTAGTTCGAATGACCCGATCACCATCTATTGCGACAATAGTGGTGCCATCTTCCAAGCTAAGGAGCCAAAGTCTAGCAACAAGTCTAGACATGTACAACGGAAAGCTCATTTAATCCGGGATTACGTGGAGCAAAAGGAAGTAGTGATAGAAAAGATTGCTACAGATGATAACATAGCAGATCCTCTCACTAAAGCATTACGACAAGATAAGCATGAAGGGCACGTTAATTCCATGGGAATTAAACGTGTTCCTAAGTTGTAGTACTCTTTTATGGATCAGATTCATTCTCTCTTGTACTCTATACGACATCATCGTTTTGATATTTTATATATATATATATATTTTGTTTGTCATGTGGATTTGTACGACAAATTTTGAACACCACAAAGTGAACTGAACGAACATTATATCTTTTCAGTCCTTAATTGCCCACATGAGCTGATAACTCTGGCAATTATTTTGTGACGTTGGTTGATGGTGGGTTCAACGAGCCATAAGTCAACCGGTTGACTGACCAATCACAGAGGCGATTTATACGGATATTTCGTAGGACACACTTGTGACATCGACGTGGAGTCCTAAATGTTTTATAACATTCGGTGCCCGGTCGTGGATAGGACCTCCATGGTGATCCTAAGAGTCGATTCTTTTGACTATCGACTGTCTCTTGAGACTAAGGCAGATTTTGGGTGACTTTGGTTTCTTTCTCACGGTCATCCGTAACAGGGGGCCAAGTAGATTTTTTCTGGGTCATTTCATGCTGTGCTTAGATCGGAAGGAGTTCGAGTTGAAGGAAATATTCAGCCTTTATCGTGTACTCGATATTTCTCGGGGCCACTCGAGGAGTCAGAATCGAAATGCATGGCCATGCTCGGATACGGATTCGTTTTATCAGTTAAGTTACTCTCTAGTCGGGGAAACCACTCTAGATACAGATCGATTGTAAAATACGACCTTTGTGGATCCAGATCTGCAAATTGTTTTACATTGAGTGGGAGAAATTTTAAATGAATATGAGAATCGGTTATCGCACATACACTTGTACGGACAAGTGGGAGTTTGTTGGAGCTTGTGTCCTCTAGTTAGTGCGGATAACGTCATTGCACATGCACTTGTACGGACAAGTGGGAGCTTGTTGGGGTTGGTGTCCTTAACAGTTAGTGCAAGGACTTATAAACCTCTAAAAGGATCAAAGGGCATACCTTTGGTATTATTATCAGTTGATCCACATTTATCAATAACGGTTGGCTTGCTAGATAAGTTTGACGTTATTGTCATACAGATGGCGGTGATCAACTGGTCCCTAAAAGTCACACCTATAGGATACGTTCGAGAGATGTGACGGTATGAAAATACAGTCATGTAGATGCCAAATTTGACTAACCAGTTAGTCCGAGTTATTTGACTAGTAATTAGTCAAAATATGATGTTGAGATATTATATTTAATACGGATTAAATATCATGGGCTAAGGCGAATTAACCAGTTAATTCGTAAAATTAAATATAAGCGTTTTATATTTAATTAAATGTATATTGAATATAATTATACAACACTGTTTTGTCGGACACGTATTAATGATTCAGCTAACCCGTATTATTAGCTGATGCCTTAATTTCCGATAACCGATAACAGTTTATAATAAACCGCGTCATATACATTTAGTCTTTTGGGCACGGACTACGAGTTAAAATGAAGAGGAAATGGAAAAGCCCATTTCCTCCCCATGGACTCGGTTTGGCCGAGATTAGGAGATCAAAAGGGAGAGCTTCTCCTCCCTTCTGACCTAATCATCATTAGTGAAAATAATTAGGGTTTTGGAGATACTTTCTCTCTGAAACTCAGATCTCACATCTCGAAAACCTCACAACAAGTTCTCCCAATATTGCAAGGCAATCGGAGAACACGTTCTAGCACAAGGGCATATCTCGGACAAGTCTTGGGTGCAACAATTAGGAGGGAATCTCGTTTGATTTCTGTTCTTTACGCCGTGCATCAAAGGACCCGAGGTTATTTCTTGTTCCTTATCGTTTCCATTGTATTTATGTTTTATGACCATAATCACATGTTTAAATTTACGTTATAGTCCTAAATTTATAGGGTATTATACGGATGTATACCCACAGATATATGCTTGGATCTAAGACCTTTTAAATCATTTGAATTCATCTATTTCGTTATTTACTTAGTCTTTGTTCTTTAATAAATCAAACAAATCAAATCTCCCCTTAAACTGGTTACTTTACTCTGCATTATTACACACATTAGTTAACTTAGTCATTCTCTGTGGGTTCGACCCTTACTTTCTCTATATTACTGTTTTAGTAGTTTAGTAAGTAAGTGATTATAAATTTACATTTTATAGGCATACGACTATTAGCCCGTCAAATTTGGCGCCGTTGTCGGGGAAGGCAATAGTTAATTTTTTTGTATTAGTGTAGAGAGTTTTAGTTCGTTAGTTTTGTCTTAGTTTACTTGATAAATAGATGGCTACTAAATATTTTTGCCAATATGAGCATGAACTATTTTATAAATTTGTTAATAGGCTCCATGAATATGTTATAAGATGTCGTCATCCTTATCAAAGATGGGAGCTTTGTCATGTAATTTATAATGGTCTAAATAAGGAGACTCTTGGGCATGTACATTCTTTAAGTGGTGGAAATTTCATTAATGGTTTGAGCTATGAGGAAAAGTGGGAACTTTTTCAATATTTGGCTCATGACACTGAAGAATGGGAGCGTTACAATTCACTTCCTATACAACCACATCACCTCTATTCTGCTTTAAATTATCATGATAACTCACCTATGTCTACTGAAGACATGATATGTGCTTTAATGGCTGATGTGAATTCCTCTTGTGCTAATGTGAATCCCTCCCCATGTGAGACTAACCTAGTTAGTCAAGATTTAGAGGACCGTGTTGAACAAGTGACTAACCACTTTGATATGCCTGCGACACAAGAATAACTTGATTCTTATTATATTAAGTGGCAAAATGAGCATGTTGATAAGTTTCATGACCCCCTTCCCCTTGAACCTGAAGTGAAGCACTCTTATAAAGAGTGTGATGTTGACAGTGGTGATGATGGTTTTTGGGATGATGAGGAGGATGAATATGGTGTGATACATTCTTCACCCCCTTCCCCTGTTTCTATGCAAGTTTACTTATCTTGCACTAATATTGAGATGACACATGTTGATAATTCATTGATGCAAAGTGATTTGAGTAACGTTTCGATCGTTGGTGATTTTTCAAGTGTGATTGTTGAGCATGCGAAAGAGGGGGTGTTTGTGTCATGTGATGAGACCATAGTGAGCAGGGTGAAAGAAGAGGAGATACTTGTTTTTAATAATAAGAAAGATGACCTTCCTACACTTGGTGAATTCTTTAGCATGGAGTTTGATCAAAAGGTGGGGGAAGGAGAGGATAAGGTAGTTAATGAGTCTTATAATCACAAGGAGGAACCATTCATTCCACTTTTTGAGACTCAATCTGTGTTAGTCCCTCAAAAATTTTATATTATCTCCGTTCCTTACTTGACTATCCCTATATCAACCTCATCATCTAAGGAGCCATATCGTGACATGGTAGCTAATTTTGAGAAGCATAGAGGTAAAGAAAAGTATTTGAATGTTTATACCTCTTTTGTACATGTATGGTTTCAACTGCTCTTACACTATTACTGTCACTTCTCGTTTTTGTGGGCTATCATGTTTGATAGGTTACTGAGGGCATTAAGTTGTTCCGCGCATGACTTGGCTTTTCACTCATTCTGAATGGTCTAGTGGTAAGTTCAGGTAACTTTTCTATCTAAGCTTAAGTCGGGTGGTTTACCATTCCGCGAGATGTCGAGCCAACGACGTTAAATAAAAGCGGTCCCGGGAGGTAACCCGTAGATTATTATTTTTGCAAAAAAAAAAAAAAAAAAGGAAATCCAAAAAAAAGAGAAAATCAAAAAAAAAATTGAGAGGAAAAAAAAAAAGATCGGACAATACCTCAAGATTCATTGCATATTTATGGTGTTGGCGTCATAAGAAGGTGACATAGAAGGGCGGTTGGGTAAGTTAGTGGTTAAGGTGAGGTGTAATCGCGGTGTGATGTTGTTGGCACCTTCTAATTGCGATTGGATGGAGTTGTCGTTTGGAGTAGAGGAGTAAAGGTTAGACCAAATACGATGGGGTCTTATTTTTTTTAACTTGTGTTATTTGGTCTTTGGTTAGGTTTGGAGTAATAAGGGGATTTAGTGTTGTTTGATTACTCTTGTTTCTTGGCCATGTTGTTCTTGTGCTTTGTGGTGGATGCTAATGGCCAAGTGTGGGGAGGAGGTGTGGTGAGTAGTTGACATGTTTATGTGGTTAGCTTTTTGTACTAGTGAAGTCGCATGACGCTCCCTTTAATAAGGAGTGTTTTCTCCGATCCTTTTTATTGTGTCCTATACAACATTGAGGACAATGTTTAATTCAAGTATGGGGAGGAGAATCGTTCCGATTGTAATTCATTGGACTTGTGTGGTGTGCTTTAATTCTGTTATTTCTTTTCCCAAAAAAAAATTGAAAAATGAAAAAAAAGTGAAAAAGAAAAATGAAAGAAAAAGAATGAATCCCGGCTAGGTGAAAACCCGAAAGGGAGCCTAGGCAAGATTGGGATGTGGCCGAGGACGGAGTGAAAACCCGAAAGGGCGCTCCGGGTAAAATGAAGAATCGAGTTCCATGCCACTGAGATTAGATGTGAGATTGAAAAAAAAAAGATAAGCTAGAGTGAAAACCCGCAAGGGCGGGCGCTCTAGGCAAAATGAGAGATCTAAGAAAAATGAAAAAAAATTTGATGTCCCTTTACAATATTGGAGACCCATCTTTATAAGTTTCATTGTGAGTCTTGTTGATTTTTCCCATACTTCTGTGGGTTGGTGTTGGTGGTGTTGGTTTAATTTATTGCGTCCTTTGAGTTTACTCGAGGACGAGTAAAGATCTAAGTGTGGGGAATTTGATGAGATGGTTTTAGTATGTGTTAAGAAGGTCGAATTAGTGAAGTTCAAGTGACAAAGGCGGTCCTTAATGAATTATAATGATACAATGCTTTAAGTTTTAATGTTGGCGGAACTTGGATCCAAGTATTGAGAAATAAGCCTGGAAAAGATGAAGAAGATCTTGTGGGTCGGTTTTATATGTTTAAAACGGAGTCCAAGTCCGAGGAGAGATGGGCCCGGATACCTATGAAGTTATCTGAGACATGTGCGCTTAAGGTGAACTAATTGAGCGCGCATAAATAAAAAAGGGAAGGGGCGGCAGCAGCTATTGCGCGACCTGCGCGCGACTGAGGCACGACCTACAGTAGACACTTGTTTATGCTTTGTCGCGTGATTAAGCTTCGTTAGACTAGTGTTTGTTTCCTTATTTTACTCGGTTTGTTCCGATTATTATTATTAGTAATACTTTATTTCCAAATCTAGTTATCTTACCTAATTACTATATAACTTATTATTTCAGTTTTAGAAAAGACTTATGCCGCTTGGAGAAAAAAAAACCCTATTGTTATTTTCATCAAGACTATGTGTAACTAATCTTTCATCTTGGATTCAAGCGATTGAAGCACTGTAAATCCGGTTGTGAGTTTGAATGTTTTAATTTCTGTTCTTGATTATTGTGAATTGCTTAGCTATTAATTATATGAATGTTGATTGATAATTGCTAGGTGAGCAACTAGCAGTCGATTTCTTCATTCTATTGTTAGTATTGTTAATTGAATGGAATTTATTGATTAACCTTACACTAGTAACACCTAAGAATTAGTATTGAACGGGATACGTTGATATTAGTATTTAGAAGCGATTCACATAAATATCTAAAGTGCAACTGGATTGTATGCACTATTTATTCTCTATCGAATTCTCTAAATTAAATTGCTGCTGTTGAATTAAACCTTGAACTGGATTGTTAGGGTTGATTAAGAACGGGATTCGTTTTAATCAACTATTCGTAAGGAGAATTGGAATTTTACATTCACGATAGAGTAATGAAGATTAGTAATTGAAACCATCTTACAATGATCAATTGTTATTGAGTGTGGATATATGCTTGGGTCTAAGACCTTTTAAATCATTTGAATTCATCTATTTCGTTATTTTTTTTTTTGGTGAAAATGTGAATCTCATTAAAATCAAATAAAGCACACCATACACTTACCATAAGTTCAACATGAAAAAACTAGCTACTAATCTAGTACATTTTGTAGCCAAGCCTTACATTTAACACTCCCCTTAGCAAATTCACCCTTGTTCACTCGTATTTTAATCAATTGTTGCACTCCTTTCACAACTTGTCGAGGTTGAGTAATGTAGTTCTCCAATCTGCATTTGTTCCTACAATTCCATATACTATATATGAGCCCAGAAATGGCAGCCATTACCACCTGTTTCTTCATCAAAGAACGACACCTCCATCGAATAATCCAATCCATAACATTGCCTTGCCATTGAACTTGTAACCAATTCTGCAAGTGTAGCACACACTGCATACTGAACACGCATTCAAAGAACAAATGACTGTGGGTTTCCAACTGCACACCACACAAATAGCACACACCAGCAGTGACAGCACCAAACTTGTGCAATCTATCTTGCGTTAAAAACCGTTGTTGAACATAAATCCATGTACTAAAATTATGCTTAGGCAAGCATACTCTATTCCAAACCATAGGCACCCAATCCTTCTTGGAACAAGGACCAAGTAACCACTGATACCCCTTCTGAATAGTGTAGCTCCCATCCCATCCTCCATTCAAAAAACCGGGTTTAAGAATGTCCTTCACCTTGCAAATCTGTCTCCATACCCAGCTAGAATTCTGAGTTGGGTTATACATCCACCAGTCCTTATGCTTTATATAGATGTGATGCACCCATTGAACCCATAGACTCTCCTTCTTGCTATGGATCCACCACGCATACTTGCCTATCAACGCAGCATTCCACAGATGGCAATTAATGATACCTAACCCACCTTGCTCCTTAGGTAAACAGCAAGTCTCCCAAGCAACAGGGGGAGAGTGCTTATACTCATCATGTCCTGCCCAAAGATAGTTCCTGCAAATGCATTCTACCTTGTGGATGACACCTTTTGGTAACAAAAAAATCCTAGCCCAATATGCATGCATCTGGGTGAGAACCGCCTTCACCAATACCAACCTCCCTGCATAGCTAAGATGTTTAGCTCCCCAACCTCTAATTCGTGCTACAATTTTGTCCACAACCCTGTTACAATCAGCTACACTCAGTCTTTTGGATGAGATTGGGACACCCAAATATCTAAATGGGAACTGCCCCATCTTAAAACCAGCAAGCCTGACCAGATGTGCAGCTAGATTATCATCAATACCATTCAAATACATGTCTGACTTGGCCCTGTTCATGCACAGACCAGATGCTTCAGAGAATGTCAGGAAAGCTCTCAATATGATAGTAATGGAAGTCAGATCGCTCAAAAAAAGAAAAAGATCATCTGCAAAAGCTAGATGACCGAGCTTCATTCCCCTACAAAGGGAGTGATATCGAAATCGGTTTCTCGGTGACAACCCCGAGAATCCTGGAGAAATACTCTAAACACAGCGTGAATAAAGAAAAAGGAGACATAGGGTCCCCTTGCCTCAAACCCCGTTTCCCCTGGAAATATCCAAAGTGTGACCCATTCAAAGAAATGGTGAAGGACGTTGTAGTAACACACACCATAATCCATTGTATCATCTGTTCAGGGAACTCAAGAGCAACCAGCGTATCCTTAATAAAGGCCCATTCAATAGAATCATAGGCCTTTTTGAGATCAATTTTAAGCAATGCCCTAGGTGTACAAGATTTCCTCCCATAAAGCCTTACCAAATCCTGACATATAAGGATATTGTCAACAATTTCCCTATCCTTAATGAAGGCACTCTGATTCATACTAACAATATCCATCAACACTCCAGTTAACCTTGTACAAATGATTTTTGAGATGCACTTGTAAATGACATTGCAAAGAAGCAATAGGTCGAAAATCATGGACTGAGTTGGGGCAATCCACCTTGGGAATGAGTGTAAGCACAAAGCATTCACTTGCTGCAACAGTCTGCCAAATCCTGAAGAATTCTTTAACAGATCAATCACATCAACTCCAATGATATCATACGCATCTCTCGAAAAAACCAAATAGAATAGCCATCGGGGCCGGAGCCTTCTCCACAGAATAGAGAAGAGTGCTGCCTAATTTCATCATCGCTTACCTGCTTAACCATCCCTCTAGCATGCTCATCACCACAACACGCCCTTCTTAACAACAGCAGGACACACTTGTGACAACTGCAACTGAGAGCTACCTAGCAAGTCCTGATAGTACTCAACAAATGCTTGCTCAATGGTAGCAATCTCGACACATCACCCCATGCATATCATTAATCTTTAGGACTTTATTCTGGGCACGTCTGGCTTTAATGGTACTATGAAAGTACCTGGTGTTATCATCTGCTAGGTTAACCCACTGAACTTTAGCTTTTTGGGCAAGGAACAGAATCCTGGCATCATCAAGCTTTTTGTAGGAATCAGCAGCCACCCTCTCCTGCGCTTGAAGCTGCACATTCCTGGGATCATTGTGCAACTGTTTCTGAATGCTTTCCAACAAAGAACTTAGCAACCATGGCAGAACTCTCAATATCCCCATAACTCCCATTATTCAGTTTCTTTAAGGGATGCTTCGATACTTAAGTTTTTGACCAATCGAAACATGTAACACCCTTTGACAGGTTGTTTCCAAGTCTCCATGACAATGTTCTTAAACTCAGCATGCTTCCCATTATTCAGTTTCTATTTCGTTATTTGCTTAGTCTTAGTTCTTTAATAAATCAAACAAATCAAATCCCCCCTTAAACTGGTTACTTTACTCTACATTATTACACACATTAGTTAACTTAGTCCTTCTCTGTGGGTTCGACCCTTACTTTCTCTATATTACTGTTTTAGTAGTTTAGTAAGTAAGTGATTATAAATTTATATTTGATAGGCATAAGACTATTAGCCCGTCAGATGCTGAGCAGGGTCCCAGGACTACCACCTCCACTTGAGATGGCATCACTCGATACTTATGTTGACTCACCATTTGTGGATGACATATCTGTTGTCGCCATGCCAAAGGGATTCACAAATCCAAGCATGCCTCTCTTTGATGGCACGACAGATCCCTTCGACCACATGAGCCAGTACAAGCAGAAAATAATGACAGTGACGGTTGTAGGCCAAGTGAAAGAAGCCTGTATGTGTAAGGGGTTTGGATCCACACTGTCGGGACCAGCACTTCGATGGTTCGTAAGCTTGCCTAATAGATCGATATCCACGTTTGCCGACCTGGTAAACGCATTCACTCAGCAATTCGCAAGCAGCCGGAAGCCGCAGAAGCATGTAGGAAACTTGTACAGAATTGTTCAAGGAGTAGGTGAGACCATTGGAGAGTACAACATTAGATTTAACAATGAGAAGGTGGCAGTACGAGAATGTACGTATCAACAGCAGTAGAAGCCTTCAGAAGGGGCTTGCACCATGAGTCTGACCTATATAAGCAGTTAACTATGCACCCTTGTCAAAGCTTTGAAGTAGTGCAAGAAAAGGCGTAATGCTGCAGAATCGGACGAAGAAGATATCCTAGCCGAGCCAAAGATGCTAAGTACGCCAAGTATATCCAAACATCAGCCATGGAGAAGTCGGAAGAAAGCACCACCAAAGAACAAGGATGAAAGATACGGCCATATGGTTGGGGAGTCAACGAGTTGACAACGAGAATAAAATCAAAGAACTCTCCACATCGGAATATGGATTCACAACTGGCGTCGGAGGAATCCTTAAAGCACTCAAAGAGATGGGAGATGGGGTAAGATGGCCCAGGCCACCAGTAGAGGGACAGGTATGGCAAAATGACAGCAAGAAAAAATGTGAGTTCCATCGTGACATTGGGCATAACACGGAGTATTTCTACACACTATGCAGGGAGATCAGACGCCCGCATGAGTAGGGAGAACTGAGCCACCTATTACCACGTGGGGACAAGCAGCAGGATAAGGTAGGCTCCGCAAAGCCTGCAGCTCCACCTACATGCACCAAGATATTAAACGTGATAACAGGCGGCTCAGACTTAAGCGGATTGACATATTCAGCAGCCAAAAGGCGTGCCACTGAGACTAAAGGAGATAGACCAGAAACTTCTTGCAAGATTTCTCACAGTGACCTACCTGCTGTAGCTTTCGACGAAGGGGATGTGCATGATGGACAGGAACATCACGATGCACTTATCATAACTCTGTCAATGGCCAACTGCACAGTTAGGAAGGTCCTGGTGGACACTGGTAGCTCGGTCAATTTGATCAGGCTGAAAACCGTAGAAAATATTGGGTTCAACGAGAAGGATTTGCAAAAGAAGACCATCTCGCTGGTGGGGTTCATTGGAGAGACAGCCAACTCGTTGGGCGAGATAGTAATCCCAACCTACGTGGGAGGAGTCAACAAACAGGTGAGGTACTTGGTCATAGATGGACTCTCTACCTACAACGTTATTCTTGGAAGGCCATGGCTGCACCTGATGAAAGTGGTTCCCTCAACATACCATCAATGCATAAAGTTCCCCACGCCATAGGGAGTAGAGACAATACGAGGAGATCAGGTGGAAATTAGAGGCTGCTACAAGAAAGCGTTAAAGTGTGCAGCTAGCCCTCTAGCATAGCAATTAAAGAAGCAGCATGTCCAGGACGAATACGTTGAGCCTCCAGCCGAGGAGTTGGACCAGGTCAACCTGGACAAGCTGCACCCGGAAAGAACCGTGTTAATAGGGGAAGGGTGCAGGGGAGATCTCAGACAACACCTAATTGAATTCTTGCAAACCAACATGGATTGTTTCGCATGGTCCCATGACAAAATGATAGGGATAGATCCATCTATCATAACACACAAACTCAGCGTGGACCCAGGATGCAAGCCTGTCCAGCAGAGGAGAAGGAAGTTTGCAGCTGAAAGAAATAAGGTGATTAAGCAGGAGGTAGACAGCTGTTTTAGTAAGATTTTGCCGACTAAAGATTTGTGAGTCAATGCGGCTATTCTAATTAAAATACGATATTAAGGACTGGAGTAGATTAGTAGTAAGAACACAGCGAGTACGAAATTAAACAACTAGTGTGAAGGGAAAACAAACGAAAAAGAAAGAGAGACAAATGACACAAGCAAAATGGTGACGCGGGAAACCCAAAATGTGGGAAAAACCGCGGGGGGAATGGTATCCCACCAATGATCCACTAGTAGTAATAGTATTCGAGGGTGAACCTAGCTGGAACGATCAGGAGGTCCAGCAGTAATCTCCAAATGACTAAATACAAATGACACGAATGGTGTATATATTTCTAAGTGTGTTAATTATTAATTGTTTGCATGTGGTGAATGATATTTCTTCGAGTGGAGTGAATGAGGGATTCCCTTGAATCTGAGGTTCGTTGCTCTTTTATAGTCCTCCCTTGAGTTGTTGCACATGCTCCCTATAAATGCTCAACCATACGTTCCACTCCCTATGAAATAGGAAGTGGTTGCTAACTTTATCAAAGCTCTTGCTGATCCCCCTCCTATTCTTTCTTGCGTCTAGAAGCTTGTTGCCTTGTCATTGATCCGTGTGCCTTTACTTTGTCCAATTGCGAGTTGCCACGTCATGATGAGAATGAAAGGGTATTTTTACCCATACAATTACCCCCAAGCAACTGCCAGGTTCTATTCTTGCTCAATGGATGCTGGGAGTTGCTTCCCTCCTGGGCGCTGCATGTAGTGGTAATGTCATAGCGTGACATCAGCCCACTTGCATTCTTATCCATTGAGTCTGACCGTTAGAGGTCAAATCAATCACTTCCTCTCAGTAACTCCCCACCTCCCCCACGTCTCCTTTCCCTCGATTCCCCCCCAACCTAACTCCCTCCCTTAACTCCCTTCTTTTAACTCCCTCCCTTAACTCCCTTCGGTTATAAATACACCCCTCCCCCTCCCACTTCCTTTATTCCCGATTTTATTAACCTCTTTCCTTAAAACCCTTTACTCTCCCTCTCTTCTTATAAGATCTCCCTATCCACCAGGTAAACTCCTTACTTTCTTCCTTCTCTCTTAATTTTTTCGCCTCTAAACTTCACAATCATGGTCAAAAAGGTTGTCCGCCGCACTGCTCTTCCTCCTTCTCCCCGAGGGGGTCCATCTTCTGCTGCTCTCTCTCCCTTTCGATCCTTTGGGATCCTCGTAGATCACTATCTGTGCGATTCCAGCTTTGCTGACACCCCCATTGAGGAGGTGAGAGAGAGGTTTGGCCTTGGGCAGAAGGTCGAGATTCACATTCCTCTTCCTGGGGAGCCGTCGGATGCCCACAATCCCGATTGGGTATGCCTGTACGAGTACCCTTTTACCTACGGTTTATCTTTTCCCTTCCCTCCTTTGGTGCAAAGGATCTTGCGCCACTATAGGTTGGCGATCTGCCAGCTTACGCCTCATGCATGGCGCATTCTGGTCTCGCTCTGCATCCTTGCTGAGGATCACGCTCTGGGGATTGGTCTGGGTGACCTCGCCCTGCTCTATACTTTCAGGCTCTTTGTTGTCGGGCTTATTACCTTGAGGTCCTGCGACCGCAGCAACCCTAGCGTGATCATTCCTCCCAAAGTAAGGGATGAAGGCTGGAATACGAAATTCATCTTTGTTAAGATTGACTCTCTTACCCCCACCCCCGAGTACTTATTTGATAAGTGGGGGGCCTCTAAAGGTAATTTTAGTTTCTGGGTGTCTGTTGTTTTTCTTTTACCTTAATGTTCTTACTGGTGTACTGCTGCAGGTTTGAAGTAGCCAGTTCCCTCAAGAGATCACAGCGTGGTTAGCCGTTTGTTTGCACTCCCTGTTGCAACTCACTCTTACCCTGGTGTACTTTCTTCCCCTGTTGGTGCATCTGCCTCCGAGCCTCTTGCCATTAGTGAAGGAGAGCAAGAGGAGGAAGAAGAGAGAGAAGAAGAGAAGGAAGAAGAGGAAGAGGAAGAAGAAGAAGAGGAAGTTGGTACCTCCACCAGTCAGCAAGAACCCCCAGCTGCCGAATTCCAGATGTCGTCTGGTAAGGCTTCATTTTTTATAGGTTTTCGTTCTTTCTATATGGTCATTTACGTTTGTGTTCTAACTGTGTTCCTGTACTAGGGAATACTCCTATTTCCTCTCTTTCCCTGCTGGATAGAAAGAGGAATCAAGTTGCTTCTGCCTCCTCCGGTCCTTCTCCCAGGAAGAGGCCATCACTCCTTGCTGAAAAGGAGTCGGTTAGCACGCCTGTCCCTGTTGAGGTTGCTCCTCTGGCTGCAGTGGCTCCTAGGCCACCCCTGCCCAATACTTCCACTATAATCCGCCTTCCCAAGGGGTATGACTCCAGTGGGGTGCCTCTCTAGCCTCACATGGAACAGTTCCTGCTCCCTTCTGCTGTCCATTCTCTGGAGAATACCCCTCTTCCTGTTGCGCTCGATGAAGCTCCTGGACGAGCCCTGCATGTACCTTTTTTAATTCCCTTTATGTTTCACTGGTCTATTTTGTTCGTGCTGCTGACTGTCCCTCTTGTAGGTTTTGCAAGACGGCTTGTTCCTGCGCAGGGAGGTTCCCAGATTGATGGGGGAGGTGAACAACCTCAGCGTTAACCTGGGGAAGGTGGAAGAAGATCTTGCACTGGCTAGGAGGGACAAGGTGGCTGCCCAGAAGAAGCTGGCTGAGGAGAAGGCAGCTGCCCAGAAGTAGCTAGATGCTGAGAGGAGGGTGGCATAAGGGCGTATGAAAGAGGCTCACAAGGAGGTGAAGCTGCTGAAGCACCTGCTCTTGGACTCTACATTGGTTTCCGCCTGGGAAACAAAGATCAATGCATCAAGGAGTTTGAGGCGGGTGAACACTCCAACTGGGACCTTGCTGAGAAGGAACAGTTGTTCAATGATGCATATCCAATCAAGCCGAACTTCAGCCTCATCAACGACTTGCTGGGTGGTGATGATGGAGAGACCAGTGTTAGGACTGAACAACCAGCTGTCGCGTCAGTCGAGGAGGTCAGGGAGGAAGCCCTCGTCGCCCAAGGAGGGGAAGGTTCATCTAGAGGAGAGGCTACTGTGGAGCCCAACATCCCTGTAGATGTTCCTACTGATGCCGCCCCAGATTCTGCTGCTGCTGCCTAGTTTAGGCATTTAAATTTTAATTTTTTATCTTGATGTTTTGTTGGGCACCCTGTGTGGTGGCCCATTGTAATCCAACTCTTTGGTGCCTGGTAGTTTTGAGCACCTTTTAGTACTTTTGTGTTTGCCTCGTAAGAGGGGCAAAAATACTTTGCTTTTCAAGTTCCCCCTGCTGAGGGGTGTTTATGAATTTTCGTTTTGTTCCTTCTGTTGTTTTGCTAGCAATTCTTTTGTTCTTTCTATTTGTGTGTCGGCTTCGTACTTGTTGAGGTGTCTATGGTGGTTCAGGGAGCTTTCTGTCCATCAGATGCTCGAATCCCTCTGTTTCGTCCACGCGCACATTGGGTACTTCCTGCAGGAGGAATAATTTGCTAGCTCCTATTCATCAGTTAGCCTACTAGGACATTGCCTTAATATTCAACTTACCATATCCACATTCAATCTAAAAACAACGATAAACCTAAAAATTGAAGCAATTTCATAAATCCAAAATAGTTTAGGGAGCACAAAGTGTGTTCCCCCAGAGTTTTACAACAACTTAAAAGAAAGGGAGTTTCATTTTGGCCGTTTAAAATACTAAGTACGCTGCTTCCACATTTTTCTCCTTGTGACGCTTGTGAAGTTGACACAAAGGGAAAATAAGAAAAAGGTTTTGACTCAAAGGATTTGAAAGATACGTTGTAAGTTGTCATTTCCTTAGTAGTACCTGCTGAATTCAGGAGACTTAGCACGTGCGTACTGAACGAAAGACCTTGCCTGGTGACTTAGTTGTTCCTGCGGTCAAAAGAGATGTTACTGTTAGACCAATGCAGGTAATACAGTCAGGCAGTATGAAACAAAATGATTAGTTCTTTGCGTATGTACCTCATGAGAGAGTGAGATGTGGCTCCAACAAGTGGGTTATGGGGTTGTTCCCCTTCAAGCGATAGCTTCTTAATCAAAGACACTTTTAGTAAGTTAGTTCATGTTCGAAGGTTTTCGGAGTACTGAATGCTAGGATTCAAGGGTCCTGGGACGTTGTTTAGGTATTTTTACCCAACTCGATTAATTAGGGTCAATGTAGTCTTACTCGTTGGTTGGTTGTATGATCGTTCGTATGTCAATAAATAAATAGAAAAATAAAGTGCGTAACGTAAATTGACACGTAAGATTTGGTGACGCGGAAAACCCAATGTGGGAACAACCGCGGAAGGGACGGTACCCTACCAAGTATTGCACTATATGAATAGGAGGATGATTATAATCGTGGCACAAAGCTAATCCTGCTGGCCCTAGGCGTCAGGCCTGCAAGATCCTAGACGAACGTATATTTGAGTATGATATGTCGAGGTGTCATCTTGAGTGTGGATGTGTGAATATGGTGTCTTGAAGGTCCTTCTTGATTCGCTTCCTTGGCTATTTATAGGGCAAGAATCCTAGATATGTCCTACTTCGAATATGGAAAGGTAATATAATTTCCATAATAACTCTTTCCATACTTGGCCGCCTTTCCCAATTCTCCCTAATCTCCCTAACTTCTCCCTATCTTCTCCCTAACTCCCATTTCCTTAATCCGGACACTCTCCATGATGGGCTCCTGATCTCCCTTGAGCCCGTTCCCCCTTTCTCCATCCGCAGGCTTCCTTTCTCCTTATCACTCCTTCCATAGCTTTCATTTTATTAAGTGGGCCTCCTTTGTTGTGCTAATTTTTGCCCAAACAGTTTGCCCCAAATTTCTTGTGAAGTACGCTTCTAGATATTGAGCAAGGAATTTACGTAATTGAATGCTAAAAACCCTAAGCCGTCTTTTACACTCCTTCCCATGCAATCCATCATGTCAGCCGCCCTACTCCTCTTTTTTCGCACCCGACTCCCTCTCTCCTCTTTATAACTCCAACCTCCACCTTCCACTTTTCATTAATCATTTCAAATCATTTCAAAAAATACTCTTCTTTATTAAACCCTCAACCTTCCTTCTTTTTATCCTTTGCCGCTTCACTTTCCTCTTCCCCGTCTTCTTCATCGGGTAATCCACCCTCTTTTCTTCTTTTAATTTTCGCTTTCTCCCCACCACCATGGGCAAAACTCGTCAATCCTCCACACCTTCCGACCGTAATCTCGACCCCACTTTTCCTTCTCGGGGACTTTTTAAGCACCCCCACGATCGTGACTCGCCTTGATCGCCGATATTCCCACGATCAAGAATCTGCTTGGTCTTGGTGATGGGGTGGACATTGCCATTCCCGAACCGGGACAAAGTCGACGCCCTCCGTCCAGGGTGGGTTAGTTTTTACCTGTACCCATTTAGATACGGCCTCCGTTTTCCTTTTTCCTAACCTCGTTCAAAACTTCATCTTCACCAACAACTTTGCCATGGCACAAATTTCTCGCGCCATTTGGAGAGTTCTTCTCTATTCTCTTGATGCCGGTCGAATACGGTAAATCTGTCACTCGGGCGACCTAGCCCATATGTACAACATCGATCCCCGGCGGGGTCAATTATCATTTCGGGCCGTGGAGAGGCTCCTTCGACACGTGTCAAAATCCCGTGATGAGAAATGGTTTGAGGACTTCTTCTATGTGAGGAAGGACTCCATCCACCCTCCCGCGATTATATTTTCGAGAAATGGGTTCTAACTTCGAGTAAGTAGTCTTCCTGTCACCTGATTTATTTTATCTCGCCGCTTACTAGCTTACTTCATCGTCTTCGTGCAGCCCCGTGACCTTACCCGTATTGGTGCCAAGATCCCCTGCGCTGCAAAGAAACTGTCAAAGATCTCTCGAATCGAGAGAAAGTTCCCAGGACCGCTTCCCGGTTTTCACCGCTTCCTCCTCCAATCCTCCTCGCCGGCTCACGATGTCTTCTCGGTAAGACATCTACACCGTTTTTAATTTGCATCTTTGTTTCTGCTGAAGTTTTAAGCATTCTGTGCCTCGAGACTCAGATATGCTTGCGAGTTCAAAAGTTGATCGGTTGAAATCATCCTTCAAAGTGCCAAAAGAAAGAGACTTTCTACCAGCCCGATGTGGCCTCGCCTCCAAGAGGAGTGCTCCTGCCTTTCCTTCCGACTCCTCCCACGCTTTCCGGGCTTGCACGTGAGCCCTTGGAGGTCAACCCGTTATCTCGCCATCCGCCTACTCCTCCCGCCGGTCCTCGGGCTTTATCTAGCGGAGGCATTATTGCTCATTTCCCAGAGGGCTTTGGGAATGTGGACAAGGTGCCCTACTGGCCGGAGATTGAACAGCTGCTCTTTCCTCCTATTGAGGAAACGTTTTCGGAGTTCTCCCAGAGGAGATGGCTGAAAATGACTGCACAACGCCTTCATGGTAAATATTCTTCGTTTTCTACCTGTATGTCTGTCTGCTTTACTTAGATTCTGCCTCCTGACTTTCTTGCTGATTCTTGATTTTTCCTGCCCTAGACCCTCCAGTCTGCACTCTACAACAGGAAGATGATCAACATAGTGCAGACGACCAACCGTGCTACCAGCGCCAAGAACCAGAAGCTGATAGAGACTGTTGCTGATCTGGCACAGCAGCGGATCGATCTGAAGGAGCGTGTGGTGAGAGTCAAGACCGAGCTTGCTTTGTCACCAAGAAGAAGTCCGAAAGAGGGGCCGATCACCGTGGCGCGTACTCAGGCGGTATGCAATACTTTCTCTGACTCCCTCAAGCGCTGTGATGAGAAGATCAGTGAGCTGATCTCTCTGGCCACCAACGTTGTTGCCTATGCTACCTGGCGGGGAAAGATCGGCGGGATGCGTGTTGCCCTCGAAGAGGCTCCTACCCAGCAGGCTATAGAGGAAGAGGAGAGGCAGTTGGAGATGCTTTATCCTACTCAACCTGATCTAAGTGTGCTGATGCCTGAAGTTGGGGAGGTGAATTCTCCTGCACTGGCTGAGCAAGCTGACGGGGACGGAGCTGGAATGTCCCAGGACGCTGCTGACGGAGCTCAGGGAGCTATGGCGGCTGACGATGCACAGGCTGGTGCGGTACATGAAACGGGAGGTCAGCATGCAGAGAAGATGCCAGAGGTGGAGGTCATTAATGTGACCGATAATTAAATATTTTTATGTTTTGATGAACTTTTGGCGGTCTGGCCCAGAGGTGGCAGACCTTATAATTTTTGAAACTCTTTCTGTGGTTGCTCCGCCAAGGTGGTGGTTAAATTTTGGGCTATACTTTAGCCATATTTTGAAAATGCCCCTTGTCATAGTTTGGCAAGGCTTTAGCTTACATATCGTGTGCTTGTTGTTTATTTTCCCTATTTTTAGGAAATTTGCCGTGTCAGCCTGTTTGACTGATTTAGGCGAGTCATGTCATCCTGAGAAAGCTGACATTCTGACTCAGCTAGCTGCCGTGTCAGCCTGATGACTGATTTAGGCATATGCCGCAATGTAAGGACGAGTGGTCGTGTCAACCTAGGAGGCTGATTTAGACCAGCCTGGTCAGCCTAAAAAGGCTGATCCAGACTAAGCTAGTTGTCGTGTCAGCCGGGTGGCTGATTTAGGCGTATGCCGCAGTTTTGGACTACTTAACCTTGTTCATAATGCAAGGTGTGTTCATCTCATTTAAAGCCAACAGGGGCGTCATTGAGGCAAGTTTATCGTCATTCTAGGACCGATGGGACGCTGTAGGATTCTGGTAGCGCAGATATCCCTACGTTCCATGTTCATGTGCATGCATGCTAGGGCCCTGATTAATTGCGATTAGTGCCAGCTACGTCCATGGGGTGGTATCAGAGGTAGCTGGGTAAGCGTATTCAGCTGTCAACCAGGCTCCTTTTCGTATGTTCCACAATCCGCCTGGTGAGGGTGCTCCTTGTGGAGAAAATAGGTTAGGCATGTTGGAGTGCCATGTGCCTAGTCACCCCGCATTTGCAGTTGACAGTCCTGCTAGACATCCTTTCAAAGTACCATAGATACCAGAATTCAAAGTGGTGTACTTAGAGAAGCCTGAAAATAAGAGAATCTATTAAAATGATGTGAAGTACCTGTCGCCATCTCATGGGGTACCAGAGCAATTGTGGTCCCAGGACGCTGCCAGACCACACCATCTAATAGTAGTTTAAAATTTAAAATAACTAGAGACACCAGAAATAAAAGTGAAATTGGCAGTATGCCTACTACCGGATTTTTATTTTAATTTTTAAAAGACGGTTTGGCTTTTCATAGTACATCATTCTGAAAGCTAGAGTCTACTTATTATTAAAAGTAATATCTCTTCAGGTGAAGTATGTTCCATGGGCGTTGTAAGATTTGACCGTCCATAGTCATCAGTCTATATGCGCCATGGCCAACAACTCCTTCTACCTGGTATGGTCCTTCCCATTTGTAGGCGAATTTGCCTGCCTTTCAATTCTTGGTGTTTTGAAACACCTCTCGGAGAACCAGGTCTCCTACCTCCAGGAGCCTGACTTTCACATTCTTGTTATAACTCCTGGCCACAGACTGTTTGTAGGCAGCCAAACGGATTTTTGCCTTTACTCGCAGCTCGTCAATTGTGTCCAGGCTTCTGGTCATCTCTGCATTATTTAGTTCCCCTGTCATATTCTCATACCTGTGAGTGGGAACTAGAACTTCTGACGGAATGACTGCTTCTCCGCCAAATACTAGGCTGAAGGGTGTTTGACCTATTGCTATCTTTGGTGTCGTTCTGTTTGACCATAACACTAGTGGCAATTCATCTGCCCACTTTCCTCCTAACTCCTGTAACCTCCTTCTTAGATTGTCCATGATGATTTTGTTGCTTTGGATTCAGCTTGCCCGTTGGACTTTGGAGTCCTAGGTGCTGAGTTTTTTAAGGTGATGTTCCACCTCCGTGAATGCTTCTGCCTCTATCCACTTGGAGAAGTAATCTGTCATTGCTAGCATCCAGGTTCTATTTCTTGTGGCCCGTGGTAGAGGGCCTACTATATTTATGCCCCACGCCATGAATGGCCAGGGGGAAATAATAGGGTGCAGGGGCTCTGCTGGCTGATGGATCATTGGTGCTGAGCGCTGGCAGGCGTCACATTTTCGTGCGTATTCTCGCGCATCTGCCTTCATTGTAGGCCAATAGTATCCCCGTCTCGAGGGCTTAATTTGCCGGACTCCCCCCCGCATGGTTTCCACATTCGCCACTTTGTGGATAGCATGCAACACGATCTGTGCTTCTTCCTTGTCCAGGCACCGTAGGTAGGGGCTCTTAGCGATTTTCGAACAATGTATCATCAATAAGTATGAATCTGGAGGCCTTTACTCTGAAAGCTCTCAATTCCTTCTTGTCATCTGGTAGCTTGTTATGGCGCAGCCAGTTTAGATAAGGTGTGCGCCAGTCATCTGCTTGATCGGCTATTTGGTCAGGTGCCTGCCTGTTTGGCTGGGAGTTCTCACCTTCCTCTGTAACTGCTTGGATTTCGTTCTCGCTCTGTGGATCCTCCAGTTCACCTCTGTCTATTTCGTCCGCCTTCGAATAGACGGTTCCGGATGTGTGCTATTGGAATGCTGGATAGCTCTGTTGGTTTAAATGTTGCCCCCAAAGTTGCTAAGGCGTCTGCCTCCACATTCTGATCTCTGGGGATCTGCTTAAGCTTGCAAGTTTCGAATTTCTGTTTTAGTTCCTTTACTAATTTTAGGTATGCAACCATCTTCGAATCTCTGGCTATAAACTCATCATTCACGTGGTTGACTATTAATATAGAGTCACTGGATATGAGCAGGTGCTTGACCCCTAACTCCAAAGCTAGCTTCATTCCTAATATCAAGGCCTCATACTCTATTTCATTGTTGGTTGCCTTGAATTCACATCTTACTGCTTGTGCTATCAGGTCTCCCTGTGGTGACCGCAGGATTAATCCTACGCCTTCCACCCTTTGGTTGGAGGCTCCGTCAATATGCATCTGCCAGACTTTTGTCTGCTTGCTTCCTTCTAAGGTGAGGATCTCTGTATCCGCGGTTACGGGTGGCGGGATCAAGTCCGATACGAAGTCGGCCGATGCTTGTGATTTCACTTCGTTCGGGGTCATATTGAATGTCGTACCCACCGAGGTGTATAGACCATTTTGACATTCTCGCCCGACGTTCGAGCTTCCACATGATAGCTTTTAGCGGGTAATTGATCACGACATGTATGATGTGGGACTCAAAATAGGGGCGCAGTTTGCGAGATGCTACTACCAATGCTAGTACTAACTTTTCAAGAGATGTGTACCTGGTCTCTGCCGGCGCAGAGACTTGCTCACGTAGTATACGGGCTTCGCTCCTTTTCTTGCTCTCGACCGGACAAAGACTCACCGCCACTTCGTGACGGCTAGGTATAGGAATAATGGTTCTCCTGGCTTTGGCTTTGACAGCGCGGTGGGGTCTGCGAGGTAGTGCTTGACTCTCACGAAAACTTGCTCGTGCTCGGAGGTCCATTCAAACTTCGGCTTTTCCTTAGTACGTCGTAAAACGACTGCATTTATCTCAAGATCTTAAAATGAACCTGTTCAGGGCTGCTACCTTCCCGGCTAGTCTTTGAACATCCTTAGGCTTTTCAGGTGACTCCAGCTGCAAGATGGCTTTGATCTACTCGATGTTGGCCTCTATCCCTCTTTGAGTTACGATATAGCCCAAGAATTTGCCAGAAGATACTTCGAAGGTGCATTTAGATGGGTTTAGCTTCATTTTGTATTCCCTGAGGGTGCTGAATGTTTCTGCCAGATGCCGCATGTGATCTTTAGCCTTCTCTGATTTCACCACCATGTCATCCATATACACCTCCATTGTTCTTCCTATCTGTTCTTTGAACATTCTGTTAACCAACCTTTGATATGTGGAGCCTGCATTCTTTAGGCCGAATGGCATGACATTGTAGCAATATATTCCTCTTTTAGACATAAATGCCGTCTTCTCTTTATCTGCAGGATCCATCTTGATCTGATTGTATCCACTCCATGCGTCAAGGAATGTTAACATCTCGTGTCCAGCTGTTGCGTCCACCATTGCATCAATATAAGGCAACCGGAATGGATCTTTAGGGCATGCTTTCTTGAGATCGGTGAAGTCCACACATACTCTCCACTTCCCATTCTTCTTAGGCACCACCATTACGTTAGACAGCCATTGTGGATATTTTACTTCTCTTATTTTCTTCGCTGTCAGCAGGCTATCTACTTCCTGGTTGATTACCCTATTTCTCTCCGATGCAAACTTCCTTCTTCTCTGTTGGACGGGCTTACACTTTGGGTCCACATTAAGTCTATGTGTTATGATAGACGGATCTATTCCTATCATGTCATCGTGTGACCATGCAAAACAATCTATGTTATCCTGTAGGAACTTGACTAGCTATTGTCTTAAGCTTCCTGTGCATCCTGCTCCAATGAGCACGGTTCGTTCTGGGTGCAGCTTATCCAGGTTGATTTGATCCAGCTCTTCTGCTGGAGGTTCGATGTATTCGTCCGGATAGGTCGTCAGAAATTGTTATGCGGGAGTGGCGGTGCACTTGAGTGCCTTCTTATAGCAGCCTCTAGCTTCCTCCTGATCTCCTCTTATCGTTTCTACTCCCCATGGTGTGGGGAATTTTATGCACTGGTGGTATGTTGAGGGGACTGCCTTCATCTGGTGCAACCATGGTCTTCCCAAGATGACATTGTAAGTAGAGGGGCCGTCCATAACCAGGTACCTGACCTGCTTGTTGACTCCTCCCACGTAGTTTGGGATGACTATCTCCTCTAGCGAGTCGGTTTCTTCTCCACCGAAGCCTACTAGCGGAATAGTCTTCTTACAAATCCTTCTTCTTTGAATCCCATGTTTTCTATAGTTTTCAGCATGGTTAAGTTGACCGAGCTTCCTGTATCTACCAACACCTTTCTAACTGTGCAATTGGCCATTGATAAGGTGATTATAAGTGCGTCATGATGTTCTCGATTATCGTATGCATCTCCTTCATCAAAGCTGACTGCTGGCAGGTCACTGTGAGAAATTCTGCACGAATTGGCTGGCCTATCTCCTTTGGTCTCTGTAGCACGTCTCTTAGCTGCTGAATATGTCAGCCCGCTTAAGTCTGAGCCGCCTGTTATCACGTTTACGATTTTGGTGCATGTGGGCGGGTCTGTCGGCTTAGCGGAGCCTACCTTATCTTGCTGCTTGCCCCCACGTGGTAATAGGTGGCTCAGCTTTCCTTGTTCGTACAGGCGCTTGATCTCTCTTCGTAATGTGTAGCAATCCTCAGTGTTGTGCCCAATATCCCGGTGGAATTCGCACTTCTTCTTGTTGTCCTTCCTCCATGCTTGCTCTCCTACTGGTAGGTTGGGCCACCTGACTCCATCTCCCATCTCCCTGAGTGCCTTCAAGATTCCTCCGATTCCTGTGGTGAATCCGTATTCTTCCAGAGTGGGGAGTAGCTGATTTTCTTCGATTCTGTTGACTCCCCTCCCGTATGGTCTGTACCTCTCATCCTTCTTGCTGGTGGTTTGCTTTCTTCCCAATTTTTCCACGGCTGAGGTACTAGAGATACTAGGCGCGCTTAGCAAGCTGGCTCTGGCTAAGACATCTTCCTCCAACCTGATTGCGGCAGCTGCCTTCTCCTGTACTGCCTCGAAACTATGGCATGGATGCATGGTTAACTGCTTGTATAGGTCAGAGTCGTGGTGGAGGCCTCTTCTGAAGGCTTCTACTGCTGTTTAGACATCACATTCTCGTACTGCTACCTTCTCGTTGTTGAACCTAGTATTGTATTCTCCAATGCTTTCTCCTGCCCTCCGGACGATTCTGTACAGGTCTCCTGCGTGCTTCTGTGGCTTTCTTCTGCTTGCGAACTGTAGAGTAAATGCGTTCACCAATTCAGCTAATGTAGATATCGACCTGTTGGGCAGGCTTACAAACCATCGAAGTGTCGGTCCTGTTAGGGTGGACCTAAATCCGTTGCACATGCAAACCTCCTTGACTTGGCCTATAGCTGTTACCGTCATCATTTTCTGCTTATACTGGCTGATATGATCAAAGGGATCTGTCAGTCTTGCCAAGAGAGGCATATTTGGATTTGTGAATCCCTTTGGCATGGCTGTGATGGATATGATGTCCACGAATGGTGAATCGGCGTAACTGTCTAGAGCTGCTTTCTCGAGTGGGGGTGGTAGCTCTGGGACCCTGCTCAGCTTCTCCTTTAGTTCCAAGTACTGTTGATTGGTTATACTGGCTGAATCTGGGGTCCGTCACGTCGGATGTCCGCATATTTCCTCCGGATCCGGGTTCTTGAAGCTTCGATAGGCTCCGGCAGCCGGGGGTTGTAGTAACGATTGTCCCCTGCTTTGCCGCTTCACTTCTTGGTTTGACTCGGATCCTCGCTACGGTGTCCGATCGATTGTTGCGGGGGTCTGGCGACGGGGAGGCCACACATGCCCGTGTCCCTATGCGATTAGCCATTTGCCGGCTATCTTGTGTGAGGTATCCTAACCCTCGTTGGGTTATTCTTCCATCCGATCGCATCGTAGCCAAATCTAATCTTGTTATTAGTTCACCGGTATCTGCACGTCGCCCGATGCTCCCGAGTCGGATCTACCAAAGGAGATCTTCCTTCACCTGTCCCACTTACTGGGTGAATGATCTTGTTTTAGGATATTAATATGTGCCCGAGCTCTCTGTCTCTCCTTCTTTCTTCAAAGATCTGCTCTCCTTTGGTCTTCTCTCATGTTTTCCATAGCTTTTTGAAGATTTTCCACGCCAGTGAGTAAGATTTGTGTGGGACTAGGTGGCAGAGTGAGGCTGAACTTGTTGTTCCCTTATCGACCTGGCCCGGGCCACGGCAATGAGAGTCCCGGGAGGTAGAGAGGCTTTTGTTGTCGGTATGATTCTTGAGGTGTGTCCGGAGCCTACGTGGCCACTGTTGATGTTGGATTTTGGGTAGACGGTGGTGGTGGCGATGGTTGCCTGCTCCCTGACACGGCTTCAGATGCTTGCTTTTCCATTGTATATCTAGAATATCAACGATTGACGACCACAATGCCCCACGGTGGGCACCAAACTGTTGAGGTATTTTTACCCAAGTCGATTAATTAGGGTCAATGTAGTCTTACTCGTTGGTTGGTTGTATGATCGTTCGTATGTCAATAAATAAATAGAAAAATAAAGTGTGTAACGTAAATTGACACGTAAGATTTGGTGACGCGGAAAACCCAATGTGGGAACAACCGCGGGAGGGACGGTACCCTGCCAAGTATTGCACTATATGAATAGGAGGATGACTACAATCGTGGCACAAAGCTAATCCTGCTGGCCCTAGGCATCAGGCCTGCAAGATCCTAGACGAACGTATATTTGAGTATGATATGTCGAGGTGTGATCTTAAGTGTGGATGTGTGAATATGGTGTCTTGAATGTCCTTCTTGATTCGCTTCCTTGGCTATTTATAGGGCAAGAACCCTAGATATGTCCTACTTCGAATATGGAAAGGGAATATAATTTCCATAAGAACTATTTCCATACTTGGCCGCCTTTCCCAATTCTCCCTAATCTCACTAACTTCTCCCTATCTTCTCCCTAACTCCCATTTCCTTAATCCGGACACTCTCCATGATGGGCTCCTGATCTCCCTTGAGCTCGTTCCCCCTTTCTCCATCCGCGGGCTTCCTTCCTCCTTATCACTCCTTCCATAGCTTTCATTTTATTAAGTGGGCTTTCTTTGTTGTGCTAATTTTAGCCCAAACAGATGTACCTGTTGGAGTGGAACTTCTGGGTCCTGCACCTGTAACCTTAGACATAATACTTTTTAAGGTGAATGATGTTCCAGGATCTAGGGACATCTTCCCCATCCATAGTCTCCAACTTGTATGCCCCATTACCTACGATGCCTTCTATGCGGTAGGGACCTTCCCAGTTATAGGCGAATTTACCTGCACTCTGATTCTTGGTGTTTAGGAATACCTTCCTGAGTACCAGGTCCCCTACCTGCAACGTTCTCAGCCTTACGTTTTTGTTATAACTCCTGGCTGCTGTCTGCTTGTAGGCTGCCATCCTTATTTGGGCGCTGGTCCTTGGCTCATCAATGGTATCCAGGCTACTGGCCATTTCTACCTGGTTCCTCTTTTTGGTGGCATTAGCATATCGATGTGTCAGTACTTGCACCTCAGAGGGAATAACTGCCTCGGCCCCATATACCAGACTGAATAGTGTTTGACCTGTTGCCACCTTAGGGGTAGTTCTATCAGACCATAGCACGAAGGGAAGTTCATCTGCCCAGTTGGCTCATATCTCCTCCAGCCTTCTTTTCAGGTTGTTCATGACTATCTTGTTGCTGGATTCTGCCTAACCATTGGACTGCGGATTCCTAGGAGTGGACTTAAACAGCTTGATGTTCCACCTGGCGCAGTAGTCTTCCGTTCTGTTGGATATGAATTGTGACCTGTTGTCACATATGATTTCTGAAGGGATGCCATATCTGCAGACTATGTTCCTCTTGATAAAAGATATCACATGCTTCTCCAGGATCTGAGGGAAAGCTTCTGCCTCTATCCATTTAGAGAAGTAGTCTGTCATTGTCAGCATGTACGTCCTGTTTCCAGAAGCACGAGGTAATGGTCCCACAATGTCAATTCCCCATTTCATAAAAGGCCAAGGCGAGATGATCGGATGCATATGCTCTGCTGGCTGGTGGCTGACAGGAGCGTGCCTTTGGCATTCTTCGCATTTCTTGACGTAATCTAAGGCGTCCTTCCTCATAGTAGGCCAGAAGTAACCCTGTCTTAGTGTCTTGTTGGACAGGCTCCTACCTCATGTGTGATTTCCACAATCACCACTGTGGATATCACACATTACTGCCTTTGCCTCTTGTATGCTCAAGTACCTTAGATATGGTCCTGCCAAGGACTTCCTAAATAGGATACCATCAATGAGTACGAATCTTAAGGATTTCATTTTGAAGCTCCTGGCGTCTTTCTGGTCAGGTGGTAAGACCTCATCACGTAGCTTACTATTGTAAGGCTTTTGCCAATCATCAATCTCTTCCTGGGGTGTGGCAGTACACAGTATCCCTGCTTCGTATGTCCACTGGGTGGTTGCAGCCTTACTGGGGTTTTGCTGTTCATTCTGAGGTATGGCAGGTTTCATGACATGTATGAATGGTATAGTACCCACTGCCCCTGGAGTGAAGGCTGCTCCTAGGGTGGCAAGAGCATCCGCTTCAACATTCTGATCCCTTGGTATCTGCTGGATGTGGAAGGAGGCAAAGCGGAATTTGAGCTCCTTCGCCACTTCCAGGTAGGCTATCATTTTAGGATCCCTGGTCGTGTATACGTTATTCACATGGTTTATAATCAGTTGGGAGTCACTATACACCTCGATGCGGTCGATTTGCAATTCCAAGGCTAATTAGAGTCCTAAGATCAGGGACTCGTATTCAGCCTCGTTATTCGTTGCTTTGAACTCGCACCGTACTGCCTGTATTATGTGTCCCCCCTGAGGTGATTTCAGGACCAGTCCTACCCCTGCTCCCGTCGTATTGGATGACCCATCAACATGTAACTCCTATACCTGCTCCCCTTTAGCCTCACTTAGGGTCAAGATTTCACTGTCGGCTTGTTCTTGAAGGGTGGGACTAAAGTCTGACACAAAGTCAGCTAGGGCTTAGGATTTTATGGCTGTTCGGGGTTCAAATTTCAGGTCGTACCCACTCAGATGGACAGATCACTTAACCACTCTCCCTGACAATTCGGGTTTCCTCATTATGGTTCTCAGGGGGTAGTTGGTCACGACTGAAATTGTATGTGACTCAAAATAGGGACACAATTTGTACGAAGCAGTAACAAGTGCTAAAACGAGTTTTTCTAGAGATGTGTACTTGGTCTCTGCAGGTAACAGAGACTTGCTTATATAGTATACTGGTTTATGTATTCCTTCGTGCTCTCGTACCAATACAGTGCTTACAGCTACCTCTGTCACTGATAGATACAATTACAGCGGTTCTCCCTGTTCTGGCTTGAAGAGAAGAGGAGGGGTGCTTAGGTACTGCTTGAGCTCCCCAAACGCCTTTTTATGCTCCCGCGTCCACTTAAACTTCTGGCTCTTCCTCAGGATGTCATAGATCAATCGACACCTGTCTGAGGACCTTGATATGAACCGGTTTAGGGCTGCTACCCGACTCGTGAGCCTCTGTACGTCCTTTGGCTTCAGAGGAGATTCTAACTAAAGTACTGCTTTGATTTGCTCCGTGATGGCCTCTATCCCTCTTGCGTCACCAAGTACCCCAAAAATTTCCCAGAGGAGACTCCAAAAGTTCATTTAAGGGGGTTCAACTTCATATGGTATTTTCTAAGGATCGAGAAGGTATTCTCCAGGTGGGACATATGTTGTTCTGCCCTCTCGGATTTGACTACCATATCGTCAATGTAGACTTCCATTGTTCTCCTTATCTCCTCCTTAAACATTCTGTTCACCAGGCGCTCATAGGTTGAATCAGCATTCTTAAGGCCAAAGGGCATCACATTGTAGCAGTACAAGCCTCTGTCAGATCTGAAGGATGTTTTCTCCTGATCTTTAGGGTCCATTTTTATCTGGTTGTACCCAATCCAGGCGTCAAGGAAGGTAAGTAGCTCATGCCCTGCTGTAGCGTCTATCATTGAATCAATGTGCGGCAGGGGGAACGGATCTTTTGGGCAAGCTTTGTTAAGATCTGTGAAATCGACGCATACTCTCCACTTGTTGTTCTTCTTGGGTACAACCACAACATTCGAGAGCCATTCTAGGTAGTTAACTTCCCTGATCTTGCCTGCTGCCAGGAGGTTGTCTACCACCTAGTTTATCACCTCGTTCCTTTCAGGAGCGAATTTCCGCCTTTTCTGTTGGACGGGAGGAAAGGTAGGGTCTACATTTAACCGGTGTATAATTACACTTGGATCTATGCCAATCATGTCGCTATGGGACCAGGCGAAACAATCCATGTTAGTACGTAGAAATTCAATTATCTGCTCACGGATGTTACCTGCACAATCAGCTCCCACCAGCGCCGTTCTTGCTGGAAACTATGGGTCCAGGATTACATCGTCGAGTTCCTCCTGGGGAACTTCAGGCTCTGATGGTGGACCAGCTGCGGTGGTTTTTAGAGCGTTCTTGTATCAATCCCGAGCTACGTTTTGATCTCCCCGTATCTCCTGTACCTCCCAGGGTGTAGGGAACTTTAGGCTCTGATGGTACGTTGATGGTACCGCTTTCATTTCGTGGATCCAAGGCCTGCCAAGTATCACGTTATAAGTTGACGGGCCATCAATGACCAAGTACCGTACCTGTTTGTTCATTCCCTTTGCAAAGGTAGGTATCACTATTTCTCCAAGGGATTGTTTAGTTTCGCAGCTGAAGCCTACCAAGGGTACTCCCTTCTACACCAGGTCTTTCTCGCTTAACCTCATGTTCTTCAAGGATTCCAGCATTATCAAATTCACAGATCTTCCTGTATCTACCAATATCTTTTTAACAAGGCAATTCCCTATAGAAAGGGTAATGATCATGGCATCATGGTGGTGTTCTGCCTTATCAAGTACGTCTACCTCGTCGAATGAGATTGCTGGTAGATCCTGTCTGCTGACCCTGGGGGAGAACTCTTGTTTATCTCCTTTAGTCTCGGTTGCATGGCGCTTTGCTGCTGAATAAGTAATACCACATATCTCCGACCCCCCCCCCCCCCCGAGTAAGGTAGGGTGGGGATGGTTGGGCCTGGTCAGCAGTATTGACCTTTCCAGATTTTGCCCCCTTGAGGAGCAGGTGATCCAAGCATCCAACACTGTAGAGGTGCTTTACTTCCTTTCATAGTACTACACAATCTTCTGTATTGTGGCTAATATCATTTTGGTATTCACACCTCTTGCTAGCATCTCTTCTGTCGTTCTCTCTGGGGGTAGGCTTCTTGGGCCACCTGGCCCTCTACCCTAGCTCCCTGATTGCCTTCAATACCCCAGCAAGTCCAGTGGTGAACCTATACTCGCTGAGCTTAGGTGGAGCCTCGGTGCTCTCTGTTTCTCCTGAGACTTTGTTCACTGTGTTCTTGCTATAGGGTTTGGCTCTTTCATTCTTTTTCTCTGTTGTGATTTTTCTGCTGGACGACTCTGTTCCATACAGGTCCCTTCTATCCTCATCCTCCTTTACGTGATAAGTAGCCTCTGCCATTTTCTTAACTTCCTCAAAGGTGGCACATGGATGCTTGGTGAGATCCTTGTATAAATCAGAGTCGCGATGCAGTCCCCTTCTGAAGGCGTTAACTGCTATTGTAGGGTCGCACCTAGGGATAGATATTTTTTTCCACATTGAATCTGGCGAGATAATCCCTGGTGGACTCCTCGAACCTCTGGACGATCCGGTATAGATCACTGGATAATTTTTCTAGCTTGCGACTGCTTGCGAACTGCTGATTGAAAACGTTCACTAACTCTGCGAAGCTGGAAATAGATTTGTTGGGAAGGTTAACGAACCACTGTAGTGCGGCTCCTGACAAGGTGGAACCGAATCCTTTGTACATACATGCCTCCTTTTCAGACCTTGTTGCTGCAACTACCATCATTTTCTGTTTGTACTGCTTGATGTGCTCCAGCGGATCCTCTGTTCCATCATACAACGTCATTGTTGGTATGGTGAACCCCTTTGGCATGCTGACAAGGGCAATGCTGTCCACAAAGGGGGAATCCGTATAGCACTATGGGGTTGCTACCTTCATTGGATGTGGTAACCCTGGAACCTTGCTGAGTAGGGACCGGATATCCTGCAACTGTTGTTCTACATGGCTTCCTACCCCCATACCCTGGTTGTGGGGTACTGAGTAGACTCCATATGGATTTGGTGTTCCTCCTAACATGTAAGGAGGGACTATGTAGCTTCCAGGTAATGGTGTTGAGTTCACAATAGGCCTGAACTGGCTGTCTAGAGTATGTGGCATATAGGAGCACATCCCGGGATATGCGTTTCTTGATGATTGTTCCCCTGGATTGCTCCCTGGTACCACTGGCGTACTGCTGGTTGTTGATATGGGATCTGGAGTCAGCGCTCCTAATCCCACAGGATTGAGTACCATAGGGTACGTTTGCGGCATCCTTGGTGGTGGTGGTGGGACCCTTGGTGGTTGGATCATACCCTGGGTGGCCACCGTTCTTGCTGGATACACTTGCTCGGATGATGTGGTTACCCCTGGTGGAAGCATATCCATATCGAGCCTGGTTACTAGATTTTGCGGCATTAGCCTCCCTGAGTACTCCCTGGCATTCCCCTGGTCGAGTGTTGACCTTGCCATCTGATGGGGCGTTCCTAGGGGTGACACTGCATCTATCTTCTCCTACAAGGACTGGTTGTCCCTTTGTAACTCTATCACCGCCTGCTGCAAGGATGTCATCCCTTGGAGCAACTGCTGTACCGGATCCGGTTGTGATGCTCCTGGGAGACGGGCTCCTATCAGGTGTCCTGGTGATCCTGGGCCCTGCGGACTCCCACCCTTATTAGGCTTTGGCACAGGATTAATAACTGGTGATTTGCCAGCCTTCCCTGCTCCCAGATCTGTGATTTTGGGGGAGTAAGGAGGCTTTGCTGATACTTAGGGCTAAGGCTGGTCTGCAGTCACTCTGGTGGTAGGGACCGCCGTTGTTGGAACACCGGAGGTTGCTGGCGCCGCCCCTACAACTAGAGTTTGCACTGATGTACTCATCGGATCTGATACGTTCTGATTGGATCTTGACATGATAAGGTATAGAGATGTTAGGATATTTTGAGAAGAGGTATTTTAACCAAGATTTAACCACAATGCCCCACGGTGGGCGCTAAACTGTTTTTTTTTTTCTTTTTTTTTTGGTGAAATATAAGTCTATAAGCTAGTGTACCAAATTAGCAAGGAGATTTGTATAGCGCCAAACTGTTTTGGTAAGATTTTACCGACTAAAGATTTGTGAGTCAATGTGGCTATTCTAATTAAAATACGATATTAAGGACTAAAGTGGATTAGTAGTAAGAACAAAGCGAGAACGAAATTAAACAACTAGTGCGAAGGGAAAACAAACGAAAAAGAAAGAGAGACAAATGACACAAGCAAAATGGTGACGCGGGAAACCCAAAATGTGGGAAAAACCGCGGGGGGAATGGTATCCCACCAATGATCCACTAGGAGTAATAGTATTCGAGGGTGAACCTAGCTGGAACGATCAGGAGGTCCAGCAGTAATCTCCAAATGACTAAGTACAAATGACACGAATGGTGTATATGTTTCTAAGTGTGTTAATTATTAATTGTTTGCAGGTGGTGAATGATATTTCTTCGAGTGGAGTGAATGAGAGGTGCCCTTGAATCTGAGTTTCGTTGCTCTTTTATAGTCCTCCCTTGAGTTGTTGCACATGCTCCCTACAAATGCTCAACCATACGCTCCACTCCCTACGAAATAGAAAGTGATTGCTGACTTTGTCAAAGCTCTTGCTGATCACTGCAATGTTCCTGCTGAGTATTTCAACGTTCCTGCTGGCTGTTTGTTACTTAATTCAAACGTGGCCTTTATATCACTTGAATGTCCAGGTTCATCCCCCCTTGTTCTTCCTTGCGTCTAGCAGCCTGCTGCCTTGTCATTGATCCGTGTGCCTTTACTTTGTCCAATTGTGAGTTGCCACGCCATGATGATAATGAAAGGGTATTTTTACCCATACAACAGCCTGCTAGCGGCAAATAAGATAAGAGAGCTGAAGTAACCAGAATGGCTGTCAAACGTGGTGGTAGTACCTAAGAAGAACGGGAAGTGGAGAGTATGCGTGGACTTCACCGACCTCAACAAAGCATGTCCCAAGGACCCCTTCCCGCTACCACACATTGACGCAATGGTGGATGCGACAGCTGGAAATGAAATGTTGACATTCTTAGATGCTTGGAGTGGTTACAATCAAATTAAGATGGATCCAGCAGATCAAGAGAAGACAACATTCATCTCTGAAAGAGGAATATACTGTTACAACGTCATGCCCTTCGGCCTGAAAACGCAGGGTCCACATATCAAAGGCTAGTCAACCAGATGTTTAAATAGCAGATAGGACGAACCATGGAGGCATATATTGACGATATGGTGGTAAAGTCAGAAAAAGGCAAGGACCACATGCAGCATCTGGCAGAAACATTTAGCACCCTCAGGGAGTACAAAATGAAGCTAAACCCATCCAAATGCACCTTTGGAGTTTCCTCAGGCAAGTTCTTAGGCTACATTGTAACTCAAAGAGAGATAGAGGCTAGCACCGAGCAGATCAAGGCCGTGTTAGAGCTGGAGTCACCAGAAAAACCAAAGGATGTGCAGATGTCTGAGACTAGCGGACGCCATACCTAGATTGGCTGCGGCACAGCAAGCTGCCAGATGACAAGAAGGAGATAAGAGGTTTTAAAATGAAAGCCTCCAGATTCATACTAATTGACATTGTGCTTTTCAGAAAATCATTGGCAGGACCCTACTTACGATGCCTCGATAAGCAAGAAGCACAGACTGTGTTACATGCCCTCCACAATGGCGAATGTGGAAACCATGCAGGGGGTAGGAGTCTGACAAATAAAGCCCTCAGACAAGGCTACTTCTGGCCCACAATGAGGGCAGACTCGGCAGAATATGCTCGCAAGTGTGACGCCTGCCAGCGCTTAGCGCCAATTATCCATCAGCCAGTAGAGCCCCCACATCCCATCATTTCTCCCTGGCCATTCATGACATGGGGAATGGATATATTAGGTCCTCTGCCTAGAGCCACAAGAAACAGAATATGGATACTAGCAATGACAGACTATTCTCCAAATGGATAGAAGCAGAAGCATTCACAGAAGTAAAAGACAAACAGGTCATCTCTTTTATTAAGCGTAATATCATCTGCAGGTTTGGTATCCCGTTAGAAATCATATGTGACAGATCACAATTCATCTCAAACGATGCAGAGGGATACTATGCCAGATGGAACATCACTCTAAAGAAATCAGCACCCAGGACTCCAAAGTCCAATGGGCAAGCTGAATCCAGCAATAAAATCATCATGGATAACTTGAGAAGCAGGCTACATGAGTTAAGAGGAAAGTGGGAGATGAATTGCCACTAGTGTTATGGTCAGATAGAACGACACCAAAAACGGCGACAGGCCAAACACTCTTTAGCCGGGTGTTTGGTGCAAAAGCAGTAATTCCATCGGAGGTTCTAGTTCCAACTCACAGATATGGATGTATGACAAACAGATATGGATGTATGACAGGGGAACTGAATAGTGCAGAGATGATCAGGAGCCTGGACACGATAGACGAGCTGCGAGCAAGTGCAAAAATACGCCTGGATGCCTACAAGCAGTCAGTCGCCAGAAGCTACAACAAGAATGTAAAAGTCGGTCTCTTGGAGATAGGAGAACTGGTTCTCCGTGAAGTGTTCCAAAACACAAAGAATCGTAAGGCAGGCAAATTCGACTATAAATGGGAAGGACCATACCAGGTAGAAGGCGTTGTTGGCCATGGTGCGTACAGATTAATGACTATGGACGGTCAAATCATACACAAGCCATGGAACATACTTCACCTGAAGAGGTATCACTTTTAATAATAAGTAGAGTTTAGTGTACAGAGTAGTGTATTAAGAAAAGCCAAAAAAAAAAACGGTAGTAGGCATACTACCAATTTTATGTTGTTTTCTTTCTCTTTTATTTCTTTAAAACTTTAAAAGCTGCTATTGGAGTTGTGTGGTCTGTAAGCTTCCTGGGACCACAATTGCTCTGGCACCTCATGAGACAGCATCAGGTACTTCACATCGCTCTGATAAGATTTTCTATTTTCAGGCTTCTTTAAATGCATCACTATGAACTCTAATATCTATGGTACATTGGAAGTGTAGCTAGCAGGACTGTCAACTGCAAACGCGGGGTGACAAAGCACACGGAACTCCAACATGCCTAACCTACATTTCTCCATTAGGAGCATCCTCACCAGGCGGCATGTGGAACATACGAAAGGGAGCTTGCTGACAGCTGAAAACTTATCCAGCTACCCTGGATACCACCCCCTAGACGTAGCTCGCAATTAACGCAATTAACTAGGGCCCCAGCATGCATGCACACATATATGGCATGCAGGGATCTCTGAGCTACCAGAATCCTGCAACGTTCCATCGGTCCTAGAATGACGATAAACTTCCCTAAGGTACGCCCCTGTTGGCTTAAAATATGATGAACACACCTTGCGTCATGAACAAGGTTAAGTAGTCAGAATGCGGCATACGCCTAATCAGTCATCAGACTGACACGGCAGCTAGCTGAGGCTAAATCAGCCTCCTCAGGCTGACACGATTGGTCTAAATCAGTCTTAAAGGTTGACACGGCCACCTTATCCAAAATGCGGCGTACGCCTAAATCAGTCATCAGACTGACACGGCAGCTAGCTGAGTCTAAATCAGCATTTTTAGGCTGACACGACTAGCCTAAATCAGCCAACAGGTTGACACGGCAGCTCCCTAAGCTAAGTGTACAAGTAAGAAACAAAACACGTAAGATATGATAAAACTTGCCAAACAAGGGCAAGGGGCATTTCAAAAGTTGGCAAAAAACACGGCCCCAAGTTCAAACCGCCGCCACGGGGAGAAAACGCAAACAGAAAAGTGTTTAAAAATTTTACAAGTCTGCCCATGCAGGGTCAGACCACCATCCAAAAAGTTCAAAGATAAAAAACTTTTAAATTTAGGTCACATTGATGACCTCCACTTCTGGCACCTCCTCTGCCTTCTCCTGTTGACTTCCCATTTCAGGTATAGGACCAGATTTCACGCCCTCGGCAATAGGCCTCCTGAGCTCCTTCGGTGATAGCAGCCTCCTGGAATGAGCCAGCATCCCTACCAGCTGTCTGCTCCGCCAGTGTAGAGGATTTCACTTCGACAACCTCAGGCATCAGCATACTCAAGTCTGGCTGAACGAGGTACATAGTCTCCAGCTGCCGTTCTTCCTCCTCAATAGACTACAGGGTTGGAGGGTCGTCGAGTGCAGCACGCATCCCACTGATCTTTTCCCGCTAGGTAGCATAAGCAACAATATTGGTGGCTAAGGAAATCAGCTCACTGATCTTCTCATCAGAACGCTTGAGAGAGTAAGAGAAGGTACTGCACACTTTCTAGGCGCACGCCAGCTGGTCAGCTGCCTCCTTTTAACTTCTTCTTGGAGCCAGCAAGCTCAGCTTTCAGCTCCACCACTCGTCCCCTCAGGTCAAAACGCTGCTGCTCCAGATCAGCAACAGTCCCAGCCAGTTCCTGATTCTTAGCATTGGTAGCGCGACTGGTGGTCTGTACCACGTTGATCATCTTCCTGTTGTAGAGAGCTGACTGGAAGGCCTGAAAGGAGAAAAAGAAGAATTAGCAGGTTTTACATAGATAACTCAGAACAGGTAGCAGAGGCAGAGCGCTCACCATGAAGGCATTATGCACGTCATTCTCAGCCATCTCTTCTGGGGAGAACTCGGAGAAATCTTCCACCAACGATGGGAAGAGATCTGGTCGATCTCAGGCCAGTAGGGCACCTTTTCTACGTCCCCAAAGCCATCAGGGAAGTGGGCAATGATTCCCCCACTAGCAGCAGCAAGAGGACTAGCAGGTGGAGTAGGAGGATGGCGAGAAATCGGGCTAACCTCCAAAGGCTCAGGACAAGCGGTACTGGAATGGGTAGGAGGAGACTAGAAGGAAGCAGCCGGGGCACTCCTCTTAGAGGCAGAAGCCACATCAGGACTTCCAGCGGCTCTCTTTCTTTTAGCACTCTGAAGAATGGCCTCCAGAGGGTCGACTTTTAAGCCTGCAAGCAGCCAGACCTCGGGTGTTAGAAATACCAAATGAGTAGCAAGATATCAGGGAATCAGCAATAGCCAAGATGACAGTGCCAGGTAACATACCAGAAGACATGCTGTGGGCTGATTGCTGTGGATATGAGGAAGAGGCAGGTGAGAAGCCGGGTAGCGGATCAGGAAACTTCCTGTCAGATAAGGAGATGCAGAACAGTTTGTTGCGGGAAGCAGTCGGGTCACCCAGGCGAGTTAGTTGGCAGGGGCCTGCACAGAAGCAAAAAGTAAGCCAGTAAACATTGGAAGAAGTAAATCAGGCGTCAGGATAGTTACTTACTCGAGGTTTTGACCCAGTCTTTGAAGATATAATCACCAGGCGGCTGAATGGAGGACTTCCTCAGGTAGAAGAAATCCTCAAACCATTTCTCATCCCTAGATTTTGACACATGCCTGAAAGGAGTCTCACCGGAATCCCGGAAGGAAAATTGGCCTCTTCCGAGAGACCGAATCTCGTACATATGGGCCAGCTCGCCCAGGGAGATGGAGCTGCTGGTATTCTGACTAGCAGACATGGAATAGAGGAGTACCTTCCAGATGGTGGCGGAAATTTGTGCCATGGCGAAGTTGTTGGTCCGGTGAAAGTCTTGCATAAGTTTGGGAAAGGGGAAGCGAAGACCGTATCTAAACGGATAAAGATAAAAACAGACTCATCCTGGTCGGATAACGTCCACCTTTTGACCCGGCTCAGGGATAGCAATGTCAACCCCGTTGCCGAGACCAAGCAGTTCCTTGATCAAAGGAATGTCGGCGGTGGTCAGAGAGGAGTTACAGTCGTGGGGGTGGACAAAAAGATTGCGGGAAGGAAATGTAAGGTCCGGATTTTGATCAGCCGGAGCGGAAGTCGAAGCGGTGTGGCGAGTTTTGCACATGGTCAGCGGAAAGAAAAAGAAAAGGGTCGATAAAGATTACAAGAAAAGTACCTGGCAAGTAATGGCGGTGACCGCGACGAAGTCCGGTGAGGGAGAGAGGAAGGGTTTTAGAGAGAAGGTGAAGGGGTTTTTTAAGTTTTGGAATTAATGAAGTAGGTGAAAAAGTTGAGATTATAAAGGAGGAGAGAGGGGAAAAGCATGATAAATGAGGAGAAGAGATAGGGGCAATGATGAGTACACAGGAAGATGTGCAAAAGACGGCGCGAGGTTTGAAAATAATCGGTAATTCTTTATTCGACGCCTCGAGACGTATCTCACAAGGAATTAGGGGCAAACTTTTTGGGCCAAAATCCGCACATTGGCCTAATGGGAAATAAGCCCATCCGTTCTCGTTCGAGGAGTTGGGCCGTAGAAGCTAACTAATTACAGGAAGCCCATGAGCATAAGGAGCTCGCGTGTTGTAAAGTCATCAGGGAGAATTCAGGGAGAATCTAGGGAAATGAGGGAGAATAGGGCGCAGGATCCGTTTATGGAAAGAGTTATGATAGGACTAATATTGCTTACCATAAATGGAGTAGGACACATATAGGGTTCTTACCCTATAAATAGCCAACGGAAGCAAAGGAGAAGGGCATTCGAGATCTCACGCATACACGCAACATATTGTGCTAGCTAGATTTACATCTCATGTCCATTGTACTCATTCTCATATTGACAAGCTATGCAATCTTTGGAAGGGTACCGTCCCTTCCCGTGGTCGTTTCCCACATCAGGTTTTCCGCGTCACCAAATCTCACGTGTCAACCTCTATTTACGTACTTAATTCCTTTATTTTACATTAAACACAAACATACAATCAATACGAAGCAAGTAAGACCGCATTGACCTCGTATAACCTAATTCGGTAAAAAATACCAAAACAATGATGCTACGACGGACTCGCTTGATGAGCCACTCTCACGCGCCTCTCCTTCCTTACTCGATTACGGCTTTCACTGTTTGTTTCTTTTATTAACCAAAAAAATAAGGGTAAGGGTTTGTTTAGTTTATATACGGAGTATGTGGGTTTAATATTTACATTCTAGGTGTAATGATTTGTTTATATATTACTAAAATATCTCTTTCAAAAAAAATAAAAGATTAATATATACGTGGGTTAACACTTATTTATAATCATATAATCACCCCACCTTATACTTATCTTTCGATGTGGGACAATTCTACTATTTATAAGTAATATATTCACCAAACTTGGATTATTTTTCTGATGTCGGATAATTCTACTATTTCTATGTAGACTTTTGTTATCTATTACATAAACACTTCATCATCTAATTTCTAAATCCATATTTTATTTAATAAACTAACATTTAATACCTAAATGACAAAACACAAATAGCATGGCATACTCAATTACTCATCTAGTTACTCTAGGAGTAACAGCGTTATGAAAAAAGTAAACACAAGGGTATTATATGTAGAAACTTCAAATTAGGGGTATTATGTGTAATCTACCAAAATTCGAGGGTAACATGAAAAATTTCCGTTATAATATTGACCATTTTATCGCTCTTTATCCCACCTAAAAAAATGTTACAACTTTAAAATTTTAACATTTAATTCAAGATTATGTTTAAAGTCTCTTATATCAATATATTTGGGGTGATACCTAAGTTCCGAGGATAAATCCTATTTATAATCATGGGATCACCTCACCTTATGATAATCTTCTGATGTGGACAATTCAATTATTTATACGTAGTATATATTTATCACACTTACATTATTTTTCAATGTGAGACGAATAACATATTTAAAAGTACACCATATTTTCGAACCTAATTCGACATCCAACCCAATTTATTAATAAGCAAATACTATATTATCTATATCTATTAATATTCATACGTTTGTTTTCTATTTTTTTATCATAATTAAAATATGTGCAAATGATATGAAGCTATACTCTAATGAGAGAATTTTTTTTAACACAATTCTAATTATATTATTTAAACGTAGTATATTTACCACACCTACATTATTTTTCAATGTGGGACATATAAAATCTATAGGTAGAAAATATAATGATATAAAATTTTAAGAGCTCTCCAAGACAATACTTAAGAGACTCAAAAGATTTTGGGTTGATGCATAGGTTCCAAGGATGCCTCCTATTTATAATCATAGAATCAGCCACCTTATGCTATATTTCGATGTGGGAAAATTCTATTTTTTATATGTAGTATACTTGTCATACCTATATTATTTTTCAATGTGGGACATATAACATACTATAAAATACGTCATTTAATATGTGCAAATTATATGAAATCTATTTATACTCTAATGATAGCATTTCTTACCATGAATCTAATAATATTATTTTCATAATTTTTTTACCGACATTATTTTGCCAAATGAAATGTAAAAGTTTTTATATAAATATTAGAAACATCACTTGAATATAAAATAAGAAATACAGAGTATATATTATAATAACTAAAAGATTTTCCAAAGATTAACTTAGGTTAGAAATCATTATTGTAGAGACAGTAATACAAACTCTTTTAAGAGCTCTCTTTGACAATACTTAAGAGAATCAAAAGATTTTGAGTTATGACTTCTATTTATAATCATAAGATCACCCTGCCTTATGTTAATCTTCCAATGTGGGACAATTCTAATATTTATACATAGTATATTCACCACACTTACATTACTTTTCAATGTAGGATAAATAACATACTAAGTACGCCATTTTTTTTGCACCTACTTTGACATCAACCCGATTTAATAATGAGAAAATGCAATACAATCTACACTCTAATGATAGCATTTTTTTGTCACAATCTAATTATATAATTTTCATACGATACTTTTTTGTCAAGTGAAATATAAAGTTTTTATATCAAAATTATAAACATCACTTTAATATAATATAGAAAATGTATATATATGGGACAGTTCTATTATTTGTACATAATATATTCACCACACCTACATTATTTTTCAATGTGGGGCATATAACATACTAAAAAGTACATATCTTTTATATCAAAAAAATTTGGGTTAATACCTAAGTTTCAAGGATGCCTTCTATTTATATTTATAGAATCACCCTACCGTATATTATTCTTTCGATGTGAGATACATAATTTAATTATTTGGACGTAGTATGTTCATCATGCCTACATTATTTTTCAATGTGAAAGATATAACATCCCAAGAAGTACATGTCTCTTCTTAAAAACACCACTATTGTATACATATTATTTTTCTTTTTGAAGGTAAAACCACTTAGTCTCGATCATTAGATAGTGATCTCTACATCGTACATATAACGACTCATTAACGCTCTATTACTGCATTCATAAAACAACCATTAGTAAAATCTTTAGTTTTGTACTCCATTAGTAAAACCTTTAGTTTTGTATTTTTTTAATTTTCTTGTTCATGTTCTTAACTCTTTCCCGGGTAGTTCCCAATGATTTCCACTTTATTTTTTATATCATATCGTAGATAATGATAGAAAATCTTAAGAGCTCTTTAAAATAATATTTATGAGACTCAAAAAATTTTGGGTGGATACATAAGTTCCAAATATGCCTCCTATTTATAATCATAGGATCACATCACCTTATACTAATCTTTCGATGTGGGACAATTCTACTTTATATGTAGTATATTCACCACACATACGTTATTTTCCAATGTGGGACAAAACATACTAAAAATTACACAATTTTACATACTAAGAAATTTTAATATGTGCAAATAATATGAAATCTATACTCTAATGATAGCATTTTTGTAACACCCCGGCCCAAACCGGGTCGGGAGCGGTTACTTATGATAGCTCACCAGGCTGTGTACATGGCCCACAAATCAACACGGGTCCTTTACAGCGCATTTTGTCCTCACTAATGCGCATCCCTAAACCTTCCCGAGGTCACCCATCCTAAGACTACTCCCAGTCAAGCACGCTTAACTTTGGAGTTCTTTCACATGGATGACCATAAAAGAAAGTGCACTTTGTTGATATGAGTAGTACTTTCAATCCCTTTAAGCACTAGTCATTTAAGCCTATCATTGGACCTCTTCAATTACCGTGGGGTGTTACAATTTTTACCACGAAGCTAATTATATTATTTTAATAATTTTGTTAACGATACTTTTTTGCCAAGTGAAATGTAAAAGTTTCATATAAAAATTGGAAATATCACTTAAATATAATTTAGGAAAAATATATATATTATAATAATTAAAATATTCTCCACTTTATTTTTTACATCAAAAATTATTATTTATGATACTTTCCTAAATTAATCACTCCTTATTTCCTCCTACCTAGGGAGCTCACATGAAAACAATGTCTTACGATGACTAAGCGAAAGTTCGGAGTAGAAAGCAATAATCACTTACCAACTAAATTACTACTAATACTTTTTCATTGTTTAATATAGTATATCTTAAATTTGGGTTATTACAATTCCAAGACTAAGGAAGAGCATGTGGAGGAGTTGAGGTTGGTATTGCAAACTTTGCGCGATAACCAATTATATGCTAAGTTGTCTAAACATGAGTTCTGGTTGGAGAAGGTGGCCTTTCTGGGCCATGTGATTTCAAAGGATGGTGTAGCTGTGGATCCTAGTAAGATCGAGGCGGTGTCAGACTGGGAAGCACCGAAGAATGTTGCCGAAATTCGGAGTTTCTTGGGTTTGGCTGGATATTACATGAGGTTCGTGAAAGATTTTTCCAAGATTGCTAGTCCTATGACAGCTTTGATGAGGAAAGAGACCAGATTTCGATGGGATGAAAGTTGTGAGATGGCGTTCCAAACCTTAAAGGAAAGTTTGACTACAGCTCATGTCCTAACTTCGCCAGAGGGGAGTGAGAACTTCGAAGTTTATACTGATGCTTCGAAGAATGGATTGAGGTGTGTCTTGATGTAAAATAGGAAAGTCAATGCCTATGCTTCGAGGCAATTGAAGTCGTATGAAGAGAACTATCCTACTCATGATTTAGAGTTGGGTGCAGTTGTATTTGCTCTGCAGATTTGGAGGCACTATCTATACGGGGCGGCCTTTAAAGTGTTTTCATATCATAAGAGTATGAAGTACATCTACACTCAAAAGGAGCTGAATATGCATCAAAGAAGATGGATGGAGCTGATTGGTGACTATCATATGGAGATTATCTACCATAAGGGGAAGGTTAATGTAGTTGCAGATGCCTTGAGTAGGAAAAGTATGCATTCGTTATGCACTGCCATGTCATTGATGAAATTGAAAGATGAAATTACTAAGATGGCCATCCACATGTTCGCAAGGGAGATGCCATTGGCGATTTGACTATCGAGCCCGAACTTTATGATGACATCAAGAGGAAACAGGTGCTTGATCCCAAGATTCAGGAGTGGAAGACAGGAATGAAGAAGGGTACTGTTTCGATATTTTCTATCCATACAGATAGGAGTGTCCGATTCAATGGGAGGTGGTGTGTGCCTAATGATGTCGAGTTGAAGAAACTGATTATGACGGAGGCTCACTGCACTCCTTATTCGGTGCATCCGGGAGGTGACAAGCTCTATAAGGACTTGAAGAAGACGTTTTGGTGGCCCAGAATGAAGAAAGAGGCAGTGGAGTTCGTGGCTAGGTGTTTGACTTGCCAAAGAGTCAAAGGAGAGCAGCAAAGACAGCGGGTAAGATTCAGTCACTTTAGGTACCTGAGTGGAAATGGGAGTCGATTTCTATGGACTTTATTGTTGGATTACCAAGAACTCAGCAGGGTAATAACATGATTTGGGTGATTGTCAATTGTCTAACAAAGTCAACTCATTTTACTCCAATGAAAGATACTTGGAGTAAGATTAAGCTGGTTAATGGATACAGGAAGCATGTGGTAAGGCAACATGGGGTACCAAAGGATATTGTGTCGGATAGAGATGCGAGATTTATATCGCGGTTTTGGCAAGAGTTGTAGGATCTGATGGGGACTACTTTAAAGATGAGCACGGCATTCCATCTTACAACCGATGGTCAAACTGAGAGGACTATAAAGACCTTAAAAGATATATTGCGAGCTTCTGTGATGGAATTTGGTGGAAGTTGGGAAGATCGACTTAATTTGATTGTGTTTTCATATAACAACAGCTATCACAATAGTATTGGGATAGCACCATTTGAGGCACTGTATAGGAGGAAGTGTAGGAGCCCAGTGTGTTGGGATGATAGCACTAAATCTGTGGTTTTGGGACCATAAATGGTGCAAGATATGATTGAGCAAGTATATTTGATTAGATAAAAGACGAAGGCGGCCCAGGATCGGCAAAAGAGCTATACAGATCTGCATCGTAGGGATATTGAGTTCCAGGTGGGTGACAAAGTCCTTTTGAAAGTGTCACCTATGCGTGGCGTTATGAGGTTTGTCAAGAAAGGGAAGTTGATCCAGAAATTTATAGGGCCTTATGAGATTTTATATCAGATAGGTGAAGTGGCTTTCGGCTAGTTTTACCACCAGCTCTTGATCGGGTGCATAATGTGTTCCATGTGTCACAACTTCAAAAGTATGTGAGTGATCCGTCTCATGTGCTTAAGGTTGAGAATATTGATCTAGATGGACGATTACTTATGTGGAAGTGCCAAAGGAAATATTGGATTGTAAGGTGCGCAAGACAAGGAACGGTGAAACCACTTTGCTTAAGGTGTTATGGTCTAACCATAATGTTGAAGAAGCTACATGGGAGCCGGAGGGGGCATTGAGGGATCGTTATCCACATCTCTTTGATCAGGTATGCTTGGTTACGGGGTCATAACCTTTGTCTTTTAAGGGAGGGTAGGTGATGATTGCATGCGTTTTTGAGCAGTTTTGAGGTTAGTTTTGGTTGTTGTCCGGGTTGTGTAGTCATAGTTTGGTTATGTTTAGAGGTATGGTTGGTGTTCTATTCGAGTTGTGTGTTTAGTAGTCTGGTTTATGCATGGTTTTATAGGTATGGGTGTGAATTTAGGGGACGAAGTTTGCTTTTAAAGAGGAAAGACTGTAATACCACATATTTCTGAGTATAGTGAACTCGGACGAGTAAGCTATACTCGACCGAGTGGGTCATCAAGTGTTTTGAGGCAGGCTACTGCCTTAGGTGCACTAGGCCGAGTATGTGAGACACTCGGTCGAGTAGGACGTACTCGATCGAGTATGTCTGGTACTCGACCGAGTGCCCGGTCTGACGAGTCATTTTTCCGCGGTTATGATTAAAATGTTTAGAGAAGTATATATATAGCGTGCTAATTAGTTTCTAATCATTTTCTAAAAGTTTTTACTAAAACCTAAACTACGTTACTGCCTCTTTAATCATCCACATCATTTCCAAGCCAGAGGATGATCGATTGTGAGTCCTAGTATCTCGTATTCCGTGTCTATCGCAATAGTAAGTATTCAGTATGCTTTATCGATTTTTTATTATAAGTTAAGCAAACCCTAATTTGGGTTGTTTTGGGAATCAAGGGGTAATTAGTGATGTTTTGTGAATAGTATTGTTTGATTATCATTGTTAGATGACGTTTTCATAGAGGAACGGTTCTAGCTCGCTTTGTTGATTTGTCGACCGAATTTGCTAATCAGGTAGGGTTTTCCTACTCAGTTTTCTGTATGATTGACTATAATTTGATGTGGAAATGTGTGATTTTCTTTATTGTGGATCGTTGTTGTATTTTTGATATTTTTAACTGATAAGGCTAAAGTCGTATCACCTTAATCAAAGTAATCCTATAATACTACTAACAAATAGCTAGCGGTAAGTAGGGTATCGTGTCCACATGGAGGCAGTAATAATCTATTTGCTAAGTCCAAGTTTGTCTTAAAGGTAACAGTTTTATGGGAGTTTTGATTGGTTTTATTTCTAACAACTAATAGCAAGTGTAATAAAGATGAATAACAATAATATTAAAAGAGTTTAGGGTTTAGGTTCACTAGGTAGTTCTTCGGGGGTAAGACTTAAATTATTGATAGAGCAAATTATGTTGTTTAAGGTTATATGATCGGTCGATTCAATATTCCTTTAGATCTAATTTAACATGCAATAGCTATCATTAAATTATCTCTATTCAGTTATCGCAGCCAATATTGATTCTAACCCAGCTGGTGAAAGTCTCAATTCGTTATACTAGTCAATTAACCCTGGCCAGTAATTAACTAACTATATGAAGAATAATAAACTGAACAACAACGAATAAGCAATTTTAACTATCAATTCATTAATTAATCCCCCTTCTAACAACCTAGATCCCCATTCACCCTAGATAAGAGAATTAGCTACTCATATTAAGGGGAAGAACAACAACAATAATTGATGAAGACATAATTAAAAACAAGCAATAAGAACAACGAAATAATAGTATGAACTAAATTAATAATTGATGAGGAAAGATTAAGTACCTTAATGAATAATGAAGAACGGAATTTAGCTCCAAAAGTAAGTACAAAAATCTAAACTAAAAGTATTTTGAGAGTTTTCTAGGGTAGCAATACGAAACTAGGTAAAATAAAGCGTAAATAAACTAGGGTACGATTTTGGGTATTTATAATAAAACATAACCGACTTAAGGAAAATTGCGGAAAATATAGAATCATATGGTTCCTCGATCGAGCCCCAATGTACTCGATCAAGTCACCAAGTTCCTCGATCGAGCCCGACCATAGTTGATCTAGGCATCACTTGTTTCTTCTCTTTTCTTCGTGTTTTCTTCTTAACTTCTATTCTTTCATTCTTATGGATTCCCGTGCCGCTTTGTGTATTCCTTCATACCTACTCCGCGATGCTCATTTCATTCCTTTGCTCCTCAAATGCATCATTCCTGCATTAAACATCAAATAGCGAAAGTATCAACGTTCTAACATAAAAGGCATGTAATTAATATAATCTAGCACGAAAACCATATCAAAACAATTAAGGGGAGGTATAAATATGTATATAATTATGACTCATCAAACTCCCCCAAACCATCTATTTGCTTGTCCTCAAGCAAAGCATCACACAATTACAAATGGCAATCATACAAATGACGAATAAACAATTCAGAGCTAATGTTTAATTCACATACAAATCCCAAGCTATCCATATGTGTAACAAAGCAATGACCAAGGTGTACCAATAAAAAAAATTCAGAGGTACGGGTAATAGAAAACGTATCTCAAGTCTCAAGTGACCATACTATAGACAAATGCCAAATACCTTTCGATCTTGCAAGACAAATTAATCGGATTCTCGCGAATTCACTCATCCACTCATAAGTATTGTAAGGGTGAGTTTTATGTGAAGATAGAAAGAAGTAGAAACACTCACTCGACTTATGAAACATGCATGCAATCTAATGTGATAGAGATTTCCCCAACTAATATGCATTCAAAATATGTAGACAAAAGTACATGTATCAAGGTTAATAAGGGTGGCAAATGGGTTAAAGGGATAGAAATGGTTTGTGCCAAAGAACGTTATGGATATGTGGAGCTAAGAAGGTAGTTGCGGCGCTAAACCAAAACCAAATCTATGATAATAAATACAAATGAACCTAACTTAGAGAAATAATCTCAACTTTACAACACATGAGAGCCAATAAAGTACTCTCAAAAAATGCATTAGACTCTAACAACCATCCTTTCGATCCTTGACAAAACCAAATGAAGCAATCAATTTTTCAATTCTCTTTTTTTTCTCTTTTTTTCGATTTTTTTCTTTCTTTCTTTCTTTTTCTTTTGCTTCATATTTTTTTCTTCTTTTTCCAACACAAGGATACAACACAATTGCTAAATAATTCTACTACACCCACAATTAACAATAATAGTCCCGATCCCAACCACAGTAGTAAAATAGACATGATAAATAAGCAACTGCGACTGTCCCGATAAGGTAGACAAATTCTTGGATTGTAGCTTATAAATGTAGGATATAGAACGGCTACAAGGGTTCAAACGGGCTAAATAAAAATGATAATGTAAGGCTTATTTGAACGGTAAGAACTACCTATCCACATGTACTTAGTCAAATGAAAGCGATAAAAGTATCAAGAAATCAATGTCACACTTATGCAGTTTGATATTACATATTCCACAAGGAGAAACCACACTCAAGCCTAATTGACAATGACACCAGTTTATTGATGTTCCTGGCCTAGGAAGCTCTATAGACCTCGGAAATTAAGTAGTTTACCAACATAAAATTGTCAAATCTAATTAGTATAAGGCATGTCAATACGGTTAAGACTCGAGTTATGAGCTTTGTTTTCATGAATAACAGGTCAAAACAATGTACATGGACAACTAAATGGGATTCAAATGGAAAAACAATGCAATTTAACATCATCGTTATTAAATTCACCAAGACTCGACCTAAAACAAAGGAAAACCATGTTTTTGTATTTTGAAAAAAATTTAATTTTTATGAATTTTTTGATATAAATGCACACAACAATAAGTAAATCACACAACATAACTAAAGACTCCTCCCCCGAACCTAAATGTCACAGTGTCCTCATTGTGATGCCTATAGCATAGCAATCACACAAAAATTTTCGGCAACCTAAAGGACACACCTAACAAAAGAAATGGGAAAATAACTAGAGATAATACAATAAAAGAAGATACAAGGGAAGAGAATACCGAGAAAGAGCGTATAAGTTCCCCCAAACTAGCTGCAAAAATAGAGGAGAAATATCAACCGCGCAAATCCTATCATCGTCTGGCTACGTACAAAACCAACGAGCAAGGTTACTCAATCGAGCCTGCCAGCACTCGATCGAGTAACCATCTGGCGAGCACATTCTACATTCAAAACAAATGCGCACACAAACCACAATCAATACAACTTAAAGCGCGTAATAGTAAATCAAAAAGTAGCGCATGTGCTACACACAAGCATAAGTAGCACCAATAAATAGTCCAAGAGAAAATAAATGACAAATAAAGTTCTGGCTCATCAAACTCAAAGTCTTATATAAAATATGAGCAATGTTCATCGCTTTTCATGTCATCTTCACTTGGTAGGAGATAGGGCACTTCATCCATCATAGGAGTTTTATCAAAAACTTAGACTGGCTCCTCTCTGAATATCTCTTCTTCCAAAGCATCCAACTCGGCCTCCAAGTCAACACTCTCATCACAGCTGTAAACCATCTCAGGAGGATGTTCATCTCCATAAATCAACTTCTCAATTTCATCCACCTCCTTGCTCCATGGATATGACGCAACAGCAGGGGCGTCAGATGGATTCCTGTCAAAACAACAAGCAAAGGAATCATGAATAAGTGGATCGATAGCATTAAGCATATAACATGGAGCTACTGAGTGGGGACGCTTTATAGCGTTATCAAGAACAAATTTAACAGTGTCATCCCGCACTCTTAATGTCAAACTACTATCGCGAACATCTATGAGTGCTCCTGCGGTGTGAAGGAAAGGTCTACCTAGGATAATAAAGACTTGAGAGTCGTCAGCCATATCCATAACAATAAAGTCAACTGGAATGAAATACTTCCCTACTCTAACTGGCACATCCTCTAAGACACCCATAGGCTTCTTTAAAGATCTATTGGCCATTTGTAAGGTCATATTAGTGACACGTAGTTGACCTATATTTAACTTTTTGCATATTGAATACGGTATAACACTAACACTAGCCCCTAAATCACAAAGGGCTTTATCAATAGCTACACTACCAATATGACAAGGAATAGAAAAACTCTCTGGATCCTTAAGCTTTTGTGATGAGTTAGCTTGTAATGCGGCCGCACACACTTGAGTGAATGCTACTGTCTCAACTTCATCAAAAGACCGCTTCTTTGATAATATCTCTCTCAAAAACTTAGCATACGTCGGCACTTGAGTTACCAATTCAGTAAATTGCACTGTCACTTGAAGATTCTTCACTACCTCCATGAACCCCTTCTAAACTGTTGTTCAAGTTTAGATTTCTGCAATCTTTGAGGAAAAGGTAGTTGAATTTTAATTGGCTCGGCTTCTTTAGCTTTAGAAGTAGTTTTAGAAGATCGTCGTCAGCTACAGGAGTGACTCGATCGAGTTTAGTGGTCACTCGATCGAGTTCTGGGGTGACTCGATCAAGCCTTGAAGGTACTCGATCGAGGAACCTACTTTTGTCCAATGTCGTAACTGAAACACGCGAAAAATCATCATTAGGGGGGTGCCTTGATCGAGCCTATGGTGTACTCGATCGAGCAGCTTGGTTCCTCGATCAAGCCTAGTTGGGCTCGATCTAGGATCCTCTGTAGTTCTCGCTTTTTCGATTTTTTGCTTATCCCGTGTTTTATCTTTGCTTAATTCTTCCTCTTTATTACTCAATTCCAAGTTACCCAATCCCTTAGGATGCATATAAGAAACCTCATCTTCATTAATGGGCATGTCCAGACCGTGATAAGAAGTACCGCTCCTCAAAGAAATAGCATTAACTTGCTCATGCGCTTGTTTACCTTGAGGAGGAAGGCCGGACTGTTTTGAAGGATTTTGAGCCGCCATTTGAGCAAATTGAGGATCCAACATCTTGTTGTAAGCCATAAGTTCGGAAATCTGGGCCGTTTGCTTTTGTTGCATTGACAAAGTTTGTTGTAAGAGAGCTCTCAACTCTGCCATCTCATTATTAGGAGCTTGAGGAGGTTACACTTGTTGAAAACCTCCTTGATTTTGCCGAACAAAGTTTCCTTGTGGTTGGTTACCACAATTTGGGGGAATATATATGTATTCTGTGACGGGGCTTGAGCAAAACCATTCTGACTCCTTTCAGGGAATAAGTTAGAATATGGAGTACCTTGCTTGAAAGATTGAAAAGCGTGAACTTGCTCAATGGTACTCATACACTTGGCCGCAGTGTGGCCATCTATCCCACATCTCTCGCAGGACACTTCTTGTTGAACCATATGAACTATTTCTTGCTTACCCAAAGACTGAGATGTCTTCAACTCAGCTATTTGATCCGTTAGAGCCTCCAATTGCGCCGCAATGACATTGTCTGAACCACTTCCCCTTTTACTTCCTCTAGGGTTACCATACTCAGCTGTGTGAGTAGCTATCTGATCAATTAACTTCCAAGCATTACCGTCATTAGTATTATCTTGGAATATCCCATTAGCAGCAGAATCAAGCAAGGCTCTATGACCATCATACAACCCGTTGTAAAACTAGTTGCAAAGGAACCAAATTTCGAAGCCATGGTGGGGGGACGGACCGAACTAGCCATTTGAAACGAACCCAAGCTTCATTAAAATCCTCGGTTGGACCTTGATTAAAACTTGTAATCTGACTTCTAAGAGCATTAGTTTTCTGTGGTGGAAAATACCTCTTGTAGAATGAAAGAGGTAATGAAGTCCAGTTAGTAATTGCGTCGGTCTCCATATCCAAGTCACGTAACCACTCAGATGCATCATCTCTCAAAGAGAAAGAAAATAAATTTTGTTTGACTTGATCTTGAGTCACCCCAGCTGTCAAAGGAATAGAACAGAAATATGTAACAAACTTCTCCATATGCTTTGCGAGGTCCTCTCCTGCTTTTCCTCCTAACATATTTCTCTCTAATAAGCTTATATAGAAAGGCTTGATCTCAAAAGTCCCTTTGTCAGTGGTAGGGAGCTTGAAGCCTTTAGGAATAGAAGCAACCGTGGGTTCGAAGTGACTTGCCAAGGTCGGCATCTTTGATGTTGTAGAAACCACGGGTGCAGAAATAAGTGTGTCCTCTTGAAAGGACGAATATTCTGCAAAGGTATACCGCTCGTAGTCAAGTGTACTCAAGTCTTCCACCTGACTTACTTCTCTTTGAAATTTTCGTCTGTACCGAAAAGTCTTTACTGGCTCGGGATCAAAGGGTACAATCTCTAACCTGTTAGACCAGGGCATACACGGAAACAACAAGAAAAGATAAAACTGTCTCAAGGAAGTGATGCTCCTTAAGACAAAAGACAAAAATAAACAAAAACAAATAGAAAAATTGTTGCCTCCCCGGCAACGGCGCCAAATTTGATAAGGCTAAAGTCGTATCACCTTAATCAAAGTAATTCTATAATACTACTAATAAATAGCTAGCGACAAATAGGGTATCGTATCCACGGAGAGGCGGTAATAATCTATTTGCTAAGTCCAAGTTTGTCTTAAAGGTAACAGTTTTATGGGGGGTTTTGATTGGTTTGATTTCTAACAACTAATAGCAAGTGTAATAAAGATGAATAACAATAATATTAAAAGAGTCTAGGGTTTAGGTTCACTAGTTAGTTATTCGGGGGTAAGACTTAATTATTGATAAAGCTAATTATGTTGTTTAAGGTTATATGATTGGTCGATTCAATATTCCTTTAGATCTAATTTAACATGCAATCGCTATTATTAAATTATCTCTATTCAGTTATCGCAGCCTATATTGATTCTAACCCAGTCGGTGAAAGTCTCAATTCGCTATACTAGTCAATTAACCCTGGCCAGTAATTAACTAACTAGATGAAGAATAATAAACTGAACAACAACGAATAAGCAATTTTAACTATCAACTCATTAATTAATCCCCCTGCTAACAACCTAGATCCCCATTCACCCTAGATAAGAGAATTAGCTACTGATATTAAGGGGAAGAACAACAACAATAATTGATGAAGACATAATTAAAAACAAGCAATAAGAACAAAGAAATAATAACTTGAACTAAATTAATAATTAATGAGGAAAGATTAAGTACCTTAACGAATAATGAAGAACGGAATTTAGATCCAAAAGTAAGAACAATAATCTAAACTAAAAGTATTTTGAGAGTTTTCTAGGGTAGCAATACGAAACTAGGTAAAATAAAGCGTAAATAAATTAGGGTACGATTTTGGGTATTTATAATAAAATATAACCGACTTAAGGAAAATTGCGGAAAATATAGAATCATATGGTTCCTTGATCGAGCCCCAATGTACTCGATCGAGTCACCAAGTTCCTCGATCGAGCCCGGCCATAGTTGATTGAGGCATCACTTGTTTCTACTCTTTTATTCGTGTTTTCTTCTTAACTTCTCTTCCTTCATTCTTATGGATTCCCATGCCAAGCTTCGTGTATTCCTTCATGCCTACTCCGCGATGCCCATTTCATTATTTTGCTCCTCAAATGCATCATTCCTGCATTAAACATCATATAGCGGAAGTATCAACGTTCTAACATAAAAGGCATGTAATTAATATAATCTAGCACGAAATCCGTATCAAAAGCAATTAAGGGAAGGCATAAATATGTATATAATTATAACTCATCATTGACATTGTTAGTATTGATTGTAGAGCCATTGTTGGGAGATGGTCTTCACCCCCATGTTAGGCCCTTGTGGCTCCCGTCACAAGTTGGATGTGCACATTAATGATCTGGGTTCGCTTGTTGCAATGAGCGTGGCTTAGGTGGCAAGGCTGTGGTTTACCACTGGTGGTGTGGGTACTTGTTGCAATGGGTAATATGGCAGGTCTGGGCTGCGGTTCAGACATTTGTATTTGGAGATTGGAGATTGTTTATTGCAGGATTGTTTTGTATTGGTTGTTGCATTGTAACTCATGATTAACTATGCAGTTGACTGGCCCTTTTATGTTTTCAAAACCTGTGGTGATCCATTGGGGGATGGTGAGTAGTAGTCTAGCAGGTATTGTTGTTGAGCTTGCGTGAAGGTTGGATGGGACGGTTGCCAGGCGTTGATTCTTTAGCTTCCGCCGAGTCTTTTAGCTTCCTCTGAGTTTTGCACTTATAGTCTTTTGGTTCACAGTTGTATTTTCTTTGGATTAGAATTTTTGGTTATGTAATTTGGTTAAACTACTTTGCTTTAAATATACGTTCTTTTATGGTCGATATGATATACCTTTCCTCGGGTAACCGAGATGGTAGCACTTCCGTTTACTAAGGTAGGACTTGATAACGCACTTTGGTAGATGGGGGTGTTACACTTTGAAACCTCAACTATTTCCTTATCGTTTCGCAATACAAATCCCAATCCTTTGCCAACCAAAATCCCCGAATCATACTCAATAAGGGTCACTGCTCTCACATGTTCTCCAAACCTCATTCACTAACTATGAGTCCAAGCAACCACTAAGTACCCAACCTTGATCACACACCACTCATCATCCATGAGTTGCCTCGTACAATCGACTCACTCAACTCAGAACTTAGTATAAGCTAAATCTCTTCCTAGTAATTCCAATTCCAACTTAACGACTATATACAATTCCACACACCTTGTGGGGCCATAGGTCTAAGGGCTAGAGCAAGAAAGGCGTTCCTTCGGGGCTCACACTCAAACTCGATGCCCCAATACCTTGGAGCTTCACTCACAGAAGGTGCTACCGGTTCTTGGCGAGGTCACCTTCCACAGTTGTTTCGGGAGTTCTTGATGGCCTTGACATAACACTAAACCAATTCACACAACAATGTTCCGGATAGAAAAGATGAGAATTTAAGGCGACATAGAAACGAGTTTTAGAAGTTTCTCAATATACTTAGTTTACTAACAACAATTCGAGTAGGAAATTTGACATAATTTCCTTTGAATTTAATCAAACCAAAAGTTTATTTAAGACACAAATTTTCCGGAAAAGTTGAAATCCTTGTGAAATTATATAACATTTCAACGCAATTCAAAGCAATATAGAACACTTTTAGTAATTATCAAAGTCTTCCACCAAACCAACAATGAAGCATAAAAATCGAAAGTTTGGTATGTATACTACTCATTTTGAGAATTTTAGGGAAGTTTTAAAACGCATTCCCAATTTTAAGACCATAGATGTCATTAATAACAATGGTCGGGACATGACGAAGCAATTAAACAATGTTCTAGATGCCAAAATCAAAATTGGTCATGTATGCTATGAGATTTTCAAAAAAATTGAGCAACATTTTAAGACGAAATTTTTGATTTAAGACAATATATAGCATCATTCACAAAGACGGTAGTCTTATGGGACAATTAAACCAAGTTTTAAATATGAGAAACCAAAATTTGGGCATAAACACTAGATAGTTCGAAATATTGGGGCAAAATTTTAAGACAAAATTCCAAATGTGGTACAAGATCTAGCATTATTAACAAGTATTAGACCCTTTTACAACAATTAAGCTAATTATTAAACACAAAAATCCAATTTTTGTCTCACGAACCCTAATTTTGAAATATGCCAATTTGGGGAAAATTTCGACACAAAATTTCATATTTCACATCATTAACGGTGTAAAAGGTTGATTACTACTATAAATTAAACGAAAACATGCAAATAAATGGCAAAACTTGAAAAAATTAGAATAGAACTAAAGAAAACCAAATTGGGGAAAAACAAGAGGAAAGAGAAAATCACTTACTTTAATTAATTAATAAAGATCAAGGAAGAATTAGAGTGGAAAACTTGAATCCAAGTGACAAGGTACAACAATGGAGTTTTTAAAATATTTTTAGGGAGATTTTGATGTTTGAAGATATGAAGAAAGAAGAAGAAGAAGAATGAAGGTGATAAGAATAGAGTGTAACACGATTTTTGACAAAAATAGCTGCCCAGCTTCAGCACTCGATCGAGTGCCGAGTGCCGAGTCCACTCGGTCGAGTGACCCATTTACATAAATTTTCCATATTCTGTAAAATTGTCCACTCGGTCGAGTGTCTAGAACTCGGCCTAGTGTAGGCTCGCACTCGATTGGGTGCTTCTCTATGGCTTGCAAATTTCCGACTAAAACCGAAAGGTATAGTCCATGCAATAAAACGGAAATGTTCCGAAGTCTACGGCCTATTGATGACCCTTTCTGAATTAGTTCATACGTCATCACACTTACCGTCTCCAAGGTACTACTTCTGTACTAGTGACTATACTCTACTAACACTCGTTACTAATAATACTCTAACAATGACACTAGCAATTGCAAGCACATATGCGGTATCAAAATGCTAAAGAATGGGACTATGGTCCCTCACACAAGGTCCCTCACACACCCACACATAATAACCACTCCCAAAACGTGTTATACACATCAATCTTTTCATCCAAGTATCACATATTATCATGCACCACATGAATGAACCACATGAATGACTACTTCATGTAACAAACCTACCAACTTGTAATACTACACACATATTATCACACCACATTTCACGTAGCGTTCACCCATATTTATAACCACCCTCGTAGTGATCGACCAAGACAATAGGATCAAGATTTGAAATGAGGGCGCCAACTTATCCAAAGCCGACCTCTTATTATACTTATAACAGGTTCATTTTATTAGACACACCTAGGTTAATTTTGGTTGATTGGGTTAGGTTCCAAAATCGTCGCACTGATACCACTTTGTAACACCCCTTTCTTACCCGGCCAAGGTAATCGGGAGATGTCACAATCTCGGTTTCCCGAGGCAGTGAATCGGAACTACAATTAAGCAACACTTTATATAAATAACATGTTTAGTGAATTACATAAATAAATGAATGAATATTACAAGTCTTGGCTACTACAAACTTTCTAATGAATCTATGTCGACTAGCATGTGATGACTCGCATAGGCTTCCATGCTCCTGACTCGGCCTTGTTCACTTGATAACAAAACCAAACTTGTACACAAACTGCTCCCCATATGTAGATACCCAGTATCTGCTGAGACTCCAACAAATACCCGATGATTATCGGACTACAACATGTTTTGGGATTGCAGCGTTTGATCGACAGTTTGTGTACAACTTTACGTCGGAAAACGTAAAAACGATTTCGAAAACAAAACATTTCAAAACATTTCAAAAATACCTGGAGTGTTTAATGCACGACGACGGGGTCGCAATGACGCTAACTAGAGTCAAAACCGACACCGGACCAAAAACCGACTCAAAAATTCAAATCCCGACTCCAACAACGAGTCAAACCGAGTCAAACACAAAAACTAAAATATCTCAAGCCTTCTATACTAAGTTTTCCCGGATTCATGTTGGTCAAGTACCAAACATGTGACTACAAAACCTAGGATAGAACAAATCATGATTGCGCTTGTTGTGATAGTGACAACACAACTCGAAGACCCGCGGCATGGCTCGCGCTTCTTTGAGCAGCCCAGGTGGCCACGTCTCTCAAAACTCACACAACCACTCATTCTCCTATAAATACCCCTCAAATGCCACCCATTTGAGAGTTACGCGAGTGTCCGCCCCCTCTTTTCTCCCTTAAAATTCTCGACTCGACTTCTAAAGTCACAATCCGACGCGTGTTTACGACCTACCGATCGTAAACATTAGCCTTACACATTGTTTGGTACCGTCATCGTGCATTAAATCACTTGTCCGACCACTTTGACCACTACACCATCACTAAATATCTAAAACACTCTTTTACTTACAAAAACGGTTTTAAACCGAGTTTTTTCCGATCAAACAAGTTGTTACGCTTACGTCGGTCACTCGCCATAACCAAACATGTAAGTATGAGGGTGTAAAAATCCTCTTTTATTATGTTTTCATTTGTTTCATGACTTTAACATGCGAAAACATGCATAACATGAACCAAAACATGGAATAAACGAGCCAAAACTGATTTTTGGTCTGAGGCAGAAGCCCCTTAGGTCGCCAACAGGCTCGCGCCTAAATGGGGTGCTCAGACCAGAGATCAACCGTGTTTGTTCTCGTCATTTCTCTTAATCCATTTTTTATATTTGTAATCGGTTTTTACCATTTAAAGTATTTTCGAAACCTTTTTGTTTCATTTCACATGTTTTAACCATAAAGCATTTTTCACCCTTGGTTCTTCATACCACGATGGTTAAATCCGTGTTTCGGTGATAATATTTGGTTAATGACATTTAAGAGGTATTTTAAAGCCTTTTATTTCATTTCTTTACATTTTTCAAACAAACATATTAGTCACCAACACAAAGTCATCCTTGGTTCTATATACCATGCCGGATTTTAACCCGGATACGATGATGAGTACCGACTAATTAAATTCAAGATGGACTTAAAACAATTAGTCCATAATCATTTTCAAAACTATTCATGTCAAGCTTGTCAAACCGAACCCGACACCGAATATTATCAAGTAATGATGATTATTCGAGTCTAGTTCTTCAAATCGACAAATGCGGTCTAAACGACCCTCTCAAAATCAAACCGGGTTCAAATACCCATTTTCAACACGTTTCATAACGTTTTCTAAACAGTCAGAACACGGCATACAGCCGTTGGCTAACCCGCGCCTCAAGCAGGCCTTTTCTTTCTCATTTTCAAAACCAGAGATATAGGACGGATCAGATGACTATTCAAACCACATTTGCAAAATGCCTTACTAAGACAAATGGATCATGTTATGCACCCTAAACCTAATACGGTAAATGGATGTTTAATTCCCGTCTTGCATGCAAATCAATCATTAATCCAACTCGACATCTTATACTTGATACTTGGATTAAATCAACCGACTTAGAAAGCTCTCACATGTTAGGTTTAAATCATTGGATGCGCATTCATGCATTTAAACCGTTTTATCAACTTTTGCATTCAATCAACCAAGATCGATCAGTAGAGGCCGCTAAACGCGGGCGGGATTGGGTGTCTGATTAAAGGGCTTCCCAATACGTACCTTCACCTCTTACTCGAAACTTTGGATAGTGGACGACCTTATCCGGGCGTGCACTGAGTCATTCTAGAGATAGGATGCTAAAGAGGGACGATTTCCTTATCTTTAGTACCTATGTCAAAACGCTGCTTTGTGCTTTGATTTGACCGAGGTATAAAGTGGAATTCGAACGGGTTCCGAGTATCCCTCAAATGCTTGGTGGCGACTCCAAACATCTCTAATCGTTTCGAGACCCTTACCGAGACGAAACCGACCGATCTAAAAACGATCCGGTCGAAAGCATCTTTACGCCACCGAGCGTGGCTTTCAAAAAGACCGCTACATGTCCGCAGATCGAACCGGACCTACAGGTGGGACATGTCCATAGATTGGCGACTCCGCTGGGGAAAACTAGGACACTTACGTCTTTGTGATCCCTAGATGGTGAGACTCGAACGAGGTCTTGGTTGGAATGCATTAATTGATATTACGGTCACGGTCGGGTTCCTTGTCTGGGCGCACAACCTAACCCTTTTCGACCAATTGGCTCGTCCCGTCGGAGTGAGTTTTCTCATCCCCGCGTTTCGAATCCCGATTGAGTCAAGCACACCATTGACGTTACACATTTCTGTTTCGTCAAAGAGCTTTCATCACTTTCTAGCACGAGGCTAGGGCACCCTCCTTACACATTTTGTTTGGATTGGTATCCCTCTCGCAAATCGGGGTTTGATTGCTTGGTGTGTAACCCACCCTTTTAAGCCAAAACCCGTGTCAGCATGATGTATAATATAATGAAACTGTGAGTGCTTATGTGCTACTTGATCATAAGTCCTTCCGTGTCATTTTCGAACTTTCAAATCACATTTTGCGCCGTTATAATGGCCATTTCAAACCTCGGTCTTTCGCCGATCGATACACGCCTTTCTAGGCCGTCATAATGACGATTTTCAAACCCGGTTGTGTATAACCATTTCAACACGCCTTTCTAGGCCGTCGTAATGACGATTTTCAAACCCGGTTATGTATAACCATTTCAACACGCCTTTCTAGGCCGTCGTAATGACGATTTTCAAACCCGGTTTTGTATAACCATTTCAACACGCCTTTTTAGGCCGTCGTAATGACGATTTTCAAACTCGGTTTTGTATAACCATTTCAACACGCCTTTCTAGGCCGTCGTAATGACGATTTTCAAACCCGGTTTTGTATAACCATTTCAAAATCACCTTTTTGCGCCGCGTCTAGACACGGATTTTAACCCATTTCGCGCCGACAATGGCTCTTTCAAAACCCGAGAAAAGCACACACCCTTTTCTCGAAACACTTTCGGGATCCTGAGGACCGTACACCGTCCCCGAGACCTCTTCAAACATTTCAAACTCGATTTTCAAAACAAACAATTTTGAATTTCAAAACCGTCTTGGGAAGCAACACACTGCTTTCCGAGCCGACTCGAACTCGAATCGTCTTTTGCAAATAAACTTAAGACAACCCTTTTCAACTGATCGACTTGCGGAAATCTCTATCTTCTGAAGTCGCCCATTAAAGCGACAAATGAATCTTTTGAAAATTTCTATTTTCGAAAACTTCAGTCCACCATTCCAATTCCGCCTCGTGTCTATCGAGTCAAAGCAAACGTACTTATGGGTCTTTACTTATGAGTCGTCTCACCACGAGACCCGTCCAATGGTGTCACGTCGTCATGTTGGACTCGTGTCAAAGGTTCGGTCAAACACCGTCACGTCATAAATCGAGTCCGCACCGAGGGACCACACACGGTCACCCTCGTCTTGTTGAGTCGATCTTGGTCTCGTCCTCTATGTTGTCTGCGTTCAGTCTTGGAACCGTGTCGGATTGAGTTGTAATGTGAGCCGTTTTTCTGCCTCAGAGCCATGGCCCCGTCTTTAGCTTCGTCCAACAACAACAATGATAACAATAGAGATGTGATAAGCGATCAGCTAGCCACTGACCACACCGCTCTTAAGGTCACCCTGGATCGCGTCGAGACCCGTATCGACGCCCCGGAGAACAAGGAAATTGGGGAACATAATACCCCACCTCCGACCGAGACGAGAAGAGGTGAAACTTTTGGAAGAACAACTCCTAGCCCCGGGTAACAACATCCACCTTGAAAATAACCGAAGGTTCGAACTGTTGGGGACCGATTACGACAACTTCACCCCGACTCGATGTGCCTAAGTTCAAGGGAGTGGAGGACCCACTCAACCACATCCATGCTTTCAAAGACTACATGGCCATTAAGGGGGTCAAACAGAACTTTTTACCAGATCTTCCCATCCTCTTTGGAATCGATTCCTCGCCAATGGTACTACTCCTTGGACCCGAAAAACCTTACCACCTGGGATGATATCGCATTGAGTTTGCCAAACAAAGATATGCCGACAATGTCAAGATCCAGGCCAACACACGTACTCTCGAGGTGTTAACCCAAAACGACAAGGAAGGATTCACCGAGTTCCTAACCTTGTTGGAGGAGGGTGAGTACTCGGTTGGTCGATGGCGAGTGAATCAACTCCGGTGGAGAAATTTGTCAACAACCTCCGCCCGGTTTATGCCAACTGCTTTGAGGTATCGAATATCAAAACTTTTCAAGATCTGCAGTTACGGGACACGTATTGAGGACGACCTCCGAAAGGGTGTCTTAGCAAAGACCACAGGCAAGGGTTATCAAGGATCCACCTCAACCGGATCTCGCCCTTACGGTCCGACAAACAAGATTGATGAGGTTAACCTCGTCGAACCATCTGCCAAGAAAATTGAACGCCCCCGGAGAGTGTTCACCAACATAGGGTCAACTTATGCAAGTGCCCCGAAAGGCTCATGGACCAAGGGAAGCTACAACCGATCGGGCCCACCCCGGACCCGGCCGACGCCAAGAAATCCCGATTTTGGAACCCCAACGCCCTCTTTTGCCCGGTATCATCGAGGGAAATGGCATGATACCGAAAATTGCTTCAAACTCAAGCACCTCATTCAAGACATGATTGAGAAGGGAGATTTACCTATACCCCCACCAACTAAGCCAAACAACAAGACGAATCCTCTGCGGGAATTCACGCCATCTCGACGATGAGCCGACCCTAGATCGCTCCCATCTCATCTTGCCAATTGACGACGAGGTGAATGTTCTGGAAAAGGATCCTTCGGACGGAGTGTTCGTATTCGATCTTTGCCACTATGCTCACTATGTTTCGAAGAAGTTGAGGAGGCCATTGCCACCTTTACGAGAGAATCACCCGACTCGACGACGCCTATCGTCGACTCATCTTCAATCCCCCAACACCGCGTCCGAGGGAGAATTCCCTAAGCATTCAAAACTACCCACCCGAGGATGGATTGCTCCCGCGACCATTCTGGCATAGACCCCACGAAAATCACCTTCAAAATAACCACCTTCACGAGAATTACCCTCAAAATAACTACCCCCACAAAAATCGCCCTCACAAAAATATTCCCCACAAGAACTACCCACTGAGGAATACCCCTCCGAGGTATCCTCGAGACCCTGAAATTAACGGCATATGGCGGGATGATGTTGAGGATGTCTATATCGTCCCAGGAAAGGAGAAGCGGACGAAGGAAATCGGACACCTCACCCGGTCCGGACGTCCCTATCAGAATCCGAGCAACCCGGCGGCCGTTCCAACAACGAATGACCAAATCGTCCCGTGCGGACACTCAACCAAAGGCTCCACGAGAACTCAATACTTTGAAACAACCCCGAGAAAGCAAAGGCCGAGATCTCAATTTGGCAGTTGATCGCAACGTCTTTCGAGCATCGGCAGGCCCTGCTGCAGGCCTTAGGAAAATTAACCGTGCCCTCCACCTCTTCCCCAGAAGAAATAGTGGCACACATGATAAGAGACACCCCTGATATGAGCAACCCGGTCGTCTTCTCCGACGAGGATATCCCCTGTTCGAGCCAACCATAACCTGGCCCTGTACATCACTGTGCAATGCCTCTAAAAGAATGTACCAATGGTCCTTGTGGATGACGGTTCCGCCGTGAATGTCATCCCTCTCGAAACTGCCCACAGGCTGGTTATTAAGGAATCTGATTTAATCCCAACGAATCAAGGAGTACGCGCCTACGACGGCACTCGTCGCAAGGTCGCTGGGCTTATCACCCTAGCCGTCGCAACCGGGCCACTAGAAAGACAAACCAGTTTCCAAGTGGTCGACATCGACGCATCCTTCAACATGCTCCTGGGACGTCCCTGGATTCACGCCGTCAAGGCGGTCCCCTCAACGCTCCACCAAAAGATCAGGGTCCCCTTCAACGGGAAAACGATCACGATCCCCGCTTCCCCAATCAAAGCAGTCATGAGAAGAGGGGTAGCCTCTCAAGCCATTGAGGAGGACGACAATGAAATGTGGGGTTTCCAAGCCGTGAACGCCATAACTGATGAACCAACAACCTCTGAATGAGACCCGTTCGCCAACCTCACGATCAACCGTATCATGATGCGTCAGGGTTATTTCCCGGGTTTGTCGCTCAATCCACTAAAGAACCCATTGCCTCCCTTGAAACAGGCTAAGGTCCCCAACATTCCCTTTGGGCTGGGATACGAACCTACCAATGAAGACATCCAGGAGATGAACCTCCTCATCCGAAAACGCAAGAAGCACGGAGTCATCCTCCGTCCCTACCACCTGACTCTCAACGGATACTTTGTCCCCGAGGGAGAGTCTGAACTCTACCACGGCTTTCTGGAGCCTATCTATGACTCTGTGGCCAGGGCTAGATATCCGGGAGTGGAAGTCTTCCAGGACTGCTACTTCATCCCCGACAACATCGAAGCCGCGTCAACTGAGTCCAAACCGTCACCGTGCCTCGACGGACAAGCTGTCACACTACTCTTTGGGGAAGATAACATCAAACGCCTTGACTATGAGGACATCATCAACATCGCCCTGAAAGACAATCAATTTGATCCAACCGCCTTGATCTCCGATCTCGACCGGAGAAAGCCACCCGGGGCTGGAGGAAAACCATCAAGTGGACCGATCGCCGAGGCCGCATTCTCAAGATCACAACGGAGAAGGTCCTATGTTCAAGGAGGAAGTGATGAAGGATCCGAGTCGGAGTCGAGTCAGTTATAGCTCCTAACACTCCGGATGTCCCGATCGAGGTCCCCTTCCCACTTTTTTTATCACAAAGTCGTGGGTGATTCGGAGGGGCCGAGTCTACTAAGGTCACCCCCACTCCAATGAAAGGTGACAACCTGGAGCACATTCCGGGGGCCACTTCCTCTGTTGTGTCGCCTCTGACCGACCACGAGATGTCTGTCCTCTCCGAGCTTTTCGCTCGTGTCAACTTAATGAACGCTAAGTTTGCTTATGACTCGTCTCAATTTAATCGCAATGCAATTACGAATGATTATGAGGAATTTGACTTGAGTGACTACCCACCTCACTTAGCCAAAGAACTTGACAAACGGGAAACCAGAACCCCCATCATTGAGGAAACCGAGCCTATTAACGTAGGAACCGACAATACACCTCAAGAACTTAGGATAGGGACAACCCTGGACCCCTCGGAAAGACAACAGTTCATTGACCTCCTCCACGAATACAAGGACGTGTTCGCCTGGTCTTACAGAGACATGCCTGGGATTGACAGAGAAATTACAGAACACCGGATACCCATCAAACCCGGGGCTAAACCTGTGAAACAGAAGCTACGCCGGATGCGACCTGAGTGGGCCCTAAAAATCAAAGAAGAGGTGGACAAACAGTTCAAGGCTGGGTTCATCAAAGTGTCTGAATACTCTAACTGGGTGGCCAACATTGTGCCGGTACCAAAGAAAGACGGACGAATTCGGGTTTGCGTCGACTTCAGGGATCTGAACAAGGCAAGTCCAAAAGACGACTTCCCTTTGCCACATGTTGACATTCTGGTAGACAACACTGCCGAACATGCTCTCCTATCATTCATGGACGGGTATGCCGGGTACAACCAAATTAAAATGGTTGAGGAAGACATGCACAAAACTGCGTTCACTACACAGTGGGGTACATATTGCTACACGGTCATGCCTTTCGGCCTCATCAACGCCGGAGCAACCTATCAAAGAACCGCTACCACTCTCCTACATGATATGATGCACAAGGAGGTAGAGGTATATGTCGATGACATGATCGTCAAATCAAAAGAACGGGACGGCCACATCAATGCCCTCCGGAAATTCTTCGCTCGTCTGCGGAAATATAACATGAGAATAAATCCTCAGAAGTGTGCATTCGGGGTCACCTCCGGAAAACTCTTGGGACATGTCGTCAGCAAAAGAGGCATTGAGATTGATCTAACCAAAATCAAAGCCCTTCAACAAATGCCTCGGCCTAAGAACGAGAAGGAGATTCGGGGATTTCTCGGTCAGGTCCAGTACATCAGCCGGTTCATCGCCAAGCTCACTATGATTTGTGAACCGATATTCAAGAAGCTTCGCGCCTCCAATCACACCGATTGGGACGACGACTCTCAGAAGGCGTTCGACAGGATAAAGGAAATCCTATCCAAACCTCCTGTCCTCATGCCACCTCAACCGGGGATTCCTCAATCCCTAAACCTGACTGTAACCAACACAGCCATGGGAGCAATGCTAGCACAAACAGTTGGCAACGAAGAGTGAGCCATCTACTACATCAGCAAAAAGTTCATTGAGTACGAGACGAGGTAGACCCAACTGGAAAAGACATGCCTTGCCCTAGTTTGGTCAACAAAGAAGCTGCGACATTACATGCTAAGCTACTCGGTCCACATCTACTCCAAGATGGACCCAGTCAAATACATCTTCGAAAAACCCATACTACACGGAAGGCTGTCTAGGTGGACACTGATGCTGTCCGAGTTTGACCTCAAGTTCGTACCCCTCAAGGTTATCAAGGGAAGAGTAGTTGCCGATTTCCTAGCAGAAAATCCCGTCAGCGAGGATCTAACAACTGACACATGGTCACTTCCTGACGAAGACATCCTTTGTGCTGACTCTGACGCATGGGACCTATACTTTGATGGTGCATCTAATCTGAGAGGCTTCGGGGTAGGAATCCTTCTAATTTCACCAGAGGGAGAACATGTTCCGATCTCAGTCAAGCTAGACTTCGCTGTCACCAACAATGCCGCTGAATATGAACCATGTCTCATCGGCCTACAAGCTGCCATCACACTTGGCATCAAGAGATTGAGGGTCCATGGCAATTCCTCACTCATCATCAATCAGGTATCCGGATCATGGAAAATCCGATCTGACAGCCTAGCTTCTTACCAAGCGAAGATCAGTCAAGAGGCCGAGTTCTTCAACCAAGTCGACTACTTCCACTTGCCGCGAGAGGAAAATCAATTTGCTGACGCCCTGGCAAAACTTGCCGCGCTCGTCAACATACCTGACGACATGACATCAATGCCCCTATGTGTCGAAAGACGGAGCGAGCCAGCTCACATCTGTGCCATTATCGACGACGAGGAAAACCATGATGAACCTTGGTACCAAGCCATCCTCAATTACAAAACCAAAAACGAATTCCCTGCCAACTCTGATCAAAGAGGACAAAGAGCCATCCGTTTAATTGCATCACAATTCGTGATAAACCAAAATCAACTCTACAAAAGAACACCCCAAGGAATTCTCCTCCTTTGCATTGACCATCACAAAGCCAAAAAAGTCATGGGAGAGGTTCACGACGGAGAATGTGGCCCTCACATGAGTGCAATGATGCTTACACGGAAAATCATGCGGCTAGGTTACTACCGGACAACCATGGAAGCCGATTGTCGTAACTACGTCAAACATTGCCACAATTGCCAAATCTTCGCCAACATACAACATATACCACCATCCCTTTTATACACCATGACATCACCCTGGCCATTCTCAACCTGGGGCATCGACATCATCGGGAAAGTCAACCCGATAGGCACCAAGGGGCATTGCTTCGTCCTTGTCGCCATCGACTACTTCACCAAATGGGTGGAAGTGCAGTCATATGCAATCTTGACCGCCAAATAAGTGGCTAAGTTCATTCAAAACAACATCATTTGCCGATATGGGGTACCCCATGAAATCATCAGCGATCAAGGCTCTCACTTCCGGGCGGAAACTCAAGCTTTGCTGAATAAATACAAGATCAAACGACATCAATCATCCCCCTACCGTCCCCAAACTAACGGAGCGGTGGAGGCAGCGAACAAAACTCTTGTTACCATTATCAAGAAAATGCAAGACAACTACCGCGATTGGCCGAGCAAACTCATATTCGCACTCTGGGGGTACCGAACCTCCATTCGAACACCGACAGGCGCCACACCCTTATACCTAGCATACGGTTGGAGGCGGTTCAACCGGTGGAGTTAGAGGTCCCATCTCTACGCATTCTACTGGAGAGTCAAGTCCCTGAGGCGGAATGGACCCGTCGAAGGTACGAACAACTCACTCTTCTAGAAGAACGGCGACTCAATGCCTTGCACAACGTCCAGCTATACCAACGACGTATACAACGGGCATTCAACAAGAAGGTCAAACCCAGAAACATCCAAGAGGGCGACTTGGTCCTCAAGTCAGTTCGAGCACCATTACCCGTCGATCCGAGGGGAAAATTCAAACCCAACTGGGCCGGGCCATACCTGGTCAAGAAGATACTTTCGGGGGGGGGCGCAGTGAGACTGAGTGACCTAGACGAGGAGGACTTTACAAACCCGACCAACCTAGACCAACTCAAGAAATACTACCCTTGAACTCTATCAACCAACAACCTAGCCTAGTTTTGCAACTAGCACCAACCTCAACCCTTTTCAAGTCAAGTTCCTCAATATGTTCTGATTTGAAATTGCATGTTTTATCGAATCTAAGCTGCGGCACCTTGCCCGTTTTGAACGTCCTTTGATCCGTCGAAGGCAACGTCCATTTGCACTACAAAAACAAACCTCCTGAACTACGAGCATGGTTTGATTTCACCTCTTTAGGTGAATACGTAGGCAGTCTCTGTTATACTTGAGGGATACAACCGCAAAACCCAATTCAAATTCACAAAACATTTCGAACTACGATCATGATTTGATTTCACCTCTCCAGGTAGATACGTAGGCAGTCCTTTCTTACACAAGAAGGATACAACCATTCCCACAATCAAAAATAACCATTCCCACAATCAAAAAAACATCCCCATCAAAAAAGGAGAAAAGGGAAAACCATTCCCTTTCCCCACAAAATACAAAAAATGAGCCTTTCTCCCTTTCCACAAAATACCACTTTCCCAAGTGCAATTGTTTGGGACGATTCAAATCGAATTGCCCTTACCAAATGGATGGAAGAAACAAGCGTTCACAACTTTCGACACGAGCAATCCCCTTATTTAATTAATAATGGGAGGGATTACAATTTCAACAAATAAGGCTCGACGAGTCTAGAACTTGTCAAGGCTAAGGTGTCCACTAACACACCTCACATAATAAAACTAGCACAAAACACACAATAACTAGCTAGTACAAACTCACAACAATAATACAACATAATAATAAAGTGGGTAATGGAGGTCTTCACTCTTCCATTCTACCCTTGCCTTTTCCTTCGGGGTACATCTTCCCCTTGTTCTTCTTGTTGGCCCGCCTAGCATGGACTTCTTCCTCGGAACGGATCCTAAACGGATCTAAGACGGCGACGGCCTCCGGTCTAGCACAAGACCTCATGTTCGACCCAAGACGAGCCAATGCACGGCCCATCATACTCTTGGAGAAGGAACTCCTCCTCTTCGGTGGTCTCATCACATCGGGAGTAGCTCCATCAATATACTCCTCAAAGAAGGCACGGTTGGCCTTGCCAACCTCTCGGTACTAAAAAGTCGACAACCTCGTCCTTACGAAACTTGGATCTCTCTTCCAAGGACGGAGCACGTGACCACTTGACATAAGCAGGAGTCACCCATGTCGTGGCAACGGGTTTGGTACCTCCCAAAGCGGCCGAGTGGCCCACCCCCTTTCAAAGAACTCCACGAGCTCGGAGTTCCGAAAAACATTCTCTTAGACAAGAGTATCTTGAGCAGGCACCTTTTGTTGACGCCCCATTTGCCTCATGAGCCTTTCAGGATAAATGAAGGAAACAACCTTCAAACCCACAACCATTAAAGAACGAGGACTAGCACCCGAAGCGGGCAACCCCGTGAAGGACCTCAAGTGCCACCACGGCACCACCCAACGGATATGAGGACCATCCTCCTCCGCCAATCTTGCGGCCCAATAGGCCTCGGTGGAAGCAAAACTATCCGGGTACAACTTCTTCCTCATGGTAAGATGACGGAAGGAATAAGAAGAAGGATTAACTTAAGGCTCTACATACCTTAGCCTCTTCAATAGCCACACTTGGAGGATCCTTGGCGATCCAAAAGACGGAGCTTCTCCACAAGAGCCTTCCTTGTCCAAAGTTTGGATAATCTCTCCAAGCACCAACCATGATGGATCTCTACCATGCTCCATTTTCTCAATCACATGGATAAGGGTCATGCTACCATGGCATCTCGGCCCCTCCTTCTTCAAGACATCAACAAAGAGGTACAGATGGACAAGGCAAAATGCAAGAGCCCTTCTCCTAGCCACCTCCGAGACATTAGCATCTAACCGATTCGAGAAGATGTTGATAAGAGCCAACAAATCCACACCATGTGGAGCAAGAAGAAAGTTGACTTGGCTTGTTGACAAGCCCAACATGGAACGGAATTTCTCCTTATAGCATAACCGAGTCGGAGGAAGCACCGGAGCACAACCCGGCCACCCACCAATGACTCCAACTTCTTCGGCAAGGGGACAAAGCTCGCCTTTCGGGAAAACGAAAACATGATGTTTCGAATCCCAAAACCGACAACATGCTTCAAGAAGCGAAGGTTGCACCTTGACTTGACGAAGCACCAACAATTGACCAACTCCCATGCAATCGAGTTGATACTTCTCGGGAGGCGACAAATCCCGGCACCATTGTCACATTGCGTTCTCAAAAGCATCCATGAAATATTTTTGTGGAAGAAGAAGAGGTTTTGTAGAGATGTTTTTGTGTTTCGGATGATGAAACAATGAAGCGCAAACGTCTCTATTTATATAAAATGATCAGTGCGTTTTTCAGAAAAAGAGGAGATCCGGCTTCCATCGCCAAGACGCTCGCGCCTCTTTTAGGCTTCCCCAGCATTCCCGCTGTTGACTTGTCTCTTTCAACATGTGTTTTCTCCTGACACCTCAAACCTCCCGCCAGGAACCTCGCGCCTCTTCGGGATGATCCGGGAAATTTTGTGTTTCTTCACACTCACATTTCCTTGTTTTCGCGTTTTACGAAATCCGACACGGTTTCAATGACGCAGCTTTAAACATACGGATTTTTCTTTCTTTTTATTAAGGGGGGAAGGGCTAGTCGCCCCGATCCGCGACGGATCGTTTCCATGTCAGCCGAAATTCCGAAAATTTTTCGCTTTTTCGCAACACAAAAATCAAAATCGAAAATTGATAACACGACATCAATTTTCCTCAAAAATTCAAGCACTCACAAATTCGAGTCTTGACCTCAAGAGCCAAATATACTCGCAAAAATCCTTTTCTAAAATTCTTTCCTGACGGTGTGAGTTTTATTTTTTTCGAGTCATTTTCGAAATTTCGATGCAATTTAATTCACGACACGAGTTAATTGCTCAAATTTTCAAATCAATTCCTTTTGAATTCCACACGTGACGATTTAGTCACGGAATTTTCAAAATTCGTTTCAAAATTTCAATTTTAACTTCAAGTCATCTTGGTTAATTTTGATTTTCAAATGCTTTACGTGTTTTAATCAAATGCTTCTACATGTTTACGTTTATGCGTACGTGCTATCTGTTGCCTGTTTTTCTACACTAACGATGCAGGAACTGGTGCAAAACAAAAGGAGAATCAACAGCCGACAGCGCTCCTCCGAAACACTACACACACAAAAAAAGCCAAAAATCACAAAACAAACCACAGTCCAAAAACACATATACAAACCGCCTTACGCAAAATACATCAACAAACGTCTATCATACAGACACTGGCCTAAAACAAACGTCTATCATACAGACATTGGCCTAAAACAAACGTCTATCATACTGGCCTAAGACAACGAACTGGGGGCTATCCGCCACCTACCGAACTAAGCACTCTCTATCCTCTCAAACGGAAAAGAAAGAGAGCAACAGGGGAAACAGAGAGCAACAATGAATAAGCGAGGGAGGTTACCATGACGATAACCCTCCGCTCCTGCTCCATGACAAAAAAGAAGACAGTGTCTTGCAGACTTCGGATGATGAGGAGGCCAAGAACCATGATGCGATGCACCATTCCGATACTGAACCCCACTCATCAGCCACCCTGTCTATGAGCCACAAAGAAAAGGACAAACCGGCCATATCAGCCGCCTATCCTCCTCTACGGAAGCATCCTCCACCACCGCCTCGGATACGGCAGCCTCCTCGGCCGCTACATCCCCTCCGGGATCGACTTCCTCCTCCAAAGACTCAACAACGGACCCCATAGGTCCCAGACGATACCCTGCGATAAAAAAAACAACAACAAAAAAACGTCAGCCGAAATTTCGGCATTACGACAGCATGAAATGGATAAACCCAAAAACAAAAAAACACAACCTGCAATACAAAAACAAAGGGCAATCCCACCCCAAACACTTCACAAAAAAAAACACAAAAATGACTCACCCATCTTTTCAAGCAAAAGACGAATCGAAACCACAAAGACGGCATTTCAAGACCCATACAAGGTCTGCTAACAACCCAAAATACATGCCCGACACGATGGGGATTTTTCTACGTTTCAAAAAGACAATTCATACGCTAATTTGAGCCTAAACCGGTCAAAAATTCAAAAACGACCGCAAAAAGGAAAACGTTATTCTATCACGCCTCAAGGTGACCTAAGATACCAATAAGGTCCATTTCAAGGCAAACTGACTCAATTCAAGCCCAGACAGGCGCTTATTTGGTCAGACGTAAGACAGTCGCAAAAGGCAAAAATTCAATTTTGCCCACAAACACCCAACGAAGGTCCTTAAATGGTAAACACGGGTTTTCCCAACTACAATGCAACCTAGTGGGACCCACTACCCAAGCAAATAAACTTGGCATTGTGAAATGAGACGGTTTCTCGCCTCAATCACGTTTTTCGAGCCTAGGGAGCGGGAACGGGGACCAAAATGCAAACTAAAAGCACCCCTATACTCCTAAACAGGTTTCTAACCTAATGCAAACATCAATTTCACTCGAAATTGGCTCAAACAAAAAACGCCCAATTCGATTTTTAGGGCAAAATTTCGCCCTAATTTAATCAAGCTAAAATCGACAAATTTGAAAGGATTCAAGAGGAAATACTTACCTTGAGATGACATTTGTTGGTAATGGCACAGGCAAAAGCAAACTTAAAGGTCCTTTAATGGTGATTTTGGTGAGATTTTGAGGTTGAAGATGAATATTCATCCGCAACTCAACCTCGCGTCTTTTTAACAGAAAATAGGGAAGCCGGCTTGCATCGCCAGGTGGCTCGCGCCTAAACCAGGTCTCTCCTTTTATTTTCCAATGAAATTTGGGCTTTGGCCCAATTTCCCACAACAAACTTCAAAGTTTTTCGTTGACGGTATTGAATGTCGTCATTTTCTCGAAAGCAAACAAAACCAAATAGTGAATATTCAAATTCGCTATTTTCAAAAATTGCAAAGCAAACGGCGATCAAAACCGCCAACTTCAAAAATAATGGCGAAAATTCAAAAATCGCTATTTCAAGCAACGGCGGTCAAAACCGTCAATTTCAAAATAATAGTTGGAAATTGAATTCCACTATTTTCACCACACATGTCAACGGCGGCACATAAACCGTCACTTCAATCAATAGTGAAGATTTCAAATTCACTACTTCTGTCAAAATGTCAACGGCGGCACATAAACCGACACTTCAATCAATAGTGAAGATTCCACATTCGCTATTTCTTCCAAATGTCAACGGCGGCACATAAACCGTCACTTCAAACGTAATAGCAGACTTAAAATTCGCTATTTCCTTTCAAAATTAAGACAAACGGCGATCGAGACCGCCACCAAAATTCAAACCGAATGGTGAAAATTCCAAATTCACTATTCCTTCAAATGCCAAATGGGGCTTCCTCGCGAAACCCGCTCATTCCAAAAATAGTGATAGTGAGAATCCATACTCGCTATTTCCCCAGCGACATCACGAGTTCGCTACTTTCAAAACAAGCCCATTCGACGCGGCTATTCCCATGGTCCACTAACCGACCGTCGCATTTGGCTGGCGAGCCTTTGTCCGCAACCCATCAAGGATACATCCCGAAGATGCCTCGGGTACATTTCCTTAACTTTTCAAGGATACATCCCGAAGATGCCTCGGGTACATTTCCTTACCATTGGCTGACGAGCCTTTGTCCGCAACACATCAAGGATACATCCCGAAGATGCTTCGGGTACATTTCTTTACCATTGGCTGGCGAGCCTTTGTCCGCACCCTTCCAAGGACAGATCCCGAAGATGCCTCGGGTACATTTCCTTGTCTCGACTGGCGAGCCTTCCAACGTACCGCGGCTGGCGAGCCTTACAACGCACCACGGCTGGCGAGCCTTACAATGCACCACGGCTGGCGAGCCTTACAACGCATCGCGGCTGGCGAGCCTTATAACGCACCACGGCTGGCGAGCCTTACAACGCACCGCGGCTGGCGAGCCCTCCTCATGTACGCACCGCAGCTGGCGAGCATTCATCCGCAACCAAGCAAGGACATATCCGAAGATGCCTCAGGTATGACTCCTTCTTATGGCTGGCGAGCCTTCATACGTAGTCTAATGGACTTTAAACGACCCGCACGGACAGTCGACAGACACTAAACTGTTCCCGACGACAGGTCCCGGACTCGTACCCTCGAGTCGCCTTGGCGTCGCCCTTCACGACGGCAGGTCCTTGGCCCGAATCCTTTCGAGCCGCCTCGACGTCTCTTGGGTCTTCAGGTTGTAATCTTCGTTTGACCTGGGGAATCTACTTTGACTTTTGCCCTGTCCAAGCCTCAGTCAAAGCGGGGCTCAGAGATACCCGATGTCTGCTTTGAGACTCAATAAACACCCGATGATTATCGGACTACAACATGTTTTGGGATCGCACATTTGATCAACAGGTTTGTGTACAACTTTACGTCGGAAAACTTAAAACGATTTCGAAAACAAAACATTTCAAAACATTTCAAAAATACCTGGAGTGTTTAATGCACAACGACGGGGTCGCAATGACGCTAACTAGAGTCAAAACCGACACCGGACCAAAAACCGACTCAAAAATTAAAATCCCGACTCCAACAACGAGTCAAACCGAGTCAAACACAAAAACCAAAATATCTCAAGCCTTCTATACTAAGTTTTCCCGGATTCATGTTGGTCAAGTACCAAACATGTGACTACAAAACCTAGGATAGAACAAATCATGATTGCGTTTGTTGTGATAGTGACAACACAACTCGAAGACCCGCGGCATGGCTCGCGCCTCTTTGAGCAACCCAGGTGGCCACGTCGCTCAAAACTCACACAACCACTCATTCTCCTATAAATACCCCTCAAATGCCACCCATTTGAGAGTTACGCGAGTGTCCGCCTCCTCTTTTCTCCCTTAAAATTCTCGACTCGACTTCTAAAGTCACAATCCGACGCGTGTTTACGACCTACTGATCGTAAACACGAGCCTTACACATTGTTTGGTACCGTCATCGTGCATTAGATCACTTGCCCGACCACTTTGACCACTACACCATCACTAAACTTCTAAAACACTCTTTTACTTACCAAAACGGTTTTAAAACGAGTTTTTTCCGATCAAACAAGTTGTTACGCTTACGTCGGTCACTCGCCATAACCAAACATGTAAGTATGAGGGTGTAAAAATCCTCTTTTATTATGTTTTCATTTGTTTCATGACTTTAACATGCTAAAACATGCATAACATGAACCAAAACATGGAATAAACGAGCCAAAACTGATTTTTGGTCCGAGGCAGAAGCCCCTTAGGTCGCCAACAGGCTCGCCTAAATGGGGTGCTCAGACCAGAGATCAACCGTGTTTGTTCTCGTCATTTCCCTTAATCCATTTTTCATATTTGTAATCGGTTTTTACCATTTCAAGTATTTTCGAAACCTTTTTGTTTCATTTCACATGTTTTAACCATAAAGCATTTTACACCCTTGGTTCTTCATACCACGACGGTTAAATCCGTGTTTCGGTGATAATATTTGGTTAATGACATTTAAGAGGTATTATAAAGCCTTTTATTTCATTTCTTTACATTTTTCAAACAAACATATTAGTCACCAACACAAAGTCATCCTTGGTTCTATATACCATGCCGGATTTTAACCCGGGTACGATGATGAGTACCGACTAATTACATTCAAGATGGACTTAAAACAATTAGTCCATAATCATTTTCAAAACTATTTATGTCAAGCTTGTCAAACCGAACCCGACACCGAATATTATCAAGTAATGATGATTATTCGAGTCTAGTTCTTCAAATCGACAAATGCGGTCTAAACGACCCTCTCAAAATCAAACCGGGTTCAAATACCCATTTTCAACACGTTTCATAACGTTTTCTAAACAGTCAGAACACGGCATACAGCCGTTGTTAACTAACACGCCCTCAAGCGGCCTTTTCTTTCTCATTTTCAAAACCAGAGGGAGGCCCCTTACACCGCCGGGCGGCTCGCGCCTCTTATAGCCGTCAGTGCAGGGGCTGTTCCTTCCAGCATTTGTCTAGGACGATCCTGACTCCGGTTAACCCGGATATAGGACGGATCAGATGACTATTCAAATCACATTTGCAAAATGCCTTACTAAGACAAATGGATCATGTTATGCACCCTAAACCTAATACGGTAAATGGATGTTTAATTCCCGTCTTGCATGTAAATCAATCATTAATCCAATTCGACATCTTATACTTGATACTTGGATTAAATCAACCGACTTAGAAAGCTCTCACATGTTAGGTTTAAATCATTGGATGCGCATTCATGCATTTAAACCGTTTTATCAACTTTTGCATTCAACCAACCAAGATCAATCAGTAGAGGCCGCTAAACGCGGGCGGGATTGGGTGTCTGATTAAAGGGCTTCCTAATACGTACCTTCACCTCTTACTCAGAAACTTTGGATAGTGGACGACCTTATCCAGGGCATACGAGAGTCATTCTAAAGATAGGATGCCAAAAAGAGGGACGATTTCCTTATCTTTAGTACCTATGTCAAAACGCTGCTTTGTGCTTCGATTTGACCGAGGTATAAAGTGGAATTCGAACGGGTTCCAAGCATCCCACAAATGCTTGGTGGCGACTCCGAACATCTCTAGTCGTTTCGAGACCCTTACCGAGACGAAACCGACCGATCTAAAAACGATCCGGTCGAAAGCATCTTTACGCCGCCGAGCGTGGCTTTCAAAAAGACCGCGGCATGTCCGCAGATCGAACCGGACCTGCAGGTGGGCCATGTCCACACCATATGATCGGAAATATCATATGGATCAACACACGCCACCCCGGCAATAGGTGACATTTTACATACAATCAACACACGTCAGTTTCAGTAATATAGATATTCAAGACATTACAAATGTATATGATTATGCGATACACCAATAAAATGTACAAGACACAATCCACCACAACTCCGCAATGGCCTCACCTGTACCAGGGACATACCCACGGTACCAATAACCTGGTGACGGCACCACAGCACCGCCCACCAAATAGCTGGACCGCAGTCTGTAAAACAGGTACTCGGGACACACTCATGGTACCGAGCCCAGACGCTAACCGGATTCCTGCCGGGCATCGTGACACCACACGAGCCCCTCCATAACTCAAGTCATTAACGCGCACATCCCTCTTGGAGTGGTAAGCTCCAAGAGGCGACCCAAGCGTAAGACTGCCTCTCAACCGCCTTACGTCTCCTCAACAACCAAATATCACAATTACAACTCCACCATTTCCTCCAAAATCCACATAAATCACATAAATCAGAATATGCAATACAATATTGCAACATGATACTCTTATATGTACAACAATTATCAACATGCCACTTTCTCATATGAATTGAATGACAATCCTGCCATGTACTCATGTGGACCAACAATCAAAGTGATACATCAAGATATATTCCCCCCCTCCAATTAACATGTTATTGTGCAGCCCAACAAGTACACCCATCTGTTAAGACACAATTATCAAATATCATTGTATAATGCAATCGAATTACCATGTATGACTAACAACAACAAGAATAAAATATGAACAAGTTCATATTACCGAAACCGAGTAGGAAAATCCTACCTTTTAGCATACTTCGTAAGCTACTCGAAACCACCAAGAATTCGTCTCATAAAAACGTCTCATCCTACACAAATTACATAAATACTATCATAACACATCCTATATACTTTTATAATACAAAACTCCTTATTATAACCATTTAATTACTCATAATACTAACAATAATTACTAATTAACACTACCCATGAAAACCCCCAAATTCTAGGGTTTGGGTTAACATAAAAATGAAAACAAAAGGATAAGCAACTACTTACAAATGTAAAGAAATGAAAAGGTTGAAGTTTGAACACCAAATCTTCAAGATAAGGTTAGATTTCCAAAGGATGATGTTGTTGGGAAGTTTTGAAAGGATTTGAAAGGTAGAGAGAGTTTGGAGATGTTTAGAGTTGAGAAATGAATGGAAAATATGAAAAAGGAGATTATACACCAAGGCCCAACAACACGGAGCCCACACGCGTAAAACTGGGTTTGAGACAGACCACTCGGTCGAGTGCACACCACTCGGTCAAGTGTACCAGCCACTCGGCCGAGTAACTCACAAGCAGGAGCTGGTAAATTACCCAGAGGGCACTCGCTCGATCTACTCGGTCGAGTACTCAGTTGTACTCGTCCGAGTGCACTATTAGAAAACATGGGATATTACACATACGATATTTCAGGTCTAGTAAATGTGAGATATTGAGGTAGGGTCGGCGACTTTGTTCCTGTATTCGCACTAAGCTTGGACTTTGTGTCAACCACTGTTTGAGCAAGTTTGCAATTAGTCATGTTGACACGAGATATGGCGTATGGCAGACACACCAAGAAAATAATTGATAGAACCAAGATCAGTCATGACGAACTCAGATCGGAGTTTGTTGATGATATCATCACGCAAGGTCGTAGAGTACATGATACGGATAATGTCGTCGACATGTAAGCGTAGATAGGCGACATGAGAACCGTGATGATATATAAAAAGAGAGTTATCGGACGTGCTGTGACGGATGATACCGTCTTCAGGTACCAAAAATAAAATACCTAGTTACACTAACAAAAGCTAGCATTAAGTAGGGTCGATCTCCACAGGGAGGCGGTCACTATCTACTTGTCAAATTCAGTCTGTCTGAGGTCACAGTGGGGGTATGAATTGTTTTGACTAAACTAATAAGATTAAGCAAGAGAAAAGGGAATAAGAGAAATTAAATAGAGAGAGAGAAAACTAGGATGTCGGGTCATCAATGAACATCAGTCAATCGCAGCTAAGGTCACAGATCAGTCGATGTGTTGGTCTAAGGGGCAACGAATATCTCCTTCCGGTCTCAATTCGCCCTAAAATACTATCAGCTTAGCTTCCGCCCTCGCTAAAGCATTTTATTGTTCACTGCAGGTCTCACCCCTTCCAACCTTCCGGTCTAGGTCAAGGCTTACCAAAATGAAAAGGCTAATTGCATCGATTCAACTAGCAGGATACAATTAAAGTAGTGATTAACAACATATACAAAAACAACGACAAATCTGTAAACTAATTATTATTAACATTATTCATCGAATCCCCTAATCCTAGCAGAGAGAATTAGCTAGACATAATAAAGAGAAGAACAGAAACAAAGGAAAGACAAATAAATATAAACATAAATAAAGCAGAAAAGGGAAAGAAAGAAAGTTACAGTAAATCCGGGAAATGAGAGAAAGGAATATTTACAGAGAAAGAGCAAAGTAAAAGAATCAAGGAACGCAATCCAAGAAGTGAGAAGAGAGTTACAAATGGCGTCCCTCCTTCCTATTTATAAGAAATAGGAATTTTATTTGACCTAATGACGAATTAAACCTAAAAAGGCCCGAGCCCAATAGAAACCACTCGATCGAGCCCTTTAAAACTGCTCGATCGAGCAAAATTAAGCTCAAACCAATCGATCGAGTAAAATTACTACTCGATCGAGTAAACCCTAAATAGACACTATTCGATCGAACAAGGAAAACACTCGATCGACTTCTTATTCCATCCAAAAGCACTCGATCGACCTATAAAGCACTCGATCCAGAGATATTTGACTTCAGCAGCTCACAATTTCGTTAGCTTCAGCTTTGACTTGTCTTTTTAGCTCCCGAAACGGCTTCACGCATCCCGAGACAGCTACATTTCCGCTCCAAATTCACTCTTCCTCCAAATGCATGCAAAACGGACGGTAAAAAGCTTGATTTCACTACTTTCTGGTCCATTCCTGCAAATAAGGCAAAGAAAACCAAAGTAGCATATTCGGGACATTTCGTAGCATAAAACTACGATAATAGTGTTAGGAAATATTAATCTCATTATTTAACATATTCATATATGAATCAATTTATTTAGTCATAAAATAAATTCTAGATCTTATGCATGCAAACATAAATAGAAATAGAGAAGAAATCGACTTTCTTACTATGGAATTTCGGATTAAAGGGCACAAGTAAGATCTCATTCTTACTTGTTCTTGAGCTTTCCATATATGGATGAACAAAGATTCAAGTTTAGAATCCCTCCCAAAGATGAATACCCAAGATAACCTCTTAAAAGACTAATATTATTTGATCTAGAACAATATTAATCTTACTAAAATTGACCCAAAATATTGTTTTTGCTCTCTTGTTTTTCGGCCAAGAGAAGGGAAGAATAATGGAGTATTTTCTATCTCTTAGTTCTAGTAATATGTTAGAGAGTAGAGCAAATTACACTAGAAAAATATGTAGTGTAAAAGAAGAAGAATTATAGAAGAAAAACTCTTGTTTCTTCTAGGTGGAAACCGAGTGGGGGGAAGAAAAGGAGCCAATGCATGGCCAAGATGCTCTTCACAAAAGCAACTAGGTGTGCATGGCTATGAATTAGGTTTTATGATTATGCTTTCCACTTAAACATAATTAACATAATTTAAACCTAATACTCCCTCCTTATTTTCGGCACTTATAAAATGGGAGGTCCATTTTATATTTTATCATTTGTCAATTTGTCATATGTTACATGTTACATGACATGTCACAATGTAATGTATTTTTTTAACATATTAAAAATCAACGTATTACTAAAAATACGTCATGTAAAAAAATCGACTTAGTAATTCATAATTACTTCTATCAAAAATGGTTTATCAATTATAAATCACAAAGTCTTGTATTCATAATAAATTATTCATTCAGTTTCAATTGTTTCGTAAACAATAATTTTATCCAAGTAATAAAACAATTTGATTACTTAGACCGTATCTTTATTTAATCGAATTACAATAAGACACGTCAATTAACCCGTATCGACATACGATCAATTAAATAATCAATTAATAGTGTTACCCTTTAGGTATGACCTAAGGGGATCAACTGATCACCACCGTCGCACGACAGTAATGTCAAACTCTAGTCAGCCAATCATTACCGAAATGTGTGGACCAGTTGACTGTAAAATATTACATCCCACATGTATTCTTAAAATGAGATTTAAACATGTGATCATCATGATCGACGGTTGTGATCGCATTATTTTCGGAGGACACATATTCCAACAATCTCCCACTTTTTCTCGACAAGTGTGCGTCACCAATTCTCTTGTCCTGTTACTATCTCCCACTCAATGCAAGGTGTCTTTCAGGTCGTACTTGCAAGTGATCATATCGAGAGTGGTTTCCTCGATCTGGAGAATAACTGATTGACCGGAATTATCTACCATAGATACCTTCCGAGCGTGGCCACGCTTTTCCAGTTCATTACTCCTCGAGTGGCCCTGAGATATTGTTTTAACCCTGACAAGGGGGTGGACAATTCCTATCGCACTTATTCCCTTCGACTAGCCACATCCATCAACCCAAAATATGCCTATTTGACCCCATTTACGAAGGTCGTAGTAACACAAATCAAAGTTAATCTGAAACTATGCCACCTTAGGCGAACAGTCTTTAGTCAAAAGAATCGACTCATTAGAATACTATAGTAGCTCTCGCCACGACCAGGCTATATAAATTTGCCAGAACTCTATAAGCGGTCATAAGGCCCGACAAAGTGTTCCTAACAGTCTGCCTATGTGATCGACTAGTCATCTCACATGACTCTATGGCACTTGAACTTGCCATCAATCGCATCACACTCTAGTCACTTCGAGACGTCACCTCATACAAGTGACTATGGGCGAATACCATGTTAATCCGAGTTCACTTTAACGGGGTTCAATATTGTCTCTACAACCCGTTTGGGTGTAACAAAGTATAAAAGGAGTTTTCAAATTTAAAAACTCGAACGATAAATGTGATTACATATGAACAGTCAATACCTGATTACTACTTAATATTTTTATAATCCATTTTCATCTTATGTGTAGTTGTTCATCTCAATGCAATTGAAATGACATAAGACATGACTCATCATGTTAAGCCCATGAGAAGGCTTTGGTTAGTAGGTTTTATCAATTTCTTGTACCTTACTCAACCTTACTACATTCTCGTTTTCCTTTGTAATGTATACATTTTCATTACAAAACTTTCTGAGTACGTGTCTAGATCCAATCTAGACATAAGCTCTCTAGCCTTAGAATAGCTCCCACTTTTTTTCACGAAAGTGGGGACTCATCCTTCTTGCACATCTCATGATTGCAAGTATACTCAATTTCCGTTGTAAATATCTCTCATTGTTCTTTATTGCCTAGAACGATTCTAGCAAATATATTTCTTAAATAACATAGCCATAATGGTTCTTTAACCATCCTAATGTGTTTTGATTATGGTTTTATCGGAAACCATGCGCAATCTCAATTGTCAATCATTTGTGTAACACCCTTACACAAAATTGCATCAAAAACACTTTGCTTTACATTCTTAATGCTTCTGCAAGCACTTAAGGGTAATCTTTATGGCTTACTTGGTAACTATTAATTAAATTCAATTTTGAAACAACTCATCATACTCAAAGTATATGAAGTGTTGTACATCATTACCTATTTAGTTGATTCGGCAGCGGAAGCAAATGGAATCAATCAAATATGTTCAATTCGATTTAACTAATCATGAATCTTATCAACATAAGACTTCTTATTTGATGTTAATATCATGTAGATTTATCTCCATAAATCCGGATATTAAAGATGTATCATTAAACTCCATAAGTGTCAAATCATTCCCAATGATCAATATGTCATCCACATATTAGACTAATTAAAATTTCCGTAACTCCCACTAAACTCCATGTATAAACACAACTTCTCGACTTATCGAGAAAAGTTTTATACCATGATCAAATCATTGATTCCAACTCATTGATTTCCTACTCAATACCCTCTCTTAAGTTGCACATTATCTCAGGATTGCAAGAATCTACAAAACTCAAGACATGTATTGAATACATTCCTTCTAATTAAAGAAGTGGGTTTTAGATTCACTTGCTATATGTATATCATCATAATGAAATACAATCCCTAAGAAGATCCAAATAAACTTAAGCATTTCAACTAGTGCAAAATCCTTTGCTACCAATCAAACTTTTAAATCTCTCTTTATTAGTGCAAAACCCTTTGTCACTAATCAAGCCTTTTATTTCGGATTTTCATGGCTCTAAGCCTTGTATTGAGTTGTGACTTGAACACTCTCATGTAACTCATATGTTTATTACTTTCTAGAAGTAATTAACTTGAATCAAACAATTTCTTTGTAAGTTGTAAGCTCTTTACTTTCTTAAAAGTAACATGAATTCATCATCTTCAACAAGTGATGACTTTAACCTCCTAGGTTTTGAAGAAACAAAGTCTTACACAAAACGTCTCATGTAGCCAAGAAAGACCAGTTTCTTGCGATATAACATTCTTTGTGGCTCTTGAATAATTTCTCCCACTCTGTCTTCTAGAAATAAACTTGTATTCTAGAAAGACAGCTTCACGAGCCACAAACCCGTTGTACTCGTTATTATAGTAAAGAAAAATGAGCATTTTTTTCTTTGTGAAAACTTACAAGCATGGTACCCTACCATTTCATATCTCATATGAATCGTTTTAGATTTAGTGGAAAAATAATTTAGACAAAATGATCAAATCCCCAAAAGAATCAAGTAACTCAAAGTAACTTTATTGAAGTCCAAACCATATCGAATAGCATTTGATTTCTTTATCCAACCACATATTATCCCGTAATGCGTGCTAAGAGAGATTAATTTGTGATACTATATCACATTTTCTTTGGCTTATATCAAAGTCTTCACTTTGATAATCCCATCACGACTAAATCGTGATTCCTGGAACTCTTTGAACTTCTTCAAAGATTTCTCTATTTACCTTACTAAGTGAACACATTAGTGTCAACCTAAATCGTTGGTAAAAGAAAATGATCAACCTATTTTGGATCAATGATTTACAACCTCGATCTCCTTTTCAACCAAAAGGCACGAGACATCTTGCTTTGAATACAAGATACGCATATACCATAAGATCTAATGGTTTCAAGAGTACTCGATAACTCTTTGCGTTCATCATTCCATAATCTAAGGTTTAATCTTGGGTTACCAATTTGAGTCTTGCATCATCTTCATGATATATCATTCTAGTTTGGTTTAGAATATAATCACCTTGATAATGGGCTAGCCATACATCAAATCATGGTGTATAGGGTCACAAAAGTGAAACTTCTTTTGTATCTTAACAAGTTTATCTTCTTATTTAGAATTTATGCACTTAATAATCACAATTAAGTACAATTCTAAACCCAAAAACTAGATTGAGTACACAATGACTCTATCTCTCAACATCATTGTTGCTAGTCGTCATATTCTAATCATCCTATGTATCAAATACAATGATGAAAACCACCACCAGTTTCTAATATTGACGAAGTAGTACTAGCAAAATTTATGTCAATCAAATAAACATTTAAAGAACAAGGTCCCATTAGATGTCCCACAACTAACTTGTTGATTCTTCAATAATTTGGGGTAGTTTCCTTTCTAGCGTCCAACAATTAAGACAATGGAAACTTTATCGGTCGGGATTGATAGGTTTAGTATCGTTATTCTCAATAACTTTACTTTTAATATTACCTTGTATCAATTCCATTCTAATATTACTTCTTTAAAACCTTATCCTTTTCTTAACGGTTTAAGAGAATGCTCCCACTCATTTCAATGAGTCTTTGCTAAGAGAAGCAAAATTGAAATTCATGAAGACTACTCTTCATTCGTTTGTTTAGTCTTAAAACTTTCATTGAAGTGGTTGCGGTATTTTGGTCAATTTTGATTTCAAACAAATCTAGTTACCAAAATTATGTAACGTTTCAAAGTACTTAACTCAATTAAGAATATGAGAAACAATTCATTGTAAATAAATATGTTAGTCAAGAATCAAAAACCCTCTTGATCACGAATAACTTTTATCTATACTTTTCACAAGAGATCCTTACAATGGATAATACGAGGTTTTTAGAAGAAAAATTCAAATTTTGTCTTTAGTTACGATGTTTTAATGGAGATTTGAACTAAAATCGAAATGATATCGTATATGAATTGTGGTAAAGAAATAGAACAATATGATAACGGAATAGTGGAAAACTTAACATTAATCGTTTTATTAATACTTGTAAATAACAAGTAAAGCATTTACATAGTGACCTCTACCCAACTATGATAAATGATTCCAAGATCCAAATTCATATTAACTTGGGGCACGGTGTTCCGAATTACCCTTTATTAACATAACTCGGTGGATTAACTCTTTAATCGATTCTACTTTTAGAACTCTTGGTCGATAAAATTACATTAATATTTATCTCTAGCCCGAAACACATCCGGAAATCGTCGTGAATACTTTCGTTGAGTTCAATCCAAATTTCGAATAAATGTGTCCATGATCCAAATTCATATTAACTTAGGGCACGGTGTGCCGAAATACCCTTTATTAACATAAATTCGGTGGATAGACATTTATCACCCACTTCCCCTACGTAGCAAGGTTTGTACCACGGTAAAGCCGAGTGCACTCCCTCACGAAATAGGTTTTCATGGTTTCTACTTTTTGGTAAGGCTAAGTCTCAATTGTTTATTTTAGCGAGAGGTCTTGTCAATTTATTATCTATCACGTTTTAAGTGAACTAAAGCGGTGAACTACGATTATTGTAATTGACATGGTCGATATACACGATTTAATGATAATGCATGTTTTAGTTATGGCGATTTAGCGATGCATGCAACATATAAATAAAATGCAAAGCATAAATAAAATCCTAGTATGGCCTTCCTAAAATAGTAAATCTAATAAACTATTACAAATTCGGAGACCAACTCCTTTGGTCCCTTGAACTTCGGTCTTGGCACGCATTTCAAGGCAACATTCTTTGATGGATCGCCTTCTCGAGTGGCACTGTCTTCAAGGAACTCCGGAATAAATAAATTACATAATAAATTACATAATTTCCTATTATAAATTTGTAATTAAAATAAAAATAAATCTATTAAATTACAAAACGGTGATACGAGATCACAATAATTACAACGGAATCGATATTCCCATATATTTCGGGTAATATCAATTAAAACTAAGGTCATACTAAGTAAAATTACATAATTCAAAAATTACATAAAATTAAAATATGGCAATCATAAAATGCAGCATTATAATATGTATGAACATACTAAATTTTATGCTAAATCGCCTTTAAAGAGCCAATATCGTATATTAATCGGTTTTTACGGATTTGCGTGATTTAACCTTTTAAAATCACAATAATTACATAAATTCATATTTATGTACAAGTTAATTACCCTAACCATCTTAGGACTCAAAATTAGTCTCCACTAACATTTTGACAATAATTAACCTTGATTTCTTAATATTGTTCATAAATGGACCCAAAAATACAAAATTTATGCTATAAACCTCAAATTAAATCATAAAAATTTCAATTGATTTCAAAATTTGAAATTTAAACTCATGAACATTCTGGAAAATACCATGACACTCATAATATTCAAAACTTAGGTTAAAAATTTCGAAAATTTGTCGAGAAAAACAATGTTGCGGTTTATCGATATTAACAATTATGACCATAAAAATATGAGAAAAATTATATTCATCAACTTTTCACTTTTAGATCTAAAAAATATGATAAAATGCAACATGTAACGTTTTTCCTTAGTCATGAAGTATGTTTTAGCATTTTTTACTAATTAAAGTCACTATTTATGTGATTTTTCATCAAAAATTCATAAATCATGCATAAAGACTTAATTATAGCCAAATATTTTACACACATCTTGTAAAATTTCATGTGACAACATACTAAATTTCTATGACCAGATTCGAAATATAACTCATATTAACCTATTTAACCATTTAAATACGATTCTAAATTGAAAAATCCATATTTCGAGCATAACAATTAATTTTATCATGAAAATTTACAGACCATCAGTAGATAATATATGTGAAAACATATCCAAAAACCATTGGAAAAATCTAAGTTTAGCTATTTTTAGTCCAAAAATGAAATTTTTATCATAAAAATCACATTTTAATGCCATTATTATATAAAATGAACAATAAAATCCAATAATAAACCAAAATATCCTAAAAAAATTTTAGGACCAGAAACTTTAACATGCAAGGTTATTTTTAGGTTTATCTTCATAAAACCAAATTAATTAGTTTTGTATGTTAATCATATAACTCGGAAAAACTATAAACCGATTTGCATGCAAACAACCTAAGGCTCTGATACCGCTTGTTAGGAAATATTAATCTCATTATTTAACATATTCATATATGAATCAATTTATTTAGTCATAAAATAAATTCTAGATCTTATGCATGCAAACATAAATAGAAATAGAGAAGAAATCGTCTTTCTTACTATGGAATTTCGGATTAAAGGGCACAAGTAAGATTTCCTTCTTACTTGTTCTTGAGCTTTCCTTATATGGATGAACAAAGATTCAAGTTTAGAATCCCTCCCAAAGATGAATACCCAAGATAACCTCTTAAAAGACTAATATTATTTGATCTAGAACAATATTAATCTTACTAAAATTGACCCAAAATATTGTTTTTGCTCTCTTGTTTTTCGGCCAAGAGAAGGGAAGAATAATGGAGTATTTTCTATCTCTTAGTTCTAGTAATATGTTAGAGAGTAGAGCAAATTACACTAGAAAAATATGTAGTGTAAAAGAAGAATAATTATAGAAGAAAAACTCTTGTTTCTTCTAGGTGAAAACCGAGTGGGGGAAAGAAAAGGAGCCAATGCATGGCCAAGATGCTCTTCACAAAAGCAACTAGGTGTGCATGGCTATGAATTAGTTTTTATGATTATGCTTTCCACTTAAACATAATTAACATAATTTAAACCTAATACTCCATCCTTATTTTCGGCACTTATAAAATGGGAGTCCATTTTATATTTTGTCATTTGTCAATTTGTCATATGTTACATGTTACATGACATGTCACAATGTAATGTATTTTTTTAACATATTAAAAATCAATGTATTAATAAAAATACGTCATGTACAAAAATCGACTTAGTAATTCATAATTACTTGTACCAAAAATGGTTTATCAATTATAAATCACAACGTCTTGTATTCATAATAAATTATTCATTCAGTTTCAATTATTTCGTAAACAATAATTTTATCCAAGTAATAAAACAATTTGATTACTTAGACCGTATCTTTATTTAATCGAATTACAATAAGACACGTCAATAATACTCACAAAATCGTCCGTTAATTTTAAGCAATTTAATTAACCCGTATCGACATACGATCAATTAAATAATCAATTAAGAGTGTTACCCTTTAGGTATGCTAAGGGGATCAACTGATCACCACCGTCGCACGACAGTAATGTCAAACTCTAGTCAGCCAATCATTACCGATATGTGTGGACCAGTTGACTGTAAAATATTACATCCCACATGTATTCTTAAAATGAGATTTAAACAGGTGATCATCATGATCGACAGTTGTCATCGCATTATTGTCGGAGGACACATATTCCAACAAATAGCATAGAAATACGTGCATAAAAAGGCCTAAAAGGACTATATAAAATGCACGTATCAAATCTCCCCAAACCAAACCTTTACTCGTCCTCGAGTAAACTAAATGCAAACTAATGGAACGGAAAAGATAACTCAGAGCTAGCTACAAATGCCCACTTAAAACGATTTAATGCAAGCAAACTAATACTTATAGCAAACAGTCAAATGCAAACGAGTTGTAAGATGTTTATAATAAAGCTGAACTGTCGACCTTGCAAGACCTTTAATAATGGACT